>NC_056729.1:1120207661-1120517936 GCF_019279795.1 Protopterus annectens
GTATAATAATAAAAATGCATATGGCCTTTCAAATAGAGCTAAAGGTAATACAAAATTATTGTTGCCACATTTTTGGAATCAGGAGAGCAGTTCAAACTGAATAAAAACTGTTGGAAAGCTGATAGACTTGCTGTGCAGAGCTGGAATCTATTTCAAATTGATAAGTACATATTTTGCCACTTTACACTTGCTTATTATTTATAGTGTGCTGTATTGTTTCTGTCTCTTGTGTCGCTACTGTGTTTTTTTCTCAGGGTAGCTCAGGCTAGTTTCAGGGAGGGGGTTGCTGAGCCAGCCCACATCCTAGCTGTTAGTCATTGCCTGAGGTGTATTTCATTGTAATTCCAATACAGATTGCATTTTGGCGAACTGTTGGAAAGCTAATAGACTTGCTGTGCAGAGCTGAAATCTATTTCAAACTGATAAGTACATATTTTGCCACTTTATACACTTGCCTATTTTTTATAGTGGTGCTGTATTGTTTCTGTTCCTGTCTCTTGTGTCTCCACTCGTTTTCTCACCCACCCTCCCTGTTCTTGTCTTGGTGGCTTTGAAACTGCCCGCCCCCTCTTGTAAGTTGGATTTGGATACTCCTTCTGGGCCTATCTCATTTGCTCAGTCCACTGAGTGCAGTGAGATTATAGACACTCCTACTGGTGAGAAGGACAATCCCTGTAGCCTCTTAATCCTGCTGTGTTCCCTCCCTCAAAAAAAAAAATAAATAAATAAATAAAAAAAAATAATATATATATATATATATATATATATATATATATATATATATATATATATATATTCAGCTGCTCTTACTATAACTGTCTTAGTTGCTGTTCTGCGGGCTGTTATCTGTTCAGTTGTTCTTACTCTGCACTTATTACTGCTTGTTAGTAGCCTTCTAATTTAATTCCTTCTGCACTTGTTTTTTAGTCATTTGTTAAATTAATTGCATTTAATTAAAATGTATTTGCCATAATATTGATATACATGTGCCAGCCTGCACTGCATTTGAATTGTATTTACTGCTGTTTTAGCTGCTTTTCTGTTTAAAAAAAAAATTCCTAGCTTATTTCCTGCCTTTCCTGTAACGTATCTAGTCCAGATACAGACTTGCTGTATCCAGGTCTGTTTGTAAGCTCCTGAGCCCCCAAGCCTTTCTGTGTTTGAGGGAAGCCTCCTAGCTTATCAGTGGGAGTGGTAAGCACTAGGTAGCCTATCTACCACAGGAGAAGAGGTTTCTGGCCCATAAATTATAGTTTATTGGCCGTTTGGGAAGCTCTTCCATCTCTTTCAACCTTCTGATTCAAAAGCCTGTGTTTGCGCTTGTTTCCTGCCTTTCCTGTTACTAGTCTAGTCCAGGTACAGATTTGCTGTATCCAGGACTCTTTGTAAGCTTCTGAGCCCCCTAAGCCTTTCTGTGTCGGAGGGAAACCTTCTAGCTTATCAGTGGGAGTGGTAAGCATTAGGTAGCCTATCTACCACAAGAGGAGTGGTTCTGGCCCAGAAATTGTAGATTTTTGGCCTTTTGGGCAGTTTTTTTTCCATCTCTCTCAACTTTCTGGTTTTAAAGCCCATGTTTGTGCTTGATCCCCACCTTTCTCGTAACTAGTCGAGTCCAGGTACAGATTTGCTGTATCCAGGACTATTGTAAGCTTCTGAGCCCCCCAAGCCCTTGTGTTGGAGTGCAGCCTTCCAGCTTATCAGTGGGAGTGGTAAGTACTAGGTAGCCTATCTACCACAAGAGGAGTGGTTCTTGGCCCAGGAATTGTAGTTTATTGACCATTCCGGAAGTTGTCCATCTCTTTCAACTTTCTGGTTTAAAAGACCACATGTGCGCTTGTTTCCTATCTTTCCTGTAACTAACCTACTGGAAAGCACTAGAAAGCCTTAAACTGATATAAGCCTTCCAGCTTAAAAGAGAGACTTTGGGGTGATTGAATATCAGTTTTCTGTATTTTCTTGCTGTACTTAACTGTTTTCCGCCTAACGCTGATTTTCCAGCACTTATTGTGATTTAAAAGCTTGTTTTTTTTTCACATATTGTACTTATTTGACTGCCTGCACTTTTAAAAAGTTGTTTTTGTTTAAATAAATTGTTTAACTGTTGTAGGCTACACACTAAAGTGCGATAGCCTTTTCTGATCACTTGTAGTTGTTTAAAGCTGTATTAAGTGTACTTTTTACTGTTTTTACCTTATCTTTTCAAAAAAATAAATAAATAAAGTTCTTGTTTCTTGTATAGTCCAGTTTTCAGGCTAGTGCTGAATTCAGGGCTATGTTACAAGTTTCTGAACTGCCCATACCTTCCTTGGATAGAGGGAAGTTTCTCTGTTCACCTGTGAGAGAGGGGAACTTTGAGCAGCCATCTGTCCCTGGAGGAGTGGTTCCAGCCCAGAAGTTAGTAGTTTAAAAAACGTGTTGCATGGTTTTGTGTGCCGGGCAGCACTGGTTAGCTAGGGTTAAATTATTCCTGGCTCCACTAAGTCTCCTTCGGTTTTTCACTTGAAACTAGTCTAACTCTCGACCTAAGCACTCAAAAAGCATCCTACAGTCCAGCACTTGCTCAGACCTAATAGCACTAATATACCCCGACACTTGACTGCCCAGTAGGGCAAGGCTCTCTATCCACCCCTCACCAACCAAGCGACTAAGCAGCTCACACTTCTATTCAGGCATATTCAGGCATGACTAAAGGGCAACTTCAGGTGTACTCTCCAGTCCAGCTGGTGAATCTGGGTATCCTGAGGCAATGTTACAACTGCCTCATGTACACAGACAGCCCTCTCCTCCTTCCACAAAACACTAACATATGTAAGAGATGCAATTATACAGCTAAAATGGAGGCTAATGTATCTCCACCCAAGACTGGAACAGACAGTCATGAGGAGAAGGTTAACACTTGCACCACACCTCCAGCCTCACACAGACCTACTAAACCAGCACTGGCAAAAGATACACATAAATATACAAAACCATACTCGGAGGCTCTAAATAAAAACCTGCAAAGGCATCAGAGAGCTCCAAAGCAGACACCCACAAAACCTGCACCTCCCGTCACAAGCCAGGCAACACATAAAACACAAAATCAATGTGCCGCACAATCACAGCCCTTAAGGCAAAATAACATACCTAACACACTAGTAATAGGTGACTCAATAGTCAGGCACACTGATGCCCCATTCACTAGGCTGGACAAGGAGAAGGTTACTGTTAGCTGCCTGTCGGGAGCCAAAATCCGCCACATAACACAAGCACTCAGGTCACTCCAGAACAAGTACAAATATGACTCTTGTCATTGTTCATGTTGGTGTAAACGACCTGAGCCGTACCTCCCTGGACTACATGAAAAGAGACATGGAAAAGCTCTCTGATCATGTAGCCCAGGCGGGTATGACCCTGACCCTGAGTAGCATCCTGCCCTCACCAAGAATGATACCTCAGTATAAGGAAACAATGATCAATTTCAACAATTGGCTAAGCTTCTGGTGTCATTCAAAGGGGATCCAGTGTCTGTCAGTCTGGGATGACATGCTCGACAAGCCACGTTGCTTCGCAAGAGACGGCTTGCACCTGTCACCCCTTGGCTTTCGAATACTGGCCAAGACTCTTGCTGCCCCCATAGTGCCTTTTTTAGGCAAGGCTCAAAATTCAAACACACCTCCGTAAACAGCACAAGTAAAAAAAACTGAGGGTTATGCTACTTAATGCCAAGAGTTTAAATATCAAAATGCATGCGCTCGAAGCACTCCTAAGTATGGAGAACGTCGACATCTGTGCAGTACTGAAACCTGGTTCAAGGCTCAAGAGAGCACTCCAGCACTACTGGACTACAACCCATACCACACATTTCGGCCACAGAACACGGACGGAAACACAAAAGGAGGGGGTGTATCCATATTCATCAAGGATACCCACACCTCCAGGTTAGTGGTGCAGCATGATACCTCTGACATCATCCATGTGCAACTAACATCGGGCAAATCTGCAATACAAATTGTGGCCTGCTACAGATCACCCTGCATGACCCAGGACCACCACTCCGCCTTTCTGGAGACACTGGAAAACATGAATGTCCTACCGAACACCCTGATCTTGGGAGATTTCAATTACCCTACCATTAACTGGGAAAACTACTTGAGTACAAACTCCCAGGCTCAGCGCTTCCTGGAATTTATCAACTCAAATGTCCTGGATCAGCTGGTAAACTCCCCTACCAGAGGCCACAACATATTGGACCTGGTCATCACCAACATGGGCGACAGGTGCTCCGTACCAGAGGTCAACCCATCACTGGTTAGATCAGACCATAAACTAATCACCCTGGATGTCCACACCCCACCACCACCCCCAATCAAGGAATCTACAGTGAAAAACTTCACCTTACTTAAGTCAGAGGTGGTAGGTTTCACAGTCCCCACGCTAAAGGATAACACTGCCCAAGATGCAGAATCCTTTACAATTGCACTCTATGAGCACCTACAAGGATGCATGGATCGTGTCATCCCTAGCAAAACTAAGACTCACTCCCCTAAGAGAAGGAAACCAGTCTGGTGGACCCCTGCCATAAACAGGTTATACAACAAAACGAGGAAACTAGTTCAGAAAAAAAGCAAATCCCAAGAAGGAAAGACATCCCTGATCAGTATCAGTAAGAAACTAAGGTCCCTCATAAAATCATCCAAGGCTAACTTAGAAAGAAAAATAGCCAAGGACTCAAAAGATAACCACAAAGCCTTCTTTAGCTATGTCAAAAATCTAAGTGGCAACTCGCAGATATGCTTTGAGATAGTGCAAAATAGCACAAAATATACTGAACCTACTGATATTGCCAACATACTGACAGACAGATTCAGTGCAAACTTCACCTCCCTCTCACCTTTAAAAGGGCCCACAACAATACTGGAAAAGTGTAGTGTCCCAGAAATCACAGAAGCATAGGTGAAAACAGCCCATTCAAAAGCCAAAAACACAGCGTCAATGGGGCCAGATGGTGTCCCAGGCTACGTCTTGCACGAACTACAAAACGAAATAACCCCCCACCTAAACACACTGTTCAACCCCAGCCTCTCCACAGGCTACGTGCCCACAGAATGGCGCACAGCAATGGTTATTCCGCTCCACAAAAGAGGAGCCAGAACTGACCCTGGTAACTATCGCCCCATAAGCCTGAATAGCCTGTTCTGCAAGGCTATGGAGTGCATCATCATGGAACTCATTAAAGACATTGGGAACCTCCAAACACTTGACCCGACCCAGTTCGGCTTTGTTAAGGGAAGATCATGCCTACTAAACCTGGTTGACTTCTTCGAGACAGTTACCAAGGCCATAGACGAGGGAAAGGGGGTTCACACAGCCTACCTTGATCTCGCCAAGGTGTTCGACACCATTCCTCACTCGGGTATTATAGAAAAACTCACCAGCCTGAACATAAACCCCTACGCACAAGATGGGTTGCCAAATGGCTAACAGACAGAACTCACACGGTAAGAATAGCGGGCTCCAGGTCTGACTCTAACCCAGTCACAAGTGGTGTCCCGCAAGGCTCAGTTCTGGGACCCCTACTGTCAGGCATATATTTCTCAGACGTACAGGCAAACACAGGAGGACTATGGCTAACCAAGTTCGCTGATGACTGCAAACTGGGAGCCATAATTGACTCTCCGGCTGACATGAACATCCTCCAAAAAGGCCTTACTGAGACAGACACCTGGTGTCAAAGTCATGGCCTCAAGCTAAATGCCAAAAAATGCATAGTCATCCCGTATGGGAAAAAGAAAACACCCACGAATTACCACATAGGCGGCAGCACCCTTAATACAGAAGAGGTAATAAGAGATCTGGGGACCCAGGTAGATAGTAATCTCTCCTTTGACAATCATATTGCAATAGTAGTTAGGAAATCCTTCTATGTGGCCCATCAAATTACTAAGGGGTTCGCATCTAGAAATAAAGAGGTTATAGTGCCCCTCTACTCGTCACTCATCAGACCCATCATAGAGTAAAATGCCCCATTTGGGATGTACCTCACAAGACACTTCCAACAGCTTGAAAGACCACAAAAGCACCTCACCAAGAGGATTACTGGCCTGTCCTATGCAGCCCGACTGAAAAAACTCCAGCTGTACTCAGTGGTATATCGCTTACTCAGAGGTGATCTCTGCCTGACTTACAAAGCCTTGTCCAACTCAGAATTCATGGACATGCTCCACCTAAAGAAATCCAAGTCACTGCGAGCCATGCGCTCTAGTGAGCTAAACCTCGCCACAACAATAAATACAACATGCTGGAGGGATAGATTCCTGTCAGAGAGACTCCCTATGCTTTGGAACAAAATTCCTAACTACATTAGGCAGAGCCCCTCACTAACACTCTTCAAGAGAAGCCTTGACGAGTGGATGGGTAACAGAAAGTACACCCCTGGGATCACTTCATTGGCTCTGCTTGACAGAGGCTCAGTTAATTAATCAATGGGGCGGCAAAAGCCGACACACTCTGGCTAGGCGTATAAATGCCCTCGGGCAGATAGCCTAGTACCTACCTATGAACCTAAAAGGACACTATAATTGTAGTAGTGTAAATGTGGTTTATTTAGCTAAATGTCAAAAATGTCTGGCATTTTATGTAAGAAAGACCTCCAGAACATTCAAGACACGTATCAGTGAACATCTTTATGATATAAAGAAAATAAATATTACCAATGCTTTATTTAGACATATTAAAGACAATGGGACACACTCATTTAAGTTTTTGGCTATTGATCATATAGTAAAAGACCCTCAGGGTAAACTAGTAGATTTATACTTGAATGCCAGTGAATTGAGATGGCAGTTAAGGTTGGATGCTACACAATTTCCTGCGCTAAATGCATGCATTTTAAAACTAAAAACATATAATGGGCTAGATAGTCTGGAGCTTCTTATAGGGCATAATTAAATATGAGATTTTTTTTAAATGTTTTATAATGTCAGTCAAATATTTGTATGTATATAATATGAGTGAGTTTTTATTTATCTACTTATTTATACATTCTGTTCATTTACTCACACAAATTATGTAGTGTGTTTTAAGGTGTAATTAGGTAATTCATGTGACATCATTAAGTAAGGGTATTTAAGGGTTGGGTTTATAATGAAATTTGTTCTAATGAAGTCTCTTGAAGGAGAAGAAAGTGCTTAACCGTTATCGAATAAAGTTTGGCATTCATTTGCAACTTTTTCTTGTCTCACCTGATTTGGTCCTGTGAGCTGTTATTGCTTTAGTAAACAACTCTTTGGCTACTAAAATCAAAATGTCCATTAATTTCAAACTCAAAGTTAATAGATTTTAACATAATAATATACTCTTCATGTATGTATTTACTTTGAAGGCATGCACCACATTTTTTCATGCTTTTATTGGCCTTATTTTGTTGAAGTTTTGCATAGTCAAACTCTCATCTTTCTTTAAAATTAAATTGTCATTTATAAATAAATCTTGGTTGATCCCCTCGTAAATTATTACAAACATAATAATATTTGATGTATTTCCACTTATTGAATAAAACTTCTTTAATCTGATTACTTGCACTGCTATATTTAATAGCCATAGTCAATTTGTAATTGTCTAAGCAATTGCCCTCCTTGTCATTGGGTACTTTAGTATGTGTATTGCTTTCATAGGAAAGACCAACACCTAATAGTGGGAAAAATAGTTGGTCTTTTATTTTTTGTAAAACCTCACTTCTAATTACATCTAACATATCCAGCAGGTACACCCTTTCTAAAAACATCCTCTGGAGATTATCTGTTTCAATAAGAAACTGATTGTCCTTAGACATTAACCTTGATGCTCACGCCATGTGTCCTTTAACATGTCATCTCTTTTAAACATTGGATGATTGCTGCTAAAATGCAAAATATTATTTGAAAAAGTAGGCTTCCAATAAAGTTTGGCACAAAATCTCCATCTTAATGTATCATTTACAACTGTAGCATCTAAATAGTTGATGCTTTTAAATGAATAAGTAAATATAAATTTAAGAAATCAGTGGTTGTATTTAAAAAATTAACAAATTCATCAAACCGCTCCTTGGTACCCTTCCACAGGACAAATATGTCATCTAAAAACGTTAAGAAAACAACAATGTATCCCATAAATCTACATTTAAAAATCACATTCTGCTCCTAATTCCATAACACAAAATTTGCATAAAGGGGAACACAAGCTGCCACCACAGAAACAGCCTTTGCCTGTCTAATGTATTCACCTTAAAAAATAAATGCAATTATTATACAGTATGATTTCAATAAAATCACCTACCATAATGGTGTCTTGGTTCGATAAGAAATCAATACTATAATAGTTTTCCCTAAATCAGCTGAGCCCTGTTTCATGTGGTATGCAAGAAAAAAGATCTACTACATCTACTGTAGCCAGTAAGATATTTTTATCATAAAATTCTTGCTTAATATTAAAAAAAATCCCAAGAATATTTAAGGATATAGGGGTATCCATTAATTTTTTTGAGTGCCCCATCAACATAAACAACAAAGGGGTGTATTTCAGAGGTGGAAGGGGACACAATTGGATGCATACGGGGATTTGATACATTTTTGTATATCCTGAGAATATCACAAATAGCTGGAGTTACTGGAAAATCAAGTTTTAAACATTTAAACAACTTACAATCAATAATATTTTGGTCAAGTAAATCTTGTAGGAAAAGATTAATCTTGTAATAAGCCCTATTAGGTTCATAGGTTCATACTAGGCCATCTGCCCTAGGGCATTTATAAGCCTAGCCAGAATGTGTTTGGCTCTCGCCACCTATTTTAAATTTATTTTGCTATGCCCTTTTTCGAGGTTAGTATACTGTGCCTCTGTCTAACAGTGACACAGAAGTGATACCCGGGGTAAACCTACCATCTCCCATCCACTCATCAAGATTCCTCTTGAAGAGAGTCAATGAGGGACTCTGCCTAACCTTGACTGGGATTTTATTCCAGAGTGAAGGGAGCCTCTGGGTTATGAATCTGTCCCTCCAGCATGTCCTATTTATTTCAGTGCTGAGGTTCAAGTCTCTCGAGCGCGTAGCTCGATGGGATTTGGATTTTCTGAGGTGCAGCATGTCCATTAATTCCGGGTTGGATATGGCTATATACGTCAGGCACAGATCGCCTCTGAACAGGCGGTATGCCACTGAGTAGAGCTGGAGTTTCTTTAACCGGGCAGCATATGGCATCTGTTTGAGCCCTTTGATCCTTTTGGTGAGGTACTTTTGGGGTCTTTCCAGTTGCTGCAGGTGTCTGGTAAGGTACATCCCAAAAGGGGCATTGTACTCAATTATGGACCTGATGAGGGATGAGTAAAGAGGCACAATGACCTCCCCTGATCTAGATGTGAATCCCTTCATGATTAGGTGGGCTATATAAAATGTTTTTCTAACCACTTTGGCCACGTGGTTGTCAAATGAGAGATTGCTATCAACTTGGGTCCCCAGGTCCCCAATTACTTCTTCTGTACTTAATGGATTACCATCTATGTGGTAATTTGTGGGCACTTTGTTTTTGCCAAAGGGGATGACTATACACTTTTTGGCATTTAGCTTGAGGCCATGGCTCTGGCACCAGTTGTCTGTTTCTATGAGGCCCTTTTGGAGGATGCTTGTGTCGGCTGGAGAGTCAATTATGGCGCCCAGTTTGCAGTCATCTGCGAACTTGGTCAGCCACAGTCCTTCAGTGTTGGCCTGTACCTCCGAGAAATATATACTGAACAAGAGAGGTCCCAGGACTGAGCCTTGTGGGACACCACTTGTAACTGGTTTGGAGTCTGACATGGCTCCAGCAATTCTAACCATGTGGGTTCTGTCCTTGAGCCAGTTTGCAATCCATCTAGTGACATAGGGGTTTATATTTAAGCTGGTGAGCTTATCTATAATGCCCGAGTGGGGTATTGTATCGAAGGCTTTTGCGAGGTCCAGGTAGGCTGTGTGGACCACCTTCCCCTCGTCGATGGCCTTGGTGACTGTTTCAAAGAAATCAACCAGGTTTAAGAGGCAGGATCTGCCCTTAACAAAGCCGAACTGGGTAGGATCCAGTGTCTGTAGGTCCCCAATATCTTTATTTATGAGGTCCATAAATGATCCTTTCCATAGCTTTGCAGACCAAGCTAGTCAGGCTTATGGGGCGATAGTTTCCAAGATAGGTTGAGACACCACCTTTATGGAGAGGGACCACTGTTGCTGTACCCCACTCTTTGGGCACATATCCTGTAGTAAGGCTGAGATTGAACAGTAGTTTTATGTTTGGGTTTAGCTCTTCTTGGAGTTCATGTAGGACGCAGCCCAGGACACCGTCTGGTCCCATTGATGCTGTGTTTTTTGGTTTGGAGAGGGTGGCTCTTACCTGAGCATCTGAGATGTCAGGGAGGCAGCACTCTGCTGGGATAGATATTTGCCCTTTTGGTGGGGAGGGGGGGGGGAGAAGTTTGCACTGAACTTGTCAGCTAGGATGTTGGCAATTTCTGTGGGTTCAGTGTATTTTTTGTCATTTTGGACTAATTCTGAGCATATCTGGGAATTACCACCCAGGTTCCTAACATAACTAAAGAAAGCCTTGTGATTATCCTTAGTGTCCTGTGCAATTTTTCTCTCGAAGCTGGCCTTAGACAATTTTATGAGTGCCAGTAGTTTTTTGCTAATACTGATCAGTGATGCCTTCCCTTTTTGGGATTTTGCTCTATCATTTAGTAGCTTCCTCCTTCTATTGTATAGTTTGTTTATGGCTGGGGTCCACCAGACAGGACGTCTGCCTTTGGAGGATTGGGTCTTGGTTTTATTTGGGATCGCATGATCCATGCATTCCTGAAGGTGTTCATAGAATGCATTTATGAAGGATTCTGCGGTCTGGGCCATATTTTCCACAGGCCCGGGGGCTTTGAAGGATTCCACCTCGGTTTTGAGGAGTGTGAAATTTGCTTTAGAGAAGTTTTTCATGGTGGTTTTCTGGGCAGGAGGTGGGGTCGGGATGTGAATATCCAGTGAGATTACTTTATGGTCTGATCTTACCAGTGAGGGATACACTTCTGGTCTGGAGCATAGAGTCCCCATGTTGATGATGATCAGGTCCAGTATGTTTTCCCCTCTTGTGGGAGTGGTAACAAGTTGTTCCATAGCATTTGAGTTTATACATTCTAGGAACCTTTGGGCTAGGGTGTTGGAGCTAGAGTAATGATCCCAGTCTATGTTTGGGTAGTTGAAGTCGCCCAATATAATGGTGTTTGGAGAGACCTTCATATTTTCCAGTGTTCTCAGGAAGGCCAAGTGGGGTTCCTGGGTTTGGGAGGGTGGTCTGTAGCAGGCTATAAATTGGAGGGCAGTTTTACCTACTGTTAATTGCACATGGATAGTCTCTGATGCTTCGTGCTTTGCTACCAACCTGGAGGTGTGGGTATCTTTGATGAATATCGATACTCCCCCTCCTTTTGTGGTTCGGTCCAAGTTTTGGGGCCGAAAACCATGGTATGAGGTATAACCTGGTAGTGCTGGGGTGCTCTCGGGAGCCCTGAACCACTGCACAGATATCGATGTTCTCCATGCTAAGGAGAGTTTCAAGTGCATGCATCTTGAGGTTTAAACTTCTGGCGTTGAGTAGCATTACTCTTAGTTTCTTATCCCTTGTGATACCTATCGAGGTGGGTTTGTCTTTTGAGCCTTGCCTAAAAAAGGCACTATGGGGGTAGCAAGAGCCTTTGCCAATATCCGAAAGCCCAGGGGTGACAGGTGCAAGCTGTCCCTAGCGAAGCATCGTGGCTTGTCGAGCATATCATCCCAAGCTGACAGGCATTGGATCCCCTTTGAATGACACCAGTACTTAAGCCAATTGTTGAAATTGATCATCTTGTCTTCATATTGTGGCATCATTCTTGGTGAGGGTAAGATGCTACTCAAAGTCAGGGTCATACCGGCCTGGGCTACATGCTCAGAGAGCTCCTCTATGTCTCTTTTCATGTAGTCCAGGGAGGCACATCTCAGGTCATTCACACCAGCATGGACAATGACCGAGTCATATTTGTACTTGCCTTGGAGTGACCTGAGTGCTTGTGTTATGTGGCAGATCCTAGCGCCCGACAGGCTGCTCACCGTGACCCTCTCCTTGTTCAGCCTGGTGAGCGGGACGTCAGTGTGCCTGATGATAGAGTCACCTATTACAAGTGTATCAGGTGTGTTGTTTAGTCTTAAGGGCTGTGACTGTTCAGCACACTGGCTTTGTGAGATGTGTTGCACGTGTTTTGTTTTGGGGTAGCGGTTGCTTGGGTGTCTGCTTTGGAGGTCTCTGCTGCTTAGGCAGATCTTTATTTAGAGCCTCCGAGTATGTTTTTGTGTGATTATGTGTTTGGTTTGCTGTTGTGGTAGGTCTATGTGACACTGGAATTGTAGTGAGTGTGGTTTCCTTCTCCTCCTGACTGGTTACGCCAGTACTGAGTTGAGAGAGCTTAGCCTCCAGTTTGACTATATGGTTGCATCTCTCACATGTGCTGGAATTTGTTGGGAAGAGGAGAGGGTTGTCTGTGTACATGAGGCAGTTGTAACATTGCCTCAAGATTCCCAGATTCACCAGCTGGACCGGAGAGGAGATTGACAACTGACCTTTGGACATGCTAGAATAATATTGGGAATTCCTTTATAATTGAAAACAAGGGCCAGTGGGGAGTGAGGGTGTAGTGCTTTTAATTTTTAGTGCTGACTTATATAATTGCTTTAGTGAGCAAGTGCCAGGTAACTTAAGTGCAATGTGTTACAGGTAACTTAAATGCAAAAATGACAAACAGTAACTTTATTTCCAGTGAAACAAGGAAATAAGTACAGTAAGCAATGCAGATATCACTAGTGATCCACAGAAGCGCTGAGAAGCCGCGTATTAGGTGGAATTAGTGTTCCAGGGAAATATGCAAACAAACAACAAGCATATAAACAAAGCTAGATTCAGCAGGCCTGGATCTAGTCTATGCTACAGCAATATTGATTTAACTGGTAGAAATTCTGATATATTGTGACAGTACTAGTATAGTCAATTGCATCCATCAAAACAATGGCTCCATCTTTGTCGCGCTTCATAAATCTGACTCCCTATGGCTAATCAACTCTTTTAATAAATTTGAGTCAACTTTGGTGAAATGATGCCAAGTACCAAAATGTGCATTGTATAAACTTATGACATCCCATTCACAAAACTTTTCAAAAAGTTATAATGTGGGATATAAGGGTGGATTAAAACTGCTTTTTCTACAAAACCCAACAACAATAAAACAACAATTTCAGATTAGATTTACAAACGTATAACTAATTCGATTAACAACTCACTAATCTCAGTCCTGGTTCTAGACACTAATATAAATCCTTTACGAAGTTCAAAGTGTCTCTCATCAATATCTAAATGACTGTAATTGTAGGTTTTAAAACTTCAGTTGTCACTTATAAACAGTTTATTATGCTCCACATTCAACACTGTCACTTTAACAAGCCCACCTTTATCGAGAATATTGTTGATAAATAAATTATCAGTATAAGAGGATAATATTTCATCAGTGCCACTTAATATCGATGCCAGCCTCACTTCCTTGACTGTTTACTATTGTTTTCATTGATTTTACAACGTACCTATCAACCTCTTAGAGCAAGAAATCTGGACAAAGTCATATATAAAAGTGGGACAAAGGCCCAAAAATAATGACAATTTTTAAATATTGAGCTTACAAACTTAGAAAGTTGATAGAATAAAAGGTTTTGCATTAGCATGAATTTTCTGAAGGGTATAAAGTCTAAAACTCAAATGTCTGTCATTATTTTCTAACTTCAATGTTTAATGATTTACCACTAATTCACCAGAAAACCACAATTTTATGAGAAATGGATGAAAAGTATGGGCAAAAATCTGGACATTCTGCGAAAATCTGTACAGTTGATAGGTATGACAACACAATATTACAGTAAAGTAATACAAATGATTGGATGAAGAAAGCATTCAGATTTTACATTAATATGGATTTTTTAATGTTTTTAAAGTACAGTGTACTTTAAATAACTTAATAAGATTTAATTAGGGCCAAGTGAATTTAGATCATGTGAGTTTGTGTATAAAATCAGTTGATTCTTTGATTGTTTGAATCTTGTTCTGATGAAGTCCTGACAATATATAGGACAAAAGTGCTTAACTCTAAATTTGTATGTTTGATAAATGGGCTGTTGATTATTTTTTTTTTTGTATAATTACTGGTTTATGCGGATATAGTCCTACACCTCACAATTTTGTTGGGTTATAATCATAATTAACATATTCTTAGAGTTATTTAGAAAATACATACACCAGGATTCAGCAAACTTCTGTGCAGGAATAGCCTATTCCTGCATGGAAGAGACTATACAGGAGCAGCATGGCAACGCTCCATGCATATGCATGAAGGCATGCTGTCATGCTGCAATACGTACACGGAAATGTGTACGAGCACAGGGCGCGTGTCTGAGAGCAGTGCTCTCACAAGATACACGTCTCCTGCACACCAGAATTGCTGCACGGCAATGTAAAAAGAGCGAAATTGCTCTTTTCACAGAATGTAAACCTCCAACAGGAGAGATCCCAGAGAATGTCCAGATTCCTGCCGTATAGTGTACGATAAATAAGTGGCCTCTGCAAAAGTACTGACATATTATTATAGAATGACGTTAGAAAATAATGACAGAACTAAGTTTTAGACATCATACCCTTCAGAAAATGCAAGCAAATGCAAAACCCGTTATTCTAACAACTGTAAAAGTTTGCAACAGCAATATTTAAAAAGTGTCCGTAATGTTATTTTTTTTTTCCACATCAGTAGGAAAGTTTAAGAGTAGCTGCGCGGGTGTGCCCATTGCTTAGCTACGCTTAGGTTAGCTTAAATGGCCCAAGAAGTTAAATAGCAATCGATGGCCACCATAAGCAATAGTGGTTAGAGCGTACACTTTGCATGTAGTCGGTCAGGATTCTAGCCCCACTGCAGCCAATTCTATTTTGTATGTGAAATCACCACAAATGTAATATTTTAGTATATTTATGTACTAAGTAACTTATATTTCCCAACCAAGGCAGTGTATTAGGGCCACATGTGAGGTGTCAGTGTACTGGAGTTGTGAAACCCCCACATAAACACAAGTGTCCCATACATGCAATGACACAAAATGTAATATGTCAGAAAAGCACACAGGGGAATGTTATGGAAGCTCAACATACATATCATAAGCTATGTTAAATGATGAATGAAACCCACCATCATGACAGTCCAAAAATGAAAGGTAAATAATGCTACATTATGCTCAGCTCAGCTGACGCACTGTAAGCACTGCTAAAACATAAATGCTAAGCAGGAAGTACTGTAGCTAAGTAGATGTACGCACTGGTAAGCTGTGCTCAGCACCTCCCCTTTTAAGCACTTAGCTTAGCCCAGCATATTCAAAACCATCCAATCATGGCAAAGGGTGGGAAATTGGCCATATTTAAACCCCACAGGCAGGAATACAGGTCATAACTGGTTGCAGCTCCCCACTGTAGGCAGTATGGCAGGTATTGGAGAGGGCATGAACATTTGGACCTAGCGCTGGGGAATACAGGAGTCCAAGGTCATGCTAGGACACTTGGTAAAAAAACATGATGTGAGACTGCTTCATGACCAGTACCAGGGCTCCCAATATGAAGCAGAATCCTGGGAAAGTCTCACCCGTGATCTCACCAATGCCACTGGTATCCCTCGGACTGGTGAGCAGGTCTGGCACCACTATGCCGACTTGAAACTGACGAAGAGGGAGCTCTTGGAACAGTGAGTCCAACAAGCAAGATAGAGGGGAGATGTCCCAGCAGTGTGTAAGTATTCATAGCAATAACATTTTACCAAAGTCCAGCCTGTGTATGGGATGGATAGGTATGCAGAAATGTTCCTCTATTTTTATTACAGCTCCAGCTGAGCAGGCTGTCAACAAGGAAGCCCATGCCAGCAGGTTGCAAAGGCTGCGTTGCGAGGCTGGCGAGTAACAATCATGCTTGCAGTAGTCATACCAAATAAATATAAAGGAGTAAGATGTCACCTGGCAGAATAAAAATGTGTATGGTTTGTACTGAATAAACCAGACAATATGACAGTAATAGTCCCATATTGGTCATATTTAAATAAAAGTGTAACTGCCTGGCAATAAAGTTCTGAATCCTGGACTGGTTGTGTTTACTCTGATATTGTATGACCTGACATGTTGCATTCACCAAGATCTGATATATATACCTCCAACCGCTGTCCGAACCACAACAACGATACAAACAGCCGCCTTCCACCTAGTGCCAAAGAATGCGATGCAAAAACTACCTTCAAGCTGGTATTTATTGATACAACTTATCGTAACCAGTGGGCTGCCACTTTAAGGAGTTTAGCGCCAAAGAAACTATTTAAACACTTATCAGCTGGTTGTAATGTTCTGATGAAGCTCACTTTTGAGTGAGTGAAAGCGCTTAACATACATCTGTTTTTACTTCAATAAATGATTTTATATTTTACACCACGACTGTGGGAAACAATTTTATGGATATCCTTTGAAAACAGCTTGTAGACTGATTATCATAACGTCATTGTGGTTTGGATAGCAGCTGGTGGCGTTTTATTACTGCCAGGTGTGGAGATATTTGGATATCCTTTAATACCAGCTCGAAGGTAGTTTTTGCATTGCATTCTTTGGCACTAGGTGGAAGGCGGCTGTTTGTATCGTTGTTCTGGTTTGGACAGCGGTTGGAGGTGTTCTTTCACCGCTAGTTTTGTTACTTATGGTGTAGACTGAACGCTTTCTGTGCAGATTCAAAGATCTGATATATGAATAGTAATGTTGTGTTAACCACTGTTTCCCACACTGTGCTACAGAATGTTTGTATATGAACGTTGTGATTACAAGGTCAGATTATACAACCAAGAGAGACTTGGACAGAAAACACTGAAGGAAGAAACAGCAGTTTCTTAATAGCTCATTCTGATGATATACAAATTGCATTTTTAGCAGACACAGCCATGATTCGAATCCCAGGAGTGGTAGCAAGCTGTATGCATAATTTTAACTAGGATTTTGGGAAAATGTATAGAAACAGTCAGGTAGTGTTAACAAACATTCCCCTCACAGGTATTTCAAGTAAGAGAACTGTAACCACCTGGCAACAATGTTCTAAATCCTGGACTGGTTGTGTTTACTCTGGTATTGTATGACTTGACATGTTGCATTCGCCAAGATCTGATATCTGAATAGTAATGTTGTGTCAACCACTATTACCCACACTGTGCTACTTAAAAAATATGTCTAGGAATGTCTGTATAAGAATGTTGTAACTGCAAGGTCCGATTGTACAACCAAGAGAGACTTAGACAGAAAACACTGAAGGAAGAGACAGCAGTTTCTCAATAGCTCTCTCTGATGAAACACACATTGTTGTATTTTTAGCAGACACAGCCATGGCTCGAATTCCAGGAGTGGTAGTAAGCTGTATGCATTTTTAACTATTAATCTGGGAATATGTGTAGAAACAGTCAGGTAGTGTTAACAAACATTCCCCTCACAGCTCTACAAGGTAAGAGAACTAGAATGCAGTTATAAGATGGTTGAAGTATACACTGTGTACAAACATACCACTGCCCAAACCAAGGCCATAGGGTATTGTAATAATACATGTAGAGTAATGATTAGAGCAATGATCATTAAAGTTGTGAGTACTGCAAGGATATACAAGTTGTTAATTGAAATCCCCTCACCCTATCTGCAACAATAATCCAAACACAGAAATCAATGGGTATGTTTTACATCAAACCTACTTTTGGGAGATATGTCCTATTGTTCAATAAATAATGAAATGTGTTTCTATTAATGTTCCATGTTGAAACACTATCATTGGTGGCCAGTTGCTATCAATGTAACCTGCAAGCCACTGTAATTGCCACTGTGGTTCCATATATGCATGTTTTCTGTTTGCTACACAACTGTTCAAAATCTGTTGTTTTGGGTTAATAGGAATATCTATGCATGCTGTTATAAGTAGTCCTGGATTGTGTTGACTATTACTAACCCACATATGTTTTAAAACTGCAACACCATAGCATGTTTGGGAAGGTCGGTCTCAGCGGACCCACCTCATCTCGCCATGGCACAGGACCGCAGCATATCTGTGACCCACCCAAGACCTCCTCGTCCACTGGTCCTGCACCACCTTTGGGTGGAACCACCTCAGGGGATGGGGCTCATCTCCCCCCCTGGGAACAGGCATGGACAAGTTATTGTCACCCAAAGCCAGGTCCTTGGATTGGTGCATAGCGAGCTCTGAAAGGAGTTTGGAGATATGCTATGCCAGCTTGAGGGCCATGTAGTGCAATTAGAGGGTCAGCCTGCCGCTCCTGCTCAGACACCAGCACAGCCACCTTTGGGGCTGTGAAGGTGCATTGGTAACTGCCCATGGGTGGGGACCACAGTCTCACTGTTTCCATTCGGGGGCTCATGGGTTTCCGATTTCCAAACACCCCTCCACTTCCAAGGTGTTTACCTCCCACATGTGTCATATACCGTGCCTGTATGCCGTCTGTCTTGTCTGTCTTCCAACCCAACCTACCTCCCCAAATATACCTACTATCGTTCCCCACCATCCCACTCTCACCTTAAAAAAAAAGGGCAATCTGTTCCCAAAATAAAATCTTACCCCATACATAGCTGTCCATTTCGCACACGTGTCCAGTGGACACACGTAATCTGGTCTAATCGACTTCACAACACATTATTGTTGTCCTCACCCCTCTCTCAGGGCTTTGAGTGTCCAAATATACTTCCAAATTCAGTATGTATGCATAGTAGGTGCTGTAGAAGAAATGGACAGCTATGGACCTTCCCTACACTGGTCCTGCACATCCCTAGCTACTTTCCCCTACTGTCTTTCTCTCTGTGTGCCTCCTTTTTCACCACTTTCCTATCACCACTTTTTTCCTTTTCTTTTAAAGAAATTAGCGAAGGGGGAAACAGGAGTAAGCTCTTTTAAGCAGCAGTAAGTTGGATTAAGCCTGTTTGTGCAGTGCTAAGCAATGCCTACACAGATTAAGCACTTTTAAGGCTGTCTGTAAGCATATTTAACTGGACATTAGCATTGCTTACTGCCATGCAAACCCATTTACAACTGCTTAAAAGTGCCTTGTATCCAACAGCCCTTGTTCTGCCCAGCAACAAAATAATCAGCCCTTACAAGTCTTGAACCCAGGACCTCACACACTATAGCCACAGCAATTTACCACTAATCCACAGGAGTTGTAGACAGGTCTGATGTTTTTACAACATGTCATGCAGCACAGCCATTCAATAGTAAGGAAAATGTATTTATATGTGTGTGTGTGTGTGTGTGTGTGTGTGTGTGTGTGTGTGTGTGTGTGTGTGTGTGTGTATGTGTGTGTGTGTGTGTGTGTGTGTGTGTGTGTGTGTGTGTGTGTGTGTGTCTATACACACACACACACATATGTATATATATATATATATATATATATATATATATATATATATATATATATATATATATATATATATGGCAAAAAAAACCCAAGCAGGAGGGAACAGGTACCTGGAAACAGATGAAATCAATACAGTTCCTGTATATTACACGCAGGAATCACAGATATGATGTGGAGCTCTAGTAATCCTCGGATGCGTACTTGAACAATTTAATTCAGCTAGGTAAGAAGTTGCACAAATAAAAATGACAAAAATCACTCTGTTGAAGTCCAAACGTTCATGTATTCAGCAAGAAACGACCAACAATCATATGAAACTTGTAAAACTTGTACGATTTTTAATGATAAGCGCTTTCGCGGTCCAAAATGCTGCTTCATCAGATAAAACAATGACATAAAACAAGCCTAATATACCCATTAACAAAAAACTGTTACAAATGATTGGCTAGCAGCAATTCAAAATAAAACACTGACCTTTATTTAAATCCAGTTACTGTTTGTAATCCTGCAAGCAAACGAAGCTCACGGATCCTAACAGGAAGTTTCATGTTTCACATTCCCTCTGCTGCAAGTGTAACGGTGTTGCAATAATAAGGTCCAGCAATGTGCGTCAAGAAAACATCTACATGTAAGAAACAATGGAGCGACTAAACGTTCCTTGATATCAGACACAAATTGTTGACATTATCAAATAGGACTGTACATAAAAATACTGTTTGAAAATAATAATCAATTAAAAAATTAAAAACAAATCCCATCACCCCTTGCATCAATCATAGATAAATGCGAATCATGTCCAGCATACAAAACTACAACATATATAACTATGAAGCCTGACCTTAGAGTGAGAAGTGCGTACCGCTCTGGTATATACGTAACAACTATACATCAGACCAATCAGCGATAAAGTCCCACGCCATTAAATACATGTCACCAATATCGCATGGTCGTCCATCAACCTCAGAGCCACATTCACCAGCTAGCAGACCACAGAAGCAAGTCTGCATGCATCCAGAGATGATAAAACTCAACGAATGCATTCGGTGTCGCACTTTGATATGTTTATACCAATAATGCACTGCTAACCAAATGGTTATGTTTCCGATATCATAAATGCATATGTCTGATCATTGAAGCAGGGACGATTCACTGTTTGTTGTGGAACAGAAATATGCAATAGACATATAAATGCAATGACATAGAATAGTGTGCAAACCAAATGGGGATAAATGGCGTGGACTGCTGTAGATGAATAATGGTGATAATAATGGCAGTGGTATTAAATATATGCATGAACTTCTACTGAGTGTGATAGTACAAAAGTTTCAGGTACATAAATCATGCTATACACTAAGACACTATAATGATTACAGGACATGAGCTATATAAAAGTGACCTAGAATGGGTACACCTGTGTGTCTAACTGTGGAATGACCATACAACCTATCAAAAACACCAAACAGATAGGCATGCTGAGGACTATCATCTAAGGGGTCTACCCTTGAGATAAGGTTTGAGTGTAACCATTTCATTTAGTCCTCTCCCCCTATAAGCACCAAGCCTAAGTAGCCAACGTAGTTGCTCATTGCATCCATTGCTTCAAATATTACGTTGGGAAGTCCAATCATTCGCTTCACAAACGTATTAGGGACCACTATTATTGTTTAGCTAGAGGGGATGATAGCTTTGCGTTAGCTAGACATATGCTCAGTGAAGGGGATGGTCACATTTTTTGGTTTCAGGTGTTACACATTGAACATGTTTCTCCTCGTATTGGTGACATCACCAATAGAACAGAGGAAGCAGAACTACGTTGGCTACTTAGGCTTGGTGCTCATAGGGGGAGAGGACTAAACAAAATGGTTACACTCAAACCTTATCTCAAGGGTAGACCCCTTAGATGATAGTCCTCAGCATGCCTATCTGTTTGGTGTTTTTGATAGGTTGCATGGTCATTCCACAGTTAGACACACAGGTGTACCCATTCTAGGTCACTTTTATATAGTTCATGTCCTGTAATCATTATAGTGTCTTAGTGTATAGCATGATTTATGTACCTGAAACTTTTGTACTATCACACTCAGTAGAAGTTCATGCATATATTTAATACCACTGCCATTATTATCACCATTATTCATCTACAGCAGTCCACGCCATTTATCCCCATTTGGTTTGCACACTATTCTATGTCATTGCATTTATATGTCTATTGCATATTTCTGTTCCACAACAAACAGTGAATCGTCTCTGCTTCAATGATCAGACATATGCATTTATGATATCGGAAACATAACCGTTTGGTTAGCAGTGCATTATTGGTATAAACATATCAAAGGGAGTGCGACACCGGAATGCATTTCCGGTTGAGTTTTATCATCTCTGGATGCATGCAGACTTGCTTCTGCGGTCTGCTTGCTGGTGAATGTGGCTTTGAGGTTGATGGTCGACCATGCGATATTGGTGACATGTATTTAATGGCGTGAGGGACTTTATCGCTTGATTGGTCTGATGTATAGTTGTTACGTATATACCAGAGCGAATACGGCACTTCTCACTCTAAGGTCAGGCTTCATAGTTATATATGTTGTAGTTTTGTATGCTGCGGACATGATTCGCACATTTATCTATGATTGATGCAAGGGGTGATGGGATTTGTTTTTAATTTTTTAATTGATTATTATTTTCAAACAGTATTTTTATGTACAGTCCTATTTGATAATGTCAACAATTTGTGTCTGATATCAAGGAACGTTTAGTCGCTCCATTGTTTCTTACATGTAGATGTTTTCTTGACGCACATTGCCGGATTTTATTATTGTAACACCGTTACACTTGCAGCAGAGGGAGTGTGGAACATGAAACTTCCTGTTAGGTTCCGTGAGCTCCGTATGCTCATAGGATTACAAACAGTAACTGGATTTAAATAATAGGTTAGTATTTTAGTTTGAATTGTTGCTAGCCAATCATTTGTAACAGTTTTTTGCTAATGGGTATAATAGGCTCGTTTTATGGTATTGTTTTATCTGATGAAGCGGCATTTTGGACCGCGAAAGCGCTTATCTATTAAAATCTTACAAGTTTTACAAGTTTTGCATGAATGTTGGTCGTTTCTTGCTGAATACATGAACGTTTGGACTTCAACAGAGTGATTTTTGTCATTTTTATTTGTGCAACTTCTTACCTAGCTGAATTGAATTGTTCAAGTACGCATCCGAGGATTACTAGAGCTCCACATCATATCTGTGATTCCTGCGTGTAATACACAGGAACTGTATCGATTGTATCTGTTATCCAGGTACCTGTTCCCTCCTGCTTGGGGTTTTTTTGCCACATTTTTTGGGATTCTGTTGGTGTTTTTTGATTATATATATATATATATATATATATATATATATATATATATATATAGTGCACCTCTCACCTCAAAAAATCTGACCAAAGGCAGTGTAAATGGGCCCAAACTAGGGATCTCTTGTAATTATTTCCCTTATCCCTTCCTCCACAACCGAACTGTTCTGCCTTGCAACAAAGCAATCAGCCCTTGCAAGTCTTGAACCCAGGACCCTGCATACCATAGCCACAGCAAGTTACCACTAAGCCATCTGAGCTGTAGATATGTGTGATGTTTTCTCAAACATATCATGCAGCACAGTCATTCAACAATAGCCTAGTACCTACCAATGAACCTATATGTATATATACGTATATGCATGCATATAGATTATATATATATATATATATATATATATATATATATATATATATATATATATATATATATATGCATATACACATATATGTAGAAATATATATATATATATATATATATATATATATGTATGTATTGCATTCGGACATTGGATCCAAGGGGCCCAGACTATGGACTTCTTGTAATTATTGCCCTTATCCCATCCTCCACAGCTGAACTGTTCTGCCTTGCAACAAAAAATAATGCCTGCCAAATCCTGGACCCGGGGCCTAGTAAACTATGAACAAAGCAATATGCCATTACACCATCTGAGCCCTACAACATAGTAATGACATCCCAAACATATCAGTTAGTACAGTCATTCAACAGTCGGGAAAGGAGTCTGTAGAATCAGTCATGTAGTCTATATATACATGTATATATGTATGGAGATGCATATATGTATGATACATATATATATATGTATATATATATATATATATATATATATATATATATAGGTTATATATATATAAATATATATATATATATGTATATGTATGTATATATATATATACATATATATATATATATATATATATATATAGGTTGGTACTAGGCTATCGGCCCTAAGGCCTATGCAAGCCTAGCCATAACAATTCCCTGGAAATTTTTTCCCACAATATTTACTTCTCTGGGACCCTGTCTAGCAGGGCGACTGACATGATCCCCGGGGATGATAATCTCCCATCCAATCATCAAGGTTCCTTTTGAAGAGGGCCAATGAGGTGCTCTGCTTGACATGTATGGGCAGTCTATTCCAGAGTATAGGGAGTCTCTGGGTCAGGAACCTATCCCTCCAGCATGTTTTGTTCATTGTGATGATAAGGTTTAGATCCCTGGAGCGTGTGGCTCTGAAGGACTGGGATTTCTTTTAAGTAGAGCATGTCCAACAGCTCAGGGTTTGACATGGCCTTGTATGTTAAGCAGAGATCGCCTCTGAGCAGACGATATGCCATAGAGTATGGCTGGAGGTTTTTTGAGATGGTCAGCATATGGCATCTGCTTTAGGCCTGTGATTCTTTTAGTGAGGTATTTCTATGGCCTTTCCAGCTGTTTCAGATATCTTGTGAGGTACATACCAAATGGGGCATTATACTCTATAATGGGTCTAATGAGGGATAAGTACAGTGGGACAATGACCTCCTTTTTTCTGGATGAAAAGCCCTTAGTGATGATGTTTGCCATGTAGAAAGATTTCCTGACTGTTGTGGCGATGTGGTTATTGAAAGTGAGACCACTGTCCACTTGTGTCCCTAAGTCTCTCATCACACGTTCGATCTTTAGTGTCCTGCCACCAATGTGGTAGTTCATGGGTACATGTTTTTTTCCAAAGGGGATGACTATACACTTCTTGGCATTAAGCTTGAGCCCATGGCTCTGGCACCAGGCATCTGTTTCTGTAAGGCCCTTTTGTAGAATATCCACATCATTTGGGGATTCAATAATGGCTCCCAGTTTGCAGTCATCTGCAAACTTT
Organism: Protopterus annectens; assembly: GCF_019279795.1. Classification (NCBI taxonomy): domain Eukaryota; kingdom Metazoa; phylum Chordata; order Ceratodontiformes; family Protopteridae; genus Protopterus; species Protopterus annectens. The sequence continues at coordinate 1,120,232,399 of NC_056729.1, forward strand.
GTTAGCCAGAGTCCCTTAATGTTGGCCTGTACTTCAGAGAAGTAGATGTCAAACAAGAGTGGTCCCAGGACTGAACCCTGAGGTACTCCACTTGTAACTTGTCTGGAGCTGGATTTGGAGTCAGCTACTTTTACAGTCTGGGTTCTGTCAGTAAGCCAGTTGGCAACCCATCGAGTGACGTAGGGATTTATGCCCAGCTTAGTAAGTTTAGCTATGATTCCACAGTGGGGGATGGTGTCGAAGGCCTTAGCGAGGTCCAGATAGGCTGTGTGGACTGCCTTACCCTCGTCCTCAGCTCTGGAGACCAATTCGAAGAAGTCAAACAGATTCAGGAGACAAGATTGGCCCTTCACAAACCCAAACTGGGTGGGGTCCAGTGTCTGGAGGTTGCCAATGTCTTTGTTTATAAGTTCCATGATAATGCGTTCCATGCCCTTGCAGATCAGGCTTGTCAGACTGATGGGACGGTAGTTCCCGGGATCCAAGGTGGATCCTCCCTTGTGGAGCGAGATAACTGTAGCTGTGCGCCACTCAGTGGGCATGAAGCCTGAGGTGAGGCTATGATTAAACATGACACTTAGGTGGGGTGCCAGTTCATTTTGTAGTTCATGTAGTACACAGCCTGGGATGTCATCTGGTCCCATGGATGCTGTATTCTTAGCTTTGGAGAGTGCTGTTTCTACCCATGTGGCTGTGATTATTGGAATTTGGCAATCTTTTGGTATTGAGATGGGCCCTTTATGGGGTGACAGGGGAGTGAAGTTGGCACTAAATCGATCTGCCAGGATATTGGCAATATCCTTGGGATCAGTATATTTAATGCCATTTTGTTGTAGTTCAGAGCAGATCTGAGCATTTCCATTTAGATTCTTGACATAACTATAGAATGCCTTGTGGTTGTCTTTGGAATCTTTAGCAATGTTATTTTCGTAACTAACTTTTGAGGATTTTATGAGGGATCTCAGCTTCTTACTGAGGCTGGTGAGGGAGTTTTTTGCATCCTGGGATTTTCCTCTTTTCTGCAACAGTTTCTTCCTTCTGTTGTATAGTTTGTTTATAGCAGTGTATATATCTACATGAATATACAGAAATACATGACAGCTGCAAAGACATGGCAATTAGAGGGTCCTGCTACTCCACACTGGAATTCTAAATCTGGAAATATATATATATATATATATATATATATATATATATATATATATATATATAGAGAGAGAGAGAGAGAGAGATATGCATCCACATTCATATCCACGTATATGCATACATGCATGTATATAGAAAGGTTAATAAATACATACATATATATATATATATATATATATATATATATATATGTATAGATATATATATATATATATATATATATATATATATATATATATATATATATATATATATATATAAATATATGTATACATAAATATACAGAAATACATGACAGCGGCAAAGACATGGCAATTAGAGGGTCCTGCTACTGCACACTGGAATTCTAAATCTGGAAACTCACTCACTGGAAGTATTCCTTAAAATGGGGAACTATGACATCTGTGCTGTAACAGAGACCTGGATAAAGGCAGTAGGAAGCACCCCTGCAGTACCAGCCTTTACATAATTCCACAACTTTTGGCTAAACAACGTGGACTGAAGCTCCAAAGGTAGTGGTATATTCATATTCATAAAGGATGCACACACCTCCATACTGACAGACCGACATTATTAATTACAGATCATGCAGTCATAGCTGACATTGGATAAGACAGTGGTTCAGGTTGTTGCCTGCGATAGGTCCCCACGCATTTCCCCAAGACTCACACTCCTTGTCCATAAACACCCAGGAGAATATTAGTGTCTAACCTAACACTCTCATACTGACTGACTTCAACTACCCCACCATTAAGTGGGAAAGCTATTCATGTACTGATGCACATGCCCATCACATCGACATGGTCCTTCCTAACATGGGTGACTTTTGCTCTACACCAATAGTCAACACCTCACTTGTTATATCTGAAGACAAAGTAATCACCTTTGGAAATCCACAGCCATCCTACCCCCACTGCAGAGGTAACCACCATGAAAAGCATTTCCAAAGCTAACTATGGCCTCATAAAAGCAGAGGTGGCTAACCTCACATCAGCCATGCAAATGGAGACAAGTTGCATGACAGCTGAATTAAACAACAATGCACTATGAACGCATACACAAATGCATGGATACCACCTTGCCCAATACAACCAGGACCCTCACCTCCAAAAAAAGGAAGCTGATCTGGTGATCCCCTGCTATAAAGAAACTGTACAACAGAAGGAGGGAACCGATGTGGAATAAGGTGAAGTCCCAAGGCAGGAAATAAACCCTTATCAGCCTTAATGAATACTACTAAGTTATCTGTGAGAACACACTTGGAGCACATAGTAAAGACAGCCACAAGGCCTCATACAGTTATGTAAAAATTCTCCATGGCAATACCAAGAACTGTTCTGAGCAACTAAACAATGGTACCTTCCAGACTGAGCCAACAAATAATGCCAATACACTGGCTGGCATCTTGAGTGCAAACAGTACCCCTCACAGCCCCAAGGGACCAATCACAATACCAGTACCCCACCAGCGACCCAGTATTACTGCAGCACAGGTTACAACACCACTGTCCAAGGCCAAGAATACAGCCTGTATGGGACCTGAGAATATCCCTGGCTGTGTTCTACCTGAACTACAGAGTGACCTGACACCTTACCTGTGTGCTCTGTTCAAGCACAGCCTCACCTGATGGCTTTGTCCCTACTGAATTGTGCACTGCTATAGTCACCCTTCCCCACAAATGAGGTGTAACTACAGACCCTGGGAAGTACCGCCCCAACTGTCTGACAAGTCTGTTATGCGAAGCTATGGAATGCATCATCATGCACCTAAAAAAGGGATATGAGAATCTGCAGACTCAGAATTCCACACAGTTTACCTTTGAGAAGGGTAGGTCATACCTGCTCATTCACCCTGGTCAACCTCTTGCCATCAGTCACCTGAGCTGTGGATGAAGGCAAGGTGACACCTGCTGCCTACATTGGTCTTGCCAAAGCCTTTGATAACATTCCCCACTCACTAAGCTCGGCATCAACCCCATTATCACTAGGTGGGAACAGAGGCACAAACATAGGGGTACATTGGACATACTGCTGTCATACATTGAGACAGTTGCAGATGTTACTGGGTTTGTTTTAACATCCTTTATGAGGAATATGACGTCAGTAATAAAAATAGATGAAAGTATTTACTGACTGCATTCCCCAGAGTCCACAACTGATTTACCAAGGACACCAACTGTCTGGTGAACACACAAAACATGATAGACAGACATGTGGCCAGTCTATGGACAGTGTGCCAGTGGAGAGGTATGCCAGAGACATACCACTGTGAGTCATGCCGTCACACACTAAATGCATGTCCACACAAACCCTGTCAATCTATCATTCCACCATGTGAATAACAGCACTGATGACAAAGAATCTGTTCAAAAATCTGGAGATATGGCCCCCATGTTGGTTGGCCATCTCCACATGTCCTGTGCTGTGACGTACTGCCACCCACTGTATGTGAATCTGTAGGCCACCACCTCTGTAATGTCCCTCACACAGGCAAAGGAATGGGGCAAGGCACACATTAAGGAATGTCCCATATGTTGGAACTAGCAGCAGTGTCCAGGCCCACAGCACAATAAAATGTGGGCACCTACATAGTGGTATGGCCATAGCAATCCCTGATATCTGCACATCTATACAGAGAACAGACAGAAAGTAGACAGACAACAGGTTACACATTAGGATGAATGTATTGAAAGATACACGTTTGAAACTGAAAAGTATGCCATTACTACATGACAGCAGTCCCCAATTACGTGTCCAAAGAACATAGTAGTCTATAGTTAATATCAACATATCAGATCAATATCCAATAGGAGATACATATAAACATACAGCTCAAACACCTAAAACAAGATACTCAGTATTCAGAGTCCAGCTTTGCATGCAGGGGTGTATGGTTCCAGTACTACAATCTGCAATCTACTCTTACTTGAAAAAGCACTGTTAAAACTACTAACAAAATTATACCATATGCAATAAACTATTTCTGTCAACCAGTGCACTGCAGCTGGTGTAACATGCAAGTGTTACTGCATATAACTTGGGATACTACCCATGTTCATAGGTTCATACTAGGCTAACTGCCCTTGGGGACCATTTTAAGACTAGCCAATTATCCATGTGAGAATCAAACCATGCCCCTTATGTCTGTAAGGTAAGCAACTTAACCATTATACGTTCATATGTTCATAGGTTCACCATTATGCCAATCTCTCCAAAGAGAATAGATTGTGGTATTACTCATGTATATCCAGGTGTCCCATACAGTATACTCACACCCCTTGCTAATGTAATGACACCACATAGAAGCATATTATGTACAGGGAATTAAGTACCCTTATTAAAGATGTCATTACCTTGCTATTTTATCAGACTGGAATGTGATTACTGGTTTCCAAGGATAAGTGTAAGCATTGCTTAAATGTAAATGCTAAGCAGATTTGGGCACTGGTAAGTGAAGCCTACACGGTGTAAGCACCTATTCGTTTAACCAAACATTAGCCCCGCTTACCGTCGGGCAAACCCACACAAACCTGCTCAAAACTGCCTGAATCACTCTGTATTCAACAGTTCTTGCTCTGCCTAGCAATAAAATAAACAGCCTTGCAGGGCTTGAACCCAGGATCTTGCACACCATAGCCTATGCAATTTACCAGTAAGTCACCTCAGCTGTATTGCTTGAGGATGTTGTCTCAAACATACCCTTCTTTACACCAGTTTACAATAGGGAAGAGACAAGTGTGCAATTAGGAAGGATTGGTATCTATGAATATATATATCTGAATAGAAACATACACAGAGAGACAGTGAGATATGTAGGGAGATCCATATATGTGTACAACAATATATAGATATATTAACAATAAATACTGGTGTGTGTGTGTGTGTGTGTGTGTGTGTGTGTGTGTGTATATATATATATATATATATATATATATATATATACACAACTATATATATATATATATATATATATATATATATATGTGTGTGTGTGTGTGTGTGTGGATCTACTTCAGTAGATCGAACTTTTAAAATTCGAACCACAAATGGCTGAGACCATATGTTCAAACTTGTAAAAGTTCAAACACTGAAGAAAGAAATAAAAAACAAAAAACAAAACTAAATGTCTGTAGCAAGAGGGCTATGCCCACCTCCACCCCCCTCACCCCCCTTACTTAAATATACCAACTCTGAGATTGCATTACATTGTGGAAAAGGGAAATCTTCCCGTTCTGCACTGTACAGAGACCTCCATTCAGTCTGATCGAACTTTTACAAGTTTAAACATATGGTCTCCGCGATATGAGGTTCAAACTTGCAAAAGCTCGATCTACCAAAGGGGATTCATATATATATATATATATATATATATATATATATATATATATGAGCCACACACACACACACACATATATATATATATATATATATATATATATATATATATGTATACATGTCCCAAAATGCCCATACAAACATATGCTGCTAATAGACCACCAACTGGGGCAGCATGCACAGTTGGATACAAAAGCAGCCATGACACTCACATCTGCCCCCCCACCACACACACACACACACACACACACACACACACACACACACACACAGACACACACACACACACACACACGGCCCACATAAATGAGTGAGCAGTACACTACTACAAAATCATGATAGGCCATACACAATGGCCAGACATACAACAATCTCTTAGCAAAACAAAATGTCTGAACACAGCAAAGAAAAATACAACCAGCCAGTAATTCACACATGTTTATTAAACTCTGATGTCTTGGCAAAAGCCTTCAAGGAGTAAACATCACCAGAAATACATGCCTTAATCCCAAGAAGTAATTATCATCTAATTACATAACTGAATACACAGCCTCCCATTCCACTCGTCATTTAACCCCCTATGGGATAAAGTATCACAGTTAATATTAATACACTGAAGTCTGCATAACAATTGTCCTTTTATGAATGTTTCATCGCACTGAGGAACAGACGTTTTCAGAAACAGTACCTTGAGACCCAATACTTTCCCCATGGTGTGATGTATTCAAATGAAAAGATATAGAACTGACATATTTCTTATCAGTAATATGTCTGACATGTTCTAACAGCCTAGTTTTAAAATGTGTTACTGTCCCCCACATAAAATATGCTACAAGGCTATCTTAGAGCATTCCCTATACACCTACCTCTTGAATGTACAGACTTCAACATGTTTCCCAGCCATTCCCCTCAGCAGGAATTACATCACTAAATAATGATAGACCTGTATACCTATCCACTTATTAATGCATGACATCTGGACAAAACCTGGAGTAATTTGTTATCAGAAGCCCAAATACACAGCCATACATGAAATATTGCTGTTATACACTGGGAAAGGTACTGATGTTACAGGGTTTGTTGTAACATATCTTTTCTGAGGGATATAAAGTCAGAAAAATTAAAAGATGTTATGATCTTGATAATACAATCACCAGAGTATGCTACTGATCTGCCACGGACAACACCTGCCTGGGGAACAGCCCATACATAACAAGCTAACCTGTAGCCATTATATGGATGGCCCTACAGTTGAGAGCAATGCAGAGACAGAACTTTGTCAGACTGAAACCCATGCAGAAGTAGTATGTGCAGACAAACCATGTTAAACTAGCAGTATTCCAAACATATAACAGCAATACTCACATTCTGCTCCTAAGTCCTGAACCTTCCCCACCATTTAGTTGGCTTGTCTCTACAAGTCTTGTTGTAAGAGGTAGTAGCCCACACAACTCCAGGATGTCTTCCTCACAAGTAAGGGAAAGGGGCAATGCCCACATGGAGTACTCATTTATAGGAGTGTGTTGCCATGTAATTGGCTGTTGGAAGAACTGCACAACTGCTCTGCATGCAATTAGCAAGTGAGGAACCCCAATAGGTGCACAGGCCATTACCTGGTCATGAGCATCACCTACAAAAATCATGCTGCCATCTATTCAAACCAGCTCTATCCCTGTAGTGCACAGGGAGAGAGAGAGAGAGAGAGAAATAACAAATGAGACAAAGTGGAAAAGAGAAAAAAGTTAAGTGGAGCATGTAAGTAAGTAACTGAATCTAGTACTTGGTCTGTAATAATGTGAAATATGGTTTGGAGGAATAAATGTCCCAACAAGACATGCTGTACTAATGTCCTGCTAAACAGCTGCTATGGCCATAGCATCTGGCCCTCTCTGCAGTGGTAGATATCACAGACATACCTGTTAACTGTACAGATCCTCAGAGAATATCCACAGTTTACCATCATGTATTTTTGTCTGTTCCTCCTGAGATCTGTACTTTACTGGCAAATAGCTGAGGACTGAAGTCATCAGGTAATGACAAACACTCGAGTTTGAGACTAGACATCCTTAAGAATATTCACTGTAATGCTAAATTGATCATTCTACGAACTTCCTATTTTTGTAGCAAGTATATTTAAAGTCTGTCCCTATTTATCCCCCCATTATTTTAGGCATTGTCTAGATGTGATGCTCTGAGAGGTTGTGAGGAGGGAACACAGCTCATGAGCCTGACCCTGTGAAAAGACAGCTCATATATGACAACCACAGGGGTGTCTGTCACAGTTGTGACTGCCACTGCTAGGCCAGTTAATGGGATGTTTTCCATATCCACATTACCTGTGATTATGAGTATGACACATGTTTGCCTTGTAAAGCTAAGACGGGTCTATATCAGATAATCAAACTTTTAAAAGTTCGAACACCATATGGTCAAGACCATATGTTCGAACTCTTAAAAGTTCGAAAATAAAATAAAATAAAAAAAAAACAGAAAAAACCTACCTGAAAGCTAAAGCAGGGGGACAAGCACCCCTGCATCCCCACAACCCCCGCTCTTTAAATATGCTAACTCTGAGATCGCACTACAGCACAGACAATGGAAAACTTCCACTGCGGCACTGTACGATTATCTCCATTGAAACGTTCAAACATTTAAAAAGTCGATCATATGGTGTCGACCATATAACGTTCGAATTTTTAAAAGTTCGACAATGTGATAGGAACCCAGCTAAGACACCTACAGAGGGCATGTGCATAGTAGAGTACTGTTGCAGACGTGTATTGAACTGCATGTGATATATTGACTTAATAACATTCAACTGTACAGTGTTCTGCTGGATAATAAGCACATTTGTGACTGACATCTATAGTCACATACACATATACTTGTGTTATGTGAGCCAAACCATTGGCAAGTCTGTGAGCAATGGCATTGTAACATAATAGCCTACTTATGACTGTTGGACATCTCCCAGCTTATCACAGTGATGTCAGACCCTACTGTGCAATCAACGTACTAATATATGGAGCTGCTATATTAATACAGTATCAATACTGATGTCCCATTTGACACCCATTTATGTGCGCCATTGTCCAGACATACTGCTGTAGCAGGTTGAGAAGTATGATTGAGCATGTTTACTAAAAACGTCCAAAAACTAATAGGCACAAGACAAGATGAGCGTACACTGCAAAAGTCCAACAAGGTTTAATAGCTGAATAAACAAACTTACAGCAATCAGTAGTCCGGTGCACACTCCGGTAACTGCCAAGCAATAAAAAGTTAAAAACGATCTGGCTGCACAGAATCCAAGTCACAAAGTGTAAAGCGCTTTTCATTAGGAAACACTTCTAACTTCTTCAGACAATAGTGCTCAGAAAGAAAAAACACTAAAACATGTTTTTGCAGGGGGCAAGCCCCCTGCACCCCCTCATGTGGGGGACTGTGCCCCCCACACACCCCCACTTAAATATACCAACTCCGAGATCACACTACAGTGGGGAAAAGGGATTATTCCCATTCCGCGCTGTAGTGTGACTGCCAAAGTCAATGTTCGGAGTTTCACTACATTGAACAAGTGGACTCGGTGATGAGGGGTTCAAAGTAGTGAAACTTTGAAACATATTGACGGAACCTATTCTGACATATGTACTGTTTTACACTGTGATGTGTCATGTCATCAACTACTGACAGTTATCATTCTTTGCTCACAGTTATTTACCGGGAAATACGAGATGAATGCAGCTGAGACCAATATTCTGAAGCATATAGACTACAAATTCTGGCACACATCTGCCATTGTGGAGGGGTAGCTGCAGACAATAGACTGCTGGTTCTGTGCAAATTATGCAGTACTTTGTTAGTATGCTGGCTGTGGTTCCCCTCCTTGTGTTTTCTCAACTTCAAGGAATGGCCATATCCTGATGGGGCCATACCTCTCAGCTGTACAGATACACCCAGGTTATCCAGAGGCAGGATTCACATATCTGGTCAGTTTACCATCACATTGTGGTTTTGTGGCTATTCATTCATGGGTTTGCAGTCGGGAGTAGAATGGGCAGACATCAGAGTTTCAGACCACACACTCCATGACATCCATGCTTCTGCACCCCCCCCCCCATTATTCTCTCCTCCACTTAACTTTATGTAAGCAATATATCAGAGGTATCCCTACAGTTGGGCCTTTATCCCAGCAGTATTTATGGCCTGATCCACAGTCTTTGCAGTAGGCCATGGTGAGGTATGCTCCTGGCATTTGTCAACATGGCCTTGCAATAGTTTTCTGTTCACTATTAGGTTGTTAGTTGGGATCCCTATGGGTGAGGCATGGGCCTTTGCCAGAGGACTGTAGGCCATTTGAGAGTGCTGTAAGCCATCTGTTACTGCATTTCTACATGGAATTGTGGGGGTGGGGTGCACACCTGCAGACTTTAACATCTGAAATGACTGTAGTGGTGCGGCTACTCTGTTGGCTTCCATTTCATATTGAATTGTAACCTATCATGGAGATAGGAGGCATATTAGTGGAGTACACATGTTAGATCTTAATAGCATATATTTCACTTTCAGACTTCTTACCCTTCAGATCTGGAATTCAACTGCCAGACCTGTTGTAGTATGTCCATGTAGGTCTGGTGGGGGCTGTTCACCATTGCCATCATTGGGGGCCTTAGCTCAGCCTTTCTTCATTGTCATCTACACCTTTCCTGCTGGGTGAGGCTGGTGGTGGATATGTGACCCTCACTGACATCCATGTGCGTGACATATTGACACCCACAGTTCTTTGGGCCATCACACGTACTACAGTGGGGGATGTCACTTTGTGTAGTGCTGCCTAATATGTTGACATGTTGACATCAGTATTTGTTATTAATTTCCTGCTGTCCCATATAGCTGTCTGCTGCAATCCCATTCAGCCACCCAATTCCCTTGCATGCCTGCATCCATATCATAAATACAAGTATGAGAACATACTACTCCAAGAGTGACTTACTTTGTTGCTGAGCCAGTATTGAGGACAGTGCTGAAGGGCTGACTATGTTGGATGCACATAGTACACTCCCTGTACATGGTAAAGCTCAGGTAGTGTCATGTTTGGTATCCCTTTTAATGTGCGAGTCGGAAAGAGGTATCAGTCCCTGGCTCCCTACAGTGTCAATGTGTGTGTATGCATTGCCTCTTTGCCAAGGCCTGGTCATATTGTGCATGCCTCCTTCTGCCTACAGGGGCAGGCTCAGGATGTTCCTCCTCCAAGTACCTCTGTGCCTGTGCTGCCCTTGGCAGTGGTGGGGGGCTGTGTGGCCCTGCCCCATGCTGTTCATGCTGCAGCTGTTTCCGCAGGATCATATTGTGTAGCATGGCACATACTATGATCATTTGTGTACATGTAGCTGGAGAGTACTCCAAGGCTGCACCTGATATGTCAAGACAGTGGAACCATGACTTGAGCATCCCAAACACATGCTCTACAATGATCCCGGTTTGTGTGTGTGCCTCATTATAGTGTTCTTTTTCAGATGTGTGTGCATTTCTGATGGTTTTCGTCAGCCAGAGCTCCAGTGCATAGCCAGCACCCCCCCCCCCAGATGGCCATATGGGATGTCCCCCCTGGCAATCACCTGATACAGCTGTGAGCAATGCCAGATGTGGGAGTCATGATGGTCTCCAGGGCTGCCAGCACACACATTCATGATAATGCCCTGGGCATCGCACATGACCCGGCAGTTGATGGAGGGGAAGCCCTTGCGATTTTTGTAGACCCTGCCCCGCTCAACAGGTGGTGCTTTGATCCGGATGTGCGTGCAGTCTATAGCACCAACTACTTCAGGGTATTCAGAAATATATGTGCTCATTGGCATGTTGTGTCATGGCATCCAGGAACTGGTGGAGTACCCTGGATGCTGAAGCCTGTGAGACCCCCCATGATATCCCCATTTGGTCTTTGGAAGGTACCTGTGGCTAGTATTCTTAAGCCTAGACATACCTTGGTATCCACTGGTATGGGTTCCCCTCTATTAGCTCTGTGTGTAAGGTGTGGCAGGCACAGCTCAACAATTTGCTTTAGAATGTCCCTGTCCACCCAATAACGCTCTTTCTCCAGCTCATGTAGGCCATGGTAGGTTACTTTGGGTCTGTACACTCTTCTCCTTCTCCTCACTGAGTCGGTTGTCAGCATTCTCCTCCTAACCACCCATAGTCTCTAGCACATATTGATGGAGTAAAGCAGCAGCAGCAGCCTCTAACATATTTAGTTATTTTTGCCAGTTAAAAATCCCCCATCTGTGTACACCAGTGGTGTAGAGTTTGTGGGAAAAATCAGTCTATAGGGTGTTTGCATAGTTTATATTAGTGTGCTGGGCTGCTGCGTGTGTAACTGGCTGATTCTGATGCATTCCACTTGCCAGCTATGCTAGTTCTCCTTGATTGCCTTCCTACTGCTGTTTCCCCTTCCCACTTCCGCCCTATTTAAGCCCCGTGCCACACCGCACATACCCGGTGCTCAAATGTAAACAGTTCTGCTATTTCCACTGGTTTTTTTTTTTTAGACCTGCTGCACGCCATGCAGACCCATTTAGCTAATGAAAGCTCTTTTAAACAGAAATGCCCCTGCCTGGATGCAAACACGGTCTGCATTTCATGGAATAAGACAATACAGCCTCAGACTCACACTTTTCCTTACCTGTGCTTAGCTAAGGGCAAACACGGGCCACAGAGCTCCAATAAGCTTATGGCAAGCATGACACACACCCTTATGAAGTTATTCAGCTCTTATACTTGCACTGTTGTATTCCTGCACATACACACTTTGAGGAAATCTGTGATTCAGTACAACTCCCCTCATTTGCATACCCCAGTGTGTACATCCTTAGTTATTGCACTTAGACCCTTTCCTCTTGACAACCAGTATTTTTTACATTCTGCATGCCACTGACTATAATGGCAAAATGCAGAATTATCTTAAAATTGACTTCTCATTTTTTTTTATTTTCGGCATGATCCCATTTGCGAGCCACTGCCCTAAGCTTAAATGGCCGTGATCAGCCAAAAAAAAAAGTTTAATTTAAAAAAAAAGTAAACATTTATTAATGTCAGTGGCCTCATTTGGCCATTGGCATGTGTGTCTGACTGTAATACATGCTTTCCATGCACTGTCCTGCTTCCGTTTGCTCAGATGCAGAAATGTATTCAGTTACTAACTGAATATTTTTCTGCTCCGACACTGTTCCTGCATGGCCAGCTTCGTGGATTGCAAAATCACCTCATAGGTTCATAGATTAGTACTAGGCTAATTGCCCTTGTAGGCCATTTTAAGCCTAGCCAGTTACCCCATGTGAGAATCAAACCCTGCACCTTGTGTCTGCAAGGTAAACACCTTAACCATTATGCCAACCTCCCACCCATTTGCATGGTTTTTATCGGCAAATGAGGTGATTTGCATCCCACACAGCTTTCCGTGCAAGAACAGTGTAGGGCCACTCATGCACATGAAAACAACACTTTCCTGGATCGCTCGGTGGCCATTTTCCATGCAGGAGCTCCTACACTATTCCTGCATGGAAAACGTCCGTTCCTGAATCCCGAGGATATGTGTTGCTGTGGCTACTTTTCAAAGAGTATGCCTATTCTCTGATGAGTAATTTCCTTTTTAGAGGGGGACAGTAAATTGTGTACAGTAAAGCAGAAACAGATAGTAGATCTTTGTTTCACTGGAAGCCTGTTAACAGCCTGAAGTAATCAGCAGTGAAGTGTTCTGCAGTCTGCTAGATGAGCAAATCTGGCATTTGTATTTTCAGTTATTTGTAATCATTGGGTATTATAAGCAGAATGGAAAGTGAGATCAGAGACCTCAATATTTAGTTTTCTGTTTTTTCTATGCAGCTTTAAATTTTTCATATTTGCATGGGTTACCAGTGTCCTATACATTAGCAAACACCTAGAATGCAAATTTTCTCTGTAGAACAGTCCATAAAACTGTAACCAATAAAGCAGCAATATAGTACAAATACCTTGTGCATCAACACGCTTAGTGTAGCTAGCTGGGCATCGAGTGGCAATACTTATAGATTTAGTAGAATTCAGTATTGTGTAAAGACACAGAAGCACAGAGCCCTGAGGGACTCCACTGGTGACTGACCTCTTTGTAGAGGTGGCCTCTCGAATCCTAACCCCTTGGCAAGGGAGCCCGCAGGATTTTTTGCAGGGGGGTGCAAACCCAGAGCCCCACCCACATAGCTCACCCCGCCCCCTGTCAACACAGCCCCGCCCAAGTCCACCCACCCCAAGCCCCGCCCACACAGCCATTCCAGTGTCCCATTACTTGGCTATTTCTCCCCATTTACTGTAGACACTGTTCAAATCTGTGTGCATACTGTTTTATGCTTTAGTTCTACAATGATTACAGGCAGTTGGATTTAATTTACAACTTTTATTTCAAACATTATAGCCCAAACACTGAGACATTTACTAAACCTAAACAAAGCAATAGTCTTACAATGAAAACAGACTTGGCATTAAAGCTTCTCTACTTTTGAAACTCACATTCAATGAAACAGCATTGAAACCCACATTCAAAGAAAATGCATCTGACCAGTGGCAGGTTATTTACCTTTGAACTGTTTAAGCAATAGGCTCCTTGCACACCGTTAGGGCCATGCAAAAGTTTTAGATTTACCTGATTGAATTATATCCCTTGTATTATACAGCAGCACTTGTTTGAGTGACTCTGCTGAAGTAAAAGTAATCTGAATAATTCCACATTAAAGATATCTGAAACTAATGAAGATGTTGTTGCTGTATATTTCAGTGTTTCATTTACAAATACAGTGCCTGTTGCAGTCAAAGAATAAATTGCCCATGTTAAATTAAAAAAATGGTAAGCTGGTATATTGCAATAGAAAATGGATGACAAGCTGAAAAACAGGTTCATAGTTATTAGGCATCTCATCCAAAGGAGGGCATCCTGAGGACTGCAGCATACAAATGTATATGCTGTAGGAATAGAACCTCAAGCCTTTACATTAAGATGCAAGTATTCTACTTGTGGTGCTACTAACATAGCTTTAAAACGTTATACCACAATAGAGATACCATTTGCTAAACAAAACAGTTGCACATTGTAAATAGACTTGGCATGAGCAGCAGTGAACTTAGCTTCCCTTAAAACTCACAGTTCCTTGAAAATGCACTTGAAAATTCCACCTGTTAACTCTAACTTGGGCATTTCACTTTCTCACAAACATACCACACCCTCAAGGCCTCAACCTTAGTGCAAGAAATCTGGACAAAGCCTAAAATAAATAGGGACAGATTATAAATATGGCTCTCAGAAACTTAGAAAATTGCAAGAGTAACAGGATTTGTGTTGGTATGCATTTTCCTAAATGACATGACATCTAAAACTGACATGTCTCATTTAGCAACTTCAATCCTTTTAGGAGGAATATGGGTCAAAAATCTGGACAGCTGAGGGGTATGCTACCTCCCTCTAATACACACACCAAATAATTCTGGTCAGACAAATTAGTTCTGGGAAGGTTGCACTGAACGGCACCGTGCTTGAGCTGAAGTGGGTGAAATCCTGGTAGCCAGTGATAACTGATCTGCAGCTCAGCATTGTGGAGCATTAGAGCATTTTAGCAGAGCATTGTTTCATCACTACCTATTGTGTTTGCACATAAGCTGTAGTTATTTTAAACATTTGCCTTTTTTGATTACTACAGAGTACATTTACCCACCAGAGCTATTGTGTTTTGACTTCAGTGTGGAGCTAGTTGTTGCAGGGCTTGGCTTTTAAATAAGGTAGCAATGCTTATTTACCATATACCATTAAAGCCACCCTGACCCAACTACAAGTGTACTAACACACAGACACTGCTAAGAGACACTGGTCTGCAATAAAATTTAATGAGCTTCTGAAAATACTGTAATCCTGTCCTTTTATTACAATGAATATAAAATACTTCGAAATAAGGTAAAAAAGCTCATAATCTTAGACGGACAAAACTACTTTTCCACACTTCAAAATAATAAAATCAAACCCTCAGAAATTTTGGAAAGGTATCTCTACTCTACTTAACCCCAGCAAACCAGATACCCCTACCCCAGACCCAAACGCTCCTGACCAAGACTTGGCTACCCAATTTAACTCTTTTCATTGAATCCATTTCCAAATTAACGCCATCTTTCTCCAACACCACTACACTGCTACTACTTCCTCATTCCCATCTACTAACTCCCATCCCTCCACTCCTCCTACTACTTCATCAGCTTCATCTGCCCCTAATTCTCCCTCTTCACACTCCTTTTTTCTCATTTAAACCTATACCCAACTTCTACTATAAAGAAATTCCTTATGAAACTGAAGCCATGCACCAATGCTCCTGATAACATCCCTTCTTACTTTCTTGGCAAAGCTGCTGAAGCAATCACTTACCCTATTAGCATTTTAATCAACTGCTCTATCCAAGAATGTATAGTACCCCAAGTCTGGAAAAGGGCCTTTATCATACCTCTACATAAAAGGTGGCAACAACAACAATGTTACTAATTTCCCCCATCGCTATTCTGTCCCCATCTCTAAACTCCTAGAAAAGTGTATCCAACTACAACTCCTTCCACATCTCTTAGATAATCACCTACTAACTCCCACACATGGAGTCAGACCACATCATAGCATTATGACCGCCCTCCTCTCCTTCCTTGAAACTGTAAATAAAGCCCGACTCTGGCCAAATTGTTTCTACCCTACTACTCGACCTCTCTAAGGCCTTTGACACACTCTCACAGCCTGCTACTAACTAAACTTTACCCATCTCCCTCCTCCTTGAACTGGTTCTCCAGCTACTTATCTAACAGATCTCAAGCAGTCAAATGGAAAAAGGCCACCTCCTCATTTCTAAATACTCCTACTGGGGTACCCCAGGGCTCTATACCGAGTCCCCTTCTCTTAAATATATTTATAAATGATTTCCATAACTCTATCCCATTCTCAGACATCATCCAATATGCCGATGATTCTGCTATTATCTGCTGCCACCTCTATCCCTCACTCCTAAAACTGACTCAAGATGCTTTTACAACAACTGAGCAATGGATGAAAAGGAATCACCTAGCACTCAATGCCTCTAAAACCAAATTAATGTTATTCATCCCCTCTAAGGCAACTTCTTTCAATATAAACACATTCCACATCTCTAGACAAAATAATCTACCCCTGGAACTGGTGTCAGAGACCAAGTTACTTGGGGTCCAAATTGATACCAGCTCAAATTCAACTCCCACCTACAGTTAAATATCAAGAAAACCCGGTATGCTTTACCGACAAAATCATTACCTTACACCTGCTACCAAAATCACCCTCTAACTCATTTCTTATCCTCTCCCTTCTCTATGGAGCTCCACTCCTAACTAATCTACAGACCTCCAACACAACTTTCCTCTTGCTACAACAAAATTGCCAAGTTCGCTACCAACCACAAGTCCTCCACCCACCACTGTTCCTCTCTCCAAAACTAAAAATGGCTAGAGCTACCCAGTTCTCACATATACTCAACTAAATCTTGCACATAAGCTCATTTTCAACCCCTCCCTTTGTCCCTCCCTTTCATCAGCCTTTAAAATGCACCTTCCTGCAAGAGTATCAAGATCCAACAATCAAAATCTATTAGAAGTATATAAACCAACTAGTCCCCCAGGCAAAAATCTTCTGTCTTATGGCCTTGCATGCCTTTGGAACTCCCTACCACCTTCCATTCGCACCACCCCCAACCATTTTATATTTAAAAGATATCTTCACTCACATCTAGTATCCCAGTGGGAATGCTCTTGCTCCCACACCACATAACACTTGCAAACTCCATCTTCTTTCTTCCTCTGTTTCCTCCTGCAACTTTCCTAATTACCCACCCTAACTCATACATATTATTATTCCTACAATAATCAGAAAGAATATACTAGGCCACACTTCCCAAGTATTGCTTTCCTAATACGTTATTGCTTCTCAGTACTTTTGTGCATTGCTTCCCAATATGTTATTATTCCTCAATATTGTCATGAAATGCTTCCAAATATGTTATTTCTCAGTGCTTTTGTGCTAAATTTCCCTTTAGTCTGTATTACCTATTAATTTCATCACTAGATTGTACTCGCTCTAGTTGTATTATTTTCAAATTGTTATTTCTTGTATGATAAACTTCTGTGTAATTGTATAATTTGTATATCTATTAATAACCTACTTAGTTTTGGAGCTTTTCTCCCCAGGACTCCATTGAAAACGGGTTCATTTGGCCCAATGGACTATCCTGGCAAACCAACTGCAAATAAAATAAATAAAACTGTCATATGCATTTCAATACCCAAGGCTTATACATTATCTAGTCATGTAAATATTCTCTGCATGGCAACAACGAAAAGGCTTTCAATGCTGGAAATTCTTTAACAATATACTTACTAAAGCTTACTTGCATCTTACAATATCCGACAAGCTTACTAAAGCTTACTTGCATCTTACAATCTCCGACAAGCTTACCTGATGTTCATTAAACCATGGCTACTTAAACAGAGCAACAGGGCACTGTGACAGCATACAGTTCCAGAATAAGAAGCATAAATCAACAGTACAAAAATCTGATAGAAAACCAGAACATTTTGCAAAATCAAGGACAGATGAAAAGCCACGGTCGTATTTGTGATCTACTTTGGATGGGGGAAAACTCTGCACATTTACACTGCATAACTGCTCCTTGCCTTCCATGGACACATCCAGAGCCACTACAATGGGGAGAGTGGGGTGCAATAAGTATGTCACAATTTGAAATGTCTCTGGCTGACAGTGATGGCTCTGACACTCATACCTCTCAACTTCAGAGCAAGAAATCTGGACAAAGCCATACATAGAACTAGAAGTGTGACAAGCCCAAAAATAAGGCCAATTTTTAAATATTGCTCTTATAAATTAAATAGAACAGGTAGATCTTGCATTAGTACAAGTTTTCTGAAGGGTATGAAATCTGAAACTCAAATGTCTGCTATTATTTTCTAACTTCAATCTTTAATGACTTGCCACTAATTTGCCAGAAAAACACAATTTTATGAAAAACGGACCAAAATGTGATGCAAAAATACCTGTCAAAAAAGGGACACCTTTTTAATATTAACAGTTAACTTGAAGCAGCTAACAAAATAAGAGCATCCACATGCATTTCTGAAATAAAGGTAATCTATAAGTGATCATTACAGTTATATATAATTGTAAACCCTCCACATTTTCTTCCAAAATTGCCATTTTGGAGGAGGGATTATTAGGGAGAGCAACATTTTGAGCCAGAATTGGGGACAATTGAGATGTTTGGATATTCCTAATCTACAAAGTGATTTGCACGTACCTCTCAACCTCTTAATGCAGGAAATCTGAACAAGGCCAAATATATTGGGGAACATACAAACACTACTAAAAATTGCTCTTGTATAAACGTAAAGACAGTCTTGCATTAGCATGCATTTTTCTGAAGGTTATGACATCTGAAACTCAATGTCTGTCATTTAATGGCTTCATTCCTAAATGATTTGCTAGAAAATCACAAATTTGAGAACAAACCAAAAATAAGCAGCAAATATCTATTCATTCTGCAAAGAAATGGACAACTGAGAGGTATAGTTCAACCGGGGCTGTCTGAGCTTGCTACCCCCCCTCACAAAATCATGGTCAAATGGAGCCTCCCCCCTGCAGCCATTCCAATGTCCCATTTATCATAAACTCTAATGTGCATACTGCTTTACTTCTGCGATGATTTAGGATTTCATTTGAAAGTTTTATTTTGCATTTTACAGCACAAACCCTAATACATATCTGTTAAAGCAATGCAGTCTCACAATGAAAATAGACCAACATTAAAACTTCTCTGCTCTTGAAACTCGCAAGCATTGAAACAGCACTGAAACCCACTTTCAGAGAAAATACATTTTGCAAATGGCAAATATTAACTCTGGGCTGTCTACAAAATCATTGGCCCCTCGAACATAACATACACATGCTCTTCGATACACCTTCCTGACTGTATTACATTATATTCCTTGTACAATACAGTACAGTTGTTAAAGGGCATTTTAAATTTATTGTTTTGAACATTTTTCCAGTAAATGAAACAAAAAGCATCCACTAATGACAAAACTGCCCAATTCAGAACATTTCCATCATAAAAAGTCTACTCAAGTCCACCAGTATCAGTAAAAAATATACACAATCTCTGAAGTAGTAAACTCCACATTGAAAAAATTTGTAACTAATAAAGAGGTTGCTGCTAGCAAACACTATTTATAGATAAAACAATGACATTAAACAATGACATTTAAAGTGCCTGTTACTCTTGAAGAATAAATTGCTTTTGTTGCATGCAATAAAAAAATGAAAAGCTAGTAATACCGCAATAGGGAATGGATAGCAAACTGTTAACAGGTTCATAGTTACTAGGTATCTTTGCCAAAAAGACTGCAGCATCCACCCCCTTTACAACACAATACAGCATCAGCAATGCATTTACCTACTGTGGGAGTAGAACCCACAGCCTTCAGCATCTAAAGCAAGTACACCATCTGTTGTGCTATTAACAATGCAAGCAGACTAAACACAAGCAGCACTAAACTTTTGCTCCCCTGCAGCTCTCAGCTCCTTGTAAAATCTACTCCGACACCCAACTGTATCTCTGAACTTTTCAGCACAAGAAACCTGGAAAAAGCCAAAATTTATTGGGGGGGGGACAAAAGGCCAAAAACCAGGGACACATTTTAAACATTGCTTGTATAATGTTTGAAAGTTGCTAGAATAAAATGCTGTGTTACCACCATACATTTCACTGCCACGTCTTGAACCCAGGGGACCCCGTGCAAAACAGTCAGAGCAACATACCACTACGCCAAATAAACTGTTTTGTGAAAGAGGAAGACTGAAACTTAAATAGCTACCATTTAGTGAATTCAGTTCTCACCATAGCACAGCTGTCAGCCTCTTAGCACAAAAGACCTTAACAAAGCCAATAATGGGTGACTACTACAACCACCAAACATTCAGTGAATTCAGTTCTCACCATAGCTCTCAACCTCTTAGCAAATAACACCCGGACAAAGCCAGTAATGGGAGAATATAGCCCCCAAACATATTCAGTGAAATCAGTTCTTACCATAGCTCAACATTAGCAAAAAACCTGGATGAAGCCAATAAATACATGAACAAAGCCAATACTGGGTGAATACAGCCCTCAAACATATTCAGTGAATTCAGTTCTTACCATAACTCTCAACCCTAGCACAAAACCTGGACGAAGCCAATAATGGGGGGGGGGGGATACAGTCCCAAACACAGGGATACATTTCAAATATCCATCTTGTACACTTAGAACATTGCTAGAATAAAAGCTTTTGTTAACATACACTTTCTGAATAATATGAAGTCTGACAAGTGTGTCCATTTTTTTTTAACTTTTGTTAACCAGGAAAGTTTGACTTTGGAAAAAAAAAAAAAAAAAAAAAAAGCTAAAAGTTTTAGCAGAGGCCCAGGGAAAAACACTCCAGACAGCCAAGAAAAAAAACAGAGAACATGTAGCTGTCAGGCAACAAGGACACAAATGCAGAAACCACAGATTTTATGAGGAACAGAAAAAGTATGAGGGAAAATCCTGCAACATTTTCACAAATGGTGGTGGGTAGGGAATTCAGGCTCTTGCCACTTGGGCCCAAGGTACAGGGTTCAAGCCTTATTCACTACCCACCACCATGTACACCTGGGGCATTTCACACACACACACACACACACACACACACACACACACACACACACACACACACACACACACACACACCGCTTGCTAAGTGCCTGGTCCTGCTCCCATCTTCCGTTTCACACACCTAAGTGTCAGGTCCCACTCCCATCCTCTCTCTTTCTGAAATTGCTGCCGCTTGCTAGGTCCTGCCTGTGTGAGTTCCCGCTCACAAACCTTAAACTGACAACGATGATGTCAGCACACCTGCGACTGGACTATTTGGACTCCTTCTTAAAGGAGAATGTGCGTAAAAAAAAAAAAAAACTTTTTTTTTTTAATTATTTAGCCGTAGCCGATTCCAGGGGGGTGCAAGTGCACCCCCTTGCACCTGCCTGCGGGCGCCCTTGCCCCTTGGGTCCTATCTGTGAGCCAGCTAGTAATCCAGCATGTTATAAAGGGGCTTATGACTACTTCAGTAAGTTTGTTGATGGTGCCTGAGTGGGGTATTGTAGCAAATGATTTACCCAGATCTAGGTAGGCAGTAAGCAACACTCTTCCCTCATCTATTGCCTTAGTGACATTTTCAAAGAAATCCAGTGAGCTGAGTAAGCATCATCTACCTTTGGCAAAGCCAAACTGGGATGGATCCAGTGTCTGGAGATCTCCTATGTCTTTGTTGATAATTTCCATGATAATGTTTTCTATGACTTTGCAAATAAGACTACTCAGACTAATGAGTCTGTAGTTTTCAGGATCTGTTAAAAGTCCCCCTTAAGAAGGGGGGGGGGGTGCGACCATCATAGTCTTCCATTCTCATGACACAAAGTCTGTTTTTAAGACTATAGCTAAACAGTGACTCCAGGGGTCCTGTTAAGTCATACGTTACATTGTCCAAGAGGTATCCCAAGATCTTATTGGAAGGCCAATAAGGCTTTGTTCTTGGCTTTAGCAAATGCAGCCAGTACATGCTCCCTGGTTATAGCTGGGAGGCTTATGTTTGAGGATATTTATTGGGGGATGGTTGGGGGAAAGACAGGGGTACAGTTGGAACTAAATGTGTCCGCTAACAGGCTCACTATATCTCCAGGTTCTATGAATGTGGGACCATTAACCACCAGTTCAGCATATTGTTGTGTGCTGCCCTTGAGATTTCTGAGATAGCGGAAGAAGACTTTATGATTACCTTTTTTCTGGGAGGCTATCTTAACCTCAAAGTTGGCTTTGTTGGACCTAATTAGCCCTCTTAGTTTCCTATTTAGTTTGATAAGAGATTTTTCTTTATGGGAATTACCCTTTCTTATTTTTGCCACAATATTTTTTCTTTTGGTGTATATACTGTTTAATTTGGCATGCCACCAGGGCAGTTTGTTTCTGGGGCTAGTTCTGGGCTCACTTCTGGTAGGTACAGCAGCTTCTACACAGCCATTCAGCCACTGATATGGCAGTACAGAGCTTTTGAGAGCAATTCAATGTAGGTTGCTGTGCTCTTGGGGTTTGGATAGGCACTGACTTTTGACAAACCATTACTTAATAGGATCATAGGAAGTTACTAGGCTATTGGCCCTGAGACCCTTACAAGCCTAAACAAAAATTTAGCCCATGTTCCGACAAGTCAGCACCTGATGCCCATGTTCAGCAAAGACACAGGTGGAATCCCAGGGGTGTATTTTCTGTTCCCCATCCAGTTATCCAGGTTGCACTTAAAAGGGTTAGTGAGGTACTCTGCTTGACATGGAGTGGGAGTCTATTCCACAGAAGGGGGAGGCTCTGGGACACAAATCTATCTCACCAAAAAATCCCACTGATGTCCCAGACCAAGTTGAGGTTGCAAATGCGGGTTAATCGAGTGGAGCTTGACTTGCGGATATGTAGTAGTCCCATGAAGGTAGTGTCTGAGATTGCTTTGTATGCCAGACAGAGCTCACCTCTGAGGAGTCTGTATGAGACTGTGTAGAGGGATAGGGCTTTTAGCCTATCTATGTAGGGTAGATGTTTGAGACCTGGATTCTCCTGGTGAGGAACCTCTCTGGTCTCTCCAGCTGCTGCATGTGCTTTGTGAGGTACATCCAGAAAGGGGCATTGTACTCAATAATGGGTCTTATTAGGGAAGAATACAGGGATGTTATGACCTCCTTGTCCCTGGATGAGATACCCTTACTAATGAGATGGGCCATGTAGAAAGCTTTCTGTACAATGGAGGCAATATGGTGGTGAAATGTCAGCTTGATATCAACCTGGCTGCCCAAGCCCCTCACAACTGATTGCATGCTCAGGACCTTCTTATTAATGCGATAATTTGTGGAGATGTCACTCTACCCATAGGGGATGATGATGCATTTTTTGGCATTCAGTTTGAGGCCATGTTTCTGGCACCAGTCATTTGTTTGGGTGAGACCCTCTTGGTGGACATCCACATCACTAGGGGAATTGATGACAGCGCCCAGCTTGTAGTCATCTGCAAACTTGGTCAGCCATAGTCCACTGGTTTTGTCCTGCACCTCAGAAAAGTATATCCCAAACAACAGAGGACCCAAGACCAATCCCTTGGGTACACCGCTCGTGATGAGTCTAATGCTTGAGATGGCTTCCCCTATTTTTCCTAGGTGGCTTCTATCAGTGAGCGAGTTTGCTACCCATCTGGTGACATATGGAGTGATGCCTGGTTGAGAGAGTTCATCTATTATACCAAAGTGGGGAATAGTATCAAAGGCTTTGGCCAGGTCAAGGTAGGTGGTGTGTACCATATTCCCCTCGTCCATGGTTTTGGTGATCATCTTAAAGAAGTCGACCAAATTTAACAGGCATGTCTTCCCCTTGATTTAACCAAATTGTGTGGGATCGACTGTTTGGAGTTTACCAATGTCTTTGTGAATGAGATCCATGATAATCCATTCCATGGCCTTGCAAATCATGCTAGTTAGGCTGATGGATTTATAATTTCCTGGATCAGTGGGTGCTCCACCTTTGTGCAAAGGGATGACAGTGGCTGTCTTTCACTCTGCTGAGAACAAGCCGATACTCAGGATTTGGTTGAATAGGGTGTCTAATGGTGGTGCAACTTCCTGCCTGAGTTCATGTAGGATGCAGTCTGGGATGTTATCAGGTCCCATGGAGGTTGTATTTTTTGCCTTTGAGAGGGCAGTGATGGCTTGTTCCCTAGAGATAAGGGGACGGCGGCAGGTGCTGGGGATATCCTGATTTACTGATGGGGGGACAGAGGGGTGAAGTTTTCACTGAACCTGTCTGCCAGCAGGTTGGCTATATTTACGGCATTTGTGTATGTGGTGTCCTTGACCACCAGTTCTGAGCAGATTTGAGTGCTTCGTTTGAGATTTTGGATGTATGTGAAGAAGGCCTTATGATTATCTTTAGTAGATGTGGCCAGTTTGGACTCGAAGCTTGCTTTGGAGGATTTAACTAGTGCTCTTATTTGCTTGTTCAGGCTAAAGAAAGATTACTTCCAGTTAGGCACATTCTCCTTCTTGGCCCTGGAGAGCAATTTTTTCCTTTTATTATATAGTTTATTTGTTGCAGCTGTCCACCAGACAGGTTTACTCTTCCTTCAGGAGGATGATTTTGCCCTGTTGGGTATTCCTGATTCCATGCAGCTATATAAATGCTCATATAGTACTTTGGTAGGTTTGGACATATGTGCCAGTTCCTATGGAGGGGAAGGGCTGTGAAACTGTTTATACCTTCCCTCAGGAGGTTGTAATCAGCTTTGGAGAAGTTTTTTGTTAGACCCTAGCTGGGAGTAGGGTCGAGGGAGATGGTGATTTTGAAAGTGACTGTTTTATGGTCAGATCTTACCAGGGAGGATGACACTAGGGATGCTGCAGTGGCTCGTCATGTTGGTTAATACCAACTTCAAGATATTATCACCTCTTGTGGGGGTGTCGACCAGCTGGTCCAAGGCATTTGCATTGACAAAATCAAGGAATCTCTGAGCATTTGTATTTTGGCATGAGTGTTTTTTTCAATCTGTGGTTGGATAGTTAGTCACCCAGGATCAGGGTAAAGGGTCAAATCTTGATAGATTCAAAGAGGTCTAGATAGGTGGAGTGGGCATCTTGAGGCAAAGTCGGGAACCTGTAGCTAACTATGATTTTAATAGGGGTATTGTCAATGGTTAACTGCACCTGGAGTGTCTCCTGTGCGTCCTACTGTTTGACCAGCCTGGAGGTCTGTATGTTTTTATTATATATTGCAACTCCACCTCCTTTTGCTTTGCTGCTCACGGTTTGGGGTCTAAGTGTATGATAGGATGAGTAAACTGGTATGGGTGAGGTGGTCTCTGCAGCTTTGAGCCAGGTTTCTGTGACTGCACAAATGTCAGCATCTTCCAGGGTTAAAAATGCTTGCAATTAGTGCAGTTTCATGTTTAGACTCCTAGTGTTTAGCAGCATGACCTTTAATTTGTTAGCTTGTTTTTGGAGTGTTGTTACTGGTTTTATTCGGGTTACAGTGTTGATTTTGATTTTAAAAGAGACAGTTTTATGGTCAGACCTTACCAGGAGAAAACAATGGGTAAAGCATTCACCCACACTTGTGCATATGATGTCCAATATGCTGGAGCATTTAGTGGATTTATTCACTGTCTGGTCAAGGGTGTTTATATTTATAAAGTCCAGGAATCTCTGTGTCTGTGACTATAAGGCCATATAAGATTCCCAGTCTTCTTCTTTTGGCTTTTCCCGGTTATGGGTCACCACAGCAGATCTCCTGTCCACTCATGATTGGCAGTGGAGTGTTTACGGTGTTGAGTTGCCAGCCCGGCACCCAACCTTCCACGGAAGGCACACGCACATGCATGCAGTCACACCTAGGGTCAATTTAGAGTATCCCATCTACCTACAGCATGTCTTTGGGATGTGGGAGGAAACCGGAGCACCCAGAGGAAATCCACGTGACCACAGGGAGGACATGCAGACTCCGCAGAGAAGGCACCCCAGCTGAGGATCGAACCAGAGAACCTCTTGCTGTGAGGCGGCAATGCTAACCGCTGCACCACCGTGGCCGCCCTCATAGGATTCCCAGTCTATAGAGGGTTAATTAAAGTCTCCCATGAGTTGGGTGTTAGGTTGGATGGTAAGTGTCTTTAGGTCTAAGTATGCACTGTGGGTTTTTTGAGACATGTAAGGTGACCTAATACTGGCTAGGATATGAAACAGGATTTTATCTATGGTGATCTGCACTTAGAGGAACTCCAACATGTCATGGTGTTTATCCAACCAAGCGATATGCTTGTTTTGATGTATATCGATACACCTTCACCTTTAGCCCTTGTCTGTACAACTACCAATCTAAACGCGTAGAAGAGAGTGAAACCTTGCACTGGGGCACTCTCTGTCACTTTAAACCATGTCTTACTGCACACATGTCTATATTCTTGTGTGTGAGGATGCTTGGAGGGAGTGTATTTTTTTATTTAGGCTCCTGGCATTCAGCAGTAACACCTTGAGATTCAGTTGAGTTGAGTTTGCTACATTAGTAGGTTTGTCAGTTTGGCATTGCCTAAAAAGGCACTATGGGAATGGATACAGTTTTCACCAGTATCAGAAAGCCTAGAAGGGACAGGTTCAAACCATCATTGGCAAAGCAATGTGGTCTGTTAACCATGTCCTACAAAGCTAGAAAATATTGGATCCCTTTAGAATGATACCAGAATGACAGCAAATTTTTAAAATAGGTCATCTTTTGTTCATATTGTGACATCATACTTAACGATGGTAACATGTTACATGGACTATGATGGAATCATACAGGTACCTTATAGGTTCATAGGTTGGTACTAGGCTATCGGCCCTAGGGCCTAAACAAGCCTAGCCATAACAATTCCCTAGCTATTTCTTCCCACAATATTTACTTCCCTGGACCCCTGTCTAGCAAGGGGACTGATGTGATCCCTGGGGTGAATTTCCTATCTCCCATCCTGTGGTAAAATAACGTGAATAAATGCATGATTTGATAGAGACTGGCTCCGGATAAGTAACTAACCATTATCTTTTTCTTGTTCATCCTGGTTACAGGGGCATCAGTATGTCTTACAATGAAGTATAACTCCTGCATTGTTTTACATTTTTCCCCACCGTCCTTTGTTTTCCATATCAGATATTTTTCATGGGTTATTCCACTTCTCCTCCTGATTTAATTGTTGTCCCTATTTTTGTCTCCAGTCTTCAGCTCCCTATAGTTTTTGAGGTAACCATCACTCCACTTCATGCATTCCATTTTTTCAGGTGCTGCTCCTTTCATGTCTTTTAATAAGTTTTAGCATGTCTCCCTCTCCCATACACTGTTTTGCTTAAACTCCTCATCTGTTATTCTCCATTACATGATGTTATATGTCAGTGTATATATTTCGGATGTGTGGGAACCACCAGTCTCCCTTTTTTCAATTCATTCCCATTTTTGTCTTTCTCACTTTTTCTCCTCTATATCTTTTTGCCTTTGCTGTAGCCTTTTGTCCCTTGTGGAGTAGGTAGACGATTATTAGTATTATTTGCTGCATTCATTTTTTCAAGCAATGTATAATTCTTCTCCCCCCTTTCCCCACCCCTGTCCAACTTCCTCTAGATTTCTCCATATTGTTTCTCTTACCTGTTCCTGACATAGACTCCACTTCATTTATCTCATCTAGTCCTCCTTTCCCTTTCTTAATCATCCACATTTCCTCCCCTCCCCAACTGTAAACTTCTACGAGGAATACATCTGGCCCTTCAGCTTAACTCTCCTTAATCTTGTATATCACTTCTCTAATCTCCTTCTTTGTTATCTCTACATCCAGCTTTTGTCTTTGTTCATATATATCACATTCTTTTCCCAGTTCCATTCTCTTCCTGTAGTTTGTAAATTGTCTTGTAGTATTCCTTTAATCTTTCCTTGATTAGCTCATCAGCTTTTAAAATTTCCCCATCTCCTCCCCTTATCCTCTCTCCTTGCCCACTTCTTGTACTTCATGTCTATTCATTTCCCTTTTGCCTCCCCCACTGTCAACCAGCAGTCCCTCCAATACCATTGTTGAGTTTCATGCTCCATAATAATTTTACTCTATAATTCCATTCTTATCACATTTCTCTCATCTGCAGTACTTCTTCCTTCCATTTCTTCTAGCTTCCCTCTGTACCTCCTCTTGTGCTCTCTCCAAGTCCTCAATCACCCTTCCTTCTTTTCTTTACTTCTGTGTTCATCAGTTTTCCTCTCACAGTGACCTTCATCTCATCCAATCAATGTTCTTCCAGCTTGTCCCTGCCTTTCACATTGTCCTGTATTGACTCCTTTTTTCAGTCCTTCCAGTATTTCCTTGTCCTCTATCTCCTTCCATTTATAGCTAGCTCACCTCCATCTCTTTTCATCGTTTACTGTTCCTACACACATATCTTAAGTTTCACTGCTACAGGATTTCGTATGTACCTCTCTTGTATTTGTATCTCTTCCATTATTCCCATTAGGATTTCCATCCCTAAGAACTTGTCTAACCCATGTGTCTGTACAAACATGTTTCTTGTGAGGGTGCATTCCCTTTCATTTGAATATTTTTCTCTTCATATGTCCAGCCACCCTACCTCTTTCATTCCTTGAGCTAGTTCCTATTACATCTTTTTGTTATAGCCTTCCTTCCATACAACCTGCCTTTTTGCTGGTTTCATGGAGACACTGTAGTCCACCTTATTATACTGATTCCATCTCTGTCCCCAGTAAGGAAAAAAGTTCTTGTAGAATCCCTCTTCATCCCTGTTTGAAGCAAATATGTTTCCTGTTGTCCAGTTTGCACCTCCTTCCCTTCCCTGCCATATGATCCATAGGGTCTATATCACAACATCGAAAGGAACAAATCTTGAACGGCTGAAATATTAAAACTGCCGTTAATCGAAATTGCTTTTGTAGGGGGCTGTGCCCCCCACACCCCCTGCTAATTATATATACCAACTCCAACATTGCACTACAGTGAGGAAAGAGCAAAATTCCCAATCTTTACTGTACTGCAGTCTCACAAAAAACAAATCGATGAACGCCATTTTCCATATTTCAGCCGTTCCAGATTTGTTCTTTTCGCTGTTGTGATACACACCCTGATCCATCTACCTACCATACTTTTCATTACTTTATCTGTGGCTATCTGAAACCTTCAGTGAAACACAATCCCCCAGATTCAAGCCCTACATGGAGTGTTGGAATAGGGCAGGAGCTGCTGCATGCAATATGGCCACCAAGCAATCCAGGCTCGAGCTCTCGGAATGTGCAAAAGCACTTCTACACTATTCCGGCATGGACAACACTGCTTTATGCTAATTACCTCATCTGCTGGTGAAAACCATGCAAATGAGGTGAATTAGCGATCTATGAAGCAGGCTGCTGTCCGTGCCTGAACAGTGTACAAAACAGAAATGTATTCAACTAGCAGCTGAATACATTTCTGCACATTAAAAGACGGAGGCATGACAGCTAGAAAAAAAGCATGCATCATACTTAGTAGGCATGCCAATGGCCAACTATATGCCCATTGGCATGAAAAATAATTTATTTTTTATAAAATAAAACTTTTTTTGTTTGGCCGATCTCGGCTATTTAAGCATAGGGCAGCAGAGCGCAAATGGGATCGTGCTGAAAACAAAAATGTGAAAAAGCAATTTTCAGGAAAATCTGCATTTTGCATTATAGTCAGTGGCATACAGAATGAAAACAATACCAGGGAACAGTGGTTGCTAAGGGGAAAGGCTCAGTGTGAGTGCAGTAACTATGGAGTGAGGCAGTGGGGTATGCAAATGAGGGGAATATTACTGAATGACAAATTTCTTCTAAGTGCCAGACTGCACCTAACCATGTAGGTGCTGTAATATGGCTGTATAAGCATGAGAAGTAAATGACACCAAAAGGGGATGTGTCATGATTGCTGTAAGCACACTGGAGCACTATTGCCCGGGTTTGCACTTAGCTAAGCACAGCTAAGCAAAGGGGTGTGTCTGAGGCTGCAATGTCTTACACCATGAAATGAAGAGCATGTTCGCGTCCAGGGAGGGACAATTCTGCTAAAATGTGTTAAACTTAGCTAAACGGGTTTGCGTGGTGCGCACTGGGACTTAAACAAAAACAAAAAAAAAAACAAGGGAAATGGTAGCACTGTGTATATGTAAGTAAGGGAGTGTGTCCGAGGTTGTATAGCCTTGTTTACCTTGCTTAAATGGGTGTGCTCAGTGTGCACCAGGATTTAAACCACAAAAATAAAAATAATACAGGAAATGGCAAGTGGAACAAGAAAAAAAAGGAAATAACAGAAAAGAGGCACTCAAATACAAATAATACAGCTGGCAGGTGGAATGTACCATACTCAGCCAATCACACAGGCAGCATCTGCAGCATACTACTATAAACTATGCAAACACCTTTCAGTCTGTTTTTCCCCCCACAAACTCTATACCACCGGTGTACAGAGATGGGGAAATTTTACCTGACAAAACTAACAAAATGTTAAGGGCTGCTATTGCTCTCATACATCAGTATATGCAAGAGGCTGAGGGTGGTGAACAGGACAATACTGACAACCACCCCACACTTATGAGGAGGAGGAAGAGGAGTGTTCAGGTCCAGGGTAACCTACCAAGGGCTACATGATCTGGAGATAGTAGAGCACTACAGGGTGGACAGAGACATACTGCAGCAAATTGTGGAGCTGTGCAGGCCTTGCCTCACATGCAGAACAAACAGGGGGGACCCATCCCAGTGGATACCAGGGTATGTGTAGCTCTAAGAATACCAGCTACAGGTACTTTACAAAGACCAAATGGGGCTATCAATGGGTATCTGCATCCAGGATACTCCACCAGTTTCTGTATGCCATCCGACCACATGAAGAGGAGCACATTAAATTCCCCACCATCAGTGAGGAGCTGACTGACAATATGAGTCTCTTCGATCATGTAGCAGACTACCCGGAGGTACTGGGTGCCACATAGACTGCACGCACATCCACATCAAAGCACCACCTGGTGACAGGGGTTGGGTCTACATAAACCACAAGGGGTTCCACTCCATCAACTGTCAGGTCAAGTGTGATGCCCAGGGCAGTATCATGAATGTGTGTGCTGACTGCCCTTGATGCTATCACAACTCCCACATCAGGCATTCCTCACAGCTGTATCAGTGGTTTGCCAGAGGGGACATCCTGTATGGCCATTTAGTGGGGTATGCTGGCTCTGCACTGGAGCCTTGGATGATGACACCCATCAGAAATGCACATACACCCACACAAGAATGCCATAATGTGGAACATGCACAAACCAGGATCATTATAGAGCATGTGTTTGGTATGCTCAAGTCACAGTTCCACTCTCTTGACATATCCAGTGGAGCCTTGCAGTACTCTCCAGCCACATGTGCACACATGGTCATAGTATGTGTCATGCTACACAATATGATCCTGCAGAAACAGCTGCAGCAGAAACAAAACTGGGAAGGGCAACACAGCCTCCCACCATTGCCAAGGCCTTCACAGGCACAGAGGGACTCAGAGGAGGAACATCCTGAGCCTGCCCCTGTAGGCAGATGGAGGCATACCCAGTATGACCTGGGCTTGGTAAAGAAGCAATGCATAGCACCTACACTGACACTGTAGGGCCACAGGGACTGATCTTTCTCTCTCTGACTCACACACACACAGTAAAATGGATGCCAAACATCACACCACCTATACCTGATCATGTAAAGGAAGTGTATTGTGTGCATCTGACACAGTCAGCCCTCAAGCACCACCCTCACAACAGTTGCAGGCACAAGGTAAGACAATCTCTGTAACAAATTAAAATAATGGGGTGGAATTTTCTGACAGCATATATATGGTATTGATCAAGCATGTAAGGGAATGGGGTGGCTAACTGGGATAGCAGCAGACAACTGACAGCTCCGTGGGACAGCAGGATGTGTATCCCCAGTATTGTTCTACCCACACCATGCAATACCACCCTAGTCGACAAATATGACTGCAGTATATGTGGTGAGCCACATAACTGGGGGGGGGGGTCACAGATCACATACATGGATGTCAAAGTGGGGGTCACATACCCACCACCAACCCCACACAGCAGATCAGCTGGAGACAACCATACAGAAATGCCTGGCAAAGGCTCCCACATGGCGACAGTCATGAAATCCCCACCCACAGAATTTTACATAGTGATATCACAGCAGGTCTGGCAGTGGCAGTATGGCTTTGAAAGGTAAGAAGGCTGGAACTCCAAATGTATATGCCAGAACAATCTGACCTGTGGTTGATACTGTTATGCATGTAGTCTGAAAGACAAGGCGCACCACTATGCCACATGGAACCAAAATGTTAAGCAAATATCAGCACAGTCTGTGCAGATGTATATATCGTGTACAGTCATGTCACCCTATGGGGATCCCATAGAAATGCAGTAACATGTTCCTAGACTTAAGCAGCATCCAGCTGTCACCTGGAGTAATGGCACAATAGTAAGAGAAAGCAACTGTCAGTAACACCTACAATCAACTTACTGGTGCCAACCCAGGGATGTCTCCTGCCAGCAGCCTGGGACCATATGATCATCAGAATGCACTGCCCTGCTACAGATGGTCTGCATCTGTCACACCTGGCCTACAGGCCTCTGGCAAATGCCTATGCCTCATCCACAGTCCCCTATAGGCAGTGTCATGGGTTCCACAATGCCAACATAACACAGTCCACAAAATGCAAAGAAAGGCCATGATGACAACTGCTAGGAGAAAACCTGCCAGCCTCAGGGAGCCAGAAATGGGGACAAAGTCATGAATAATTGGGGTGATGAAGGTCCAAAGAGAAGGACACCTGTGAAATACTGCTCTAATAATGTTATAAAGTTGATGGAATGATTTGTAGTAGCAGTGGCGGCTGGTGACTTCAAATCAAAGGGGGGCTGCAGGAGACAGCTGAATGGGTGGGGTCAATGGGAAGGGGTGTGGCCAACTAGAAAGGGGGGAGCTATGCTCAAAACCACAAAAAACTAACTAAATACACTGCCGTGGGTGCCAAACCATCATTATGAGAGTCCAATCAAGACAAAATGAAGTGTAGAAGAATAAAAATATTTCAATGCATTGGCTGCATGACAGCTTACTTAATATCTAGATGGAAACAAAATGGTTGTGAGACCTGAAAAAATTACTTTTTTTAAATACATTAATGGAATGCCAGTCAAAATCAAGTATAAGAAAAACAAGCAGCACTCAACTCAAACCACTTCTTGCACTGCAGTTCTAATTATAATTTATATTCAGCTTTATTAAAGTACCAAGTAACATGCTGAAAGTAGAAATCT
Source organism: Protopterus annectens (assembly GCF_019279795.1). NCBI lineage: Eukaryota > Metazoa > Chordata > Ceratodontiformes > Protopteridae > Protopterus > Protopterus annectens. The sequence continues at coordinate 1,120,265,942 of NC_056729.1, forward strand.
CTGATGCCCCCACTTGTAAAAATGTTCCTTATCCAAAAAAAGACCTGCTGCCTGACAACTATCTACTTGTTTCATGGGGAAAACATGATCAAAGTAAAAAATGAAAAGCAAACAAGAAATAAGCTAAAGATACATTGTTTACAAGGATTACTGTACAGGTTATGGACCACACGATTGGCATTCTGTTTAGTTTACGGTTAAAGCCTGCAGAGATGACTGGAAGTCTCCAAATGTAATGAGATTCTTAAAATAATGTAATCCTGTCCTTTATTACAAATACTGTCATATGCATTTCAATACCCAAGGCTTATACATTATCTAGTTAAGTATTCTCTACATGGCAACAACAGAAAGGCTTTCAATGTTGGCAATTCTTTAACAGTATGCTTATTAAAGCTTACTTGCATCTTACAATCTCAGCCAAGCTTAACTGATGGTCATTAAAGTATTGCTACTTAAACACAGAGCAACAGGCACTTTGAGTAATAAGCATAAATCAACAGTACAAAAAATATGACAGAAACCAGACCATTCTGCAAAAATCAAGGACAGATGAAAAGCCACTCTAGTACTTGTGTCTACCTTGGATGGGGGGGATACTCTGCACATTTACACTGCATAACTACTCCTTACCTTGCTTCGACACATCCAGAGTCACTACATGGGAGAGTGGGGTGCAACAAGTATGTCACAATTTGAAATGTCTCTGGCTGACTGTGATGACCCTAACACATTTGTCATACCTCTCAACCTCAGATCAAGAAATCTGGACAAAGCCATACAAAGAAGTGGGGCAAAGGCTCAAAAACAAGGACAATTTTTAAAAATATTGCTCTTATAAACTTAGAAAGATAACAGAATAGGTCTTGCATTAGTATGAATTTTCTGAATGGTATGAAATCTGAAACTCAAATGTCTGTCATTATTTTCTAACTTCAGTCTTTAATGATTTGTCACTAATTTGCCAAAAAAAAACACAATTTTATGAAAAATGGTCCAAAAATATGATGTAAAAATATAAAATAGCCACACAATACAGCTGGGAACCTGTCAAAGAAGGGACACTTTAATATTAGTACTGCTAACTTGAGCAGCTGACAAAATAAAATAATCTACATGCATTTCTGAAATGAGAGTAATCTATAACTATGATTACAGTTATTTCTTAATTGTAAACCCTCCATGTTTTCTTTCAAAATTGCTATTTTGCAGAGGGATTATTAGGGGAAGAGCAAAATGTTGAGCCAAAATCAGGGACAGTTGAGAGGTTTGGCTATGCCTAATTCTATAAAGTAATTTACATGTATGTACCTCTCAACCTGTTAATGCAGTAAATCTGGACAAGGCCAAATATATTGGGGGAACATATAAACAGTAGTAAAAATTGCTCTTGTATAAACTGAGACAGTTGATAGAAAGTACAGTTTTGTACCTACCATAAATGTAGATGTTCGAAGATCCACATTGCTGCAGTCCTTACATATGGGTAGTCCGCTGTCCTCGGTCGGCCCGAATACCAAAGTATTAGGCTGACGTCGGTCAAGGCGCTTAGAACTGACATCAGGACGTCAGGGTACAAAAGCGCATGACCGACGTCATTTCCTCAGTCTTTTCTTGCCCCAGATGTCAGAAGGCCCTAAAAAGAAAGGCCAAAGCCAAAAACCAACAAAGAACAACCAACCACCCCTGCACTAACAATATATACAATATTTACAACCCAAACCACACAACCACCTCAAACTACAGAGGGGAAGGAGGGAGGGTAAATTGGACTGCAGCAATGTGGATCTTCGAACATCTACATTTATGGTAGGTACAAAACTGTACTATGTTCTTCATTCCACATTGCTGCAGTCCTTACATATGGGTAGAATCCCAAAGCAGAGGTAAGGGAGGATGGCAAAACTATAAAGCATTAGGAGCTGCCAAAATGCCCTGTAAAATTGCAGTGGCAAATCCAGCCCTAGATTTAGAGTAAAGTGGTAGGTGGTAATGCTTAGAGAAAGTATGCACTGAACTCCAAGTAGCTGCCTCCAAAATATCCTTAGTAGCCACCCCCCTTAAAAAAGCTGTAGAAGTGGCAGTAGCCCTAGTGGAATGAGGCCTGATCCCAGCTGGAATCTCCTTACCATGATGGGAATAACAGAAAGCAATACAGAAACCAATCCACTTAGAAATAGTTTGTTTTGAAATAGGTTTGCCCTGAGAACCCAAAGCAAATGAAACAAACAACTGCTGAGACTGCCTGAATCCTTTAGTTCTGCTTAAATAATATCGCAACTGTCTGTGTATATCCAAAGTGTGCAAAATCTTTTCCCCTTTATTTTGGGGGTTTGCATAAAAAGTAGGCAAATGAATAGTTTGGTTTAAAGCCACACTAGAAACTACTTTAGGCATAAAGGAAGGGTTAGTACGCAAAGATACCCTATCCTTGTGGAAAATCAAGAAAGGCTCAACCGCCATAAGGGCCTGTAATTCAGAAACCCTTCTCGCAGAAGTAATGGCCAACAAAAAAGCAGTCTTCCATGATAAATATTTCAACTCGGCCGTAGCTGCAGGCTCAAAAGGTTGTAGAGTGAGTTTCTCCAACACAAAATTGAGATCCCAAGCAGGAGTAGGAGCTCTACGTGGGGGTCTTATATTCTTTGCCCCTCTAAGGAATTGCTTAAACAAAGGATGAGAAAATAATGGTGGGTCACAGTCATAATGAGCAGAAAGTGCTGCAGCATGAATCTTTATAGAGAAGGACAAACCTTTGTCCAATAACTCAGTAAGGTATTGAAGAGCAACACTTAAATTAGGTTTAGAAACATCAAAGTCCTTTGCTGTACTCCAAATTAAAAATCTCCTCCATTTATCTGCGTAAACTTTCCTTGTACTAGGCCTTCTGGCCTCCAAAATAACATTCAAAACTTGTTGTGGAAGCTGAGACCCTCCAGAGTTTAAAACAGAATATGCCAGGCTGTTAGATGCAGAGACTGAAGTTTGACATTGAGTAAGTGACTGTTCTCCTGAGACAGCAGGTGAGGAATCGAAGGCAAAGGCCATGGAGGCTCCCGTACCAGACTTCTCAGTAATGGGTACCAGTGCTGTCGAGGCCAATCCGGAGCTATTAAAATCATGGTTGGCTTGTCCTGTCTGACCTTCAGGAGTACCTTTGGGAGGAGAGGCAGAGGTGGAAAGGCATATACGTGAAGATTGCTCCAATTGAATGAGAGAGCATACACTTTCCAAGCTGTGGGATGAAACCTTTTTGTGCAAAACTTTGGCAACTGGTAATTTAGTGGAGAAGCGAACAGATCTATGTCTGGAGTTCCCCATAACACTGTCAATTTTTGAAATACATGAGGATCCAATTTCCACTCGTGAGGATCCATTATTTGTCTGCTCAACACATCTGCTAAGGAGTTCTGTGCTCCTGGCAGAAACCTTGCCTGAAGATTTAGCTGTAAACTGAGAGCAGTCTCCCACAAAATCATTGCTTGTCTGCATAGAGGGTAAGAATGTGTCCCCCCTTGCTTGTTGATGTACCACATGACAGTTGTGTTGTCTGTTTGAATCAACACCTGCCCTGGAAGAAGTAAATCCTTGAAAGCTATCAATGCAAATTGGACTGCTAACATCTCCTTCAGGTTGATATGTAAATGCTAAAGTCTGGCAGGCCACGTGTCTTGTACCCATTTTCCATTTAGATGAGCTCCCCAAGCTTTGTCTGAGGCATCTGTCGTTAGAATCTGACTCGCCTCTGGTCGGGTCACAGAGAGTCCCTTGTTTAGGTGACATTCCTGAGCCCACCACAAAAATTCCTTTTGAATGCAAGGTATTATCTGAATGACAGTGTCCAAATCTTGGCAGTGTTGCGTCCATACATTTTTGAGATACCATTGTAGCTTCCTCATATGCAGTTTGGCATTGGGAAGTACCAGAATACAAGATGCCATGAACCCCAAGGCTTGAAGGACTGTCCTTGCAGTCAGCCTGGACTGACGAGACAATTGATGGAAGTAAAGAAAAAGATTCTGTTGTTTGTCCGGGGTCAAAAAGGCCATCTGGGATGCTGTATTCAGTCTCACACCCAGAAAGCACATGTCCTGAGAGGGTACTAGACTGGACTTTATTTCGTTCACAGAATACCCTAGGCATCTTAACACTGCCATCACATACTGTAGATGGTGTAGAAGTTCATCCTTTCCTTGAGCCAGAATTAGGCAATCGTCCAAATAAGGATAGATTTGTATTCCTCTTAGCCTGAAGAAAGCTATCACTGGAGCCAGAACTTTTGTGAATACTCTGGGCGCAGTAGATAAGCCAAAGGGCAATGCAGAGAACTGATAATGAAAAGTCCCATCCCGAAAACGCAGATACTTCCTGCAACTGGGCCTGATAGGAACATGAAGGTAAGCCTCCTTGAGATCCAGAGTCACCATCCAGTGATCTTTGCCCAGCAGAGGTAAAAGCTGTTGCAACGTCAACATTTTGAACTTGGGAATGTCCAGATATGTGTTGAGGATAGATAAATCCAAAATTGGTCTCCACGTGTTCCCTTTCTTTGGTACTTGAAACAGGCGAGAATAAAAACCTAGGCCCACTTCCGACAGAGGGACCGGTTGTACAGCTCCTATTTGAAGTAGAGAAATCTGATTTTGAGCCTCTAATCTTTGCTGAGGAGGAACGTCTGGCATGCCTTTGAAAGGAGGCAAAGTATGGAAATAAAACTTGTAACCTTGGTGTATGATGTCCAGTACCCATTTGTCCTGGGTAATTAAAAGCCAATTTTCCTTGAAGAGTGCCAGCCTTCCTCCCAAAGGTGCTGCCAGGCAAGAAGGATCTGGCAGCTGAAAAAGTAGGTCATTGGGCCTGTTTACGAAAGGACTGGCCCCTGCCCTCACTCGAAGATTGTGCAGCTGAACTCCATGTTCTAGGTCTGAAGGAACTCTGAGCTCTGCCCCTACCACGTCTAGATCTACCCCTAGACTGAGAATCAGAGGAAGGATACGTCCACCCCTTAGCAGGCCAATTCCTACTAAACTTCGGAGGCTGAAACTGCAAAAAATCTTTAACAGTCTGCATAGCCTTAGCCTTTTCTTCCATTTTCTTCAAGACTGACTCCACAGGTGGACCAAACAAAACTTCAGACTGTAAAGGAGCATCCAAAATCCTTGTCTTAACATGGTCAGACAAATTCTGATCCTTAAGCCAGGCGTGCCTGCGAAGAACTAAGCCAGTGGCAGCCACCCTAGAAGAGGCCTGCACAGCATCAAAACCACACTGTAAAGAATGCTTACCCACCTGTTCAGAAACATGCACCAAATCTTGCAATTCTTTACACTCAATGCCTTCTGCCAGAGCATCCACCTTAGATTTCAATTGAGACAGAAGAAAATTCTGATATTTCAACATATGAAACTGGCAATTCAAAGCCCTCATTGCTAAGGTAGAAGAGGTATAAACCTTCTTTCCCCATCTATCCAGAGCTCTGGCCTCTTTATCCAGAGGAACAGGATTCTTTACAACAGAGGCCTTGACACCCTTAGGTCCCTGGCTAATAGTTTCTGGGTCCGCCCTAGGACTCTTATAGAGGTATTTATGAGCCTCAGGAACCCTGTAATACCTATCTGGTTTAACTGGCGCAGGAGGTAGAGAATCAGGATTAAGTGAAGCCTCTGAAAACACATCTTGCACAACATCCAGAACAGGGGGTATAGCTAAGGGCCTATGTTGAGGTAACAACAAAAATTCCCTAAGCCTTTTCCGTGAATCAGAGAAGTCCTGACCTTCCCACTTAAAATGTTCCCTCATAGAATGAAGTGTCTCAGAAAAAGAAAAATCCTCTGGAGGGGAAGCAGAAGGAGTAGAATCTTCTGCATCAGAATCAGAATAAGGAGTAAACTCCTGCAAATCCTCAGCTGAAGACTCTGAATCATCCGAAGCCTGTTCAAAACTTTCCATCTCCGGCTCCACCCTAGGCCTCTTATCAGGAGGGGGCATAGAACCTCTAATTAGAGTAATCAAATCTTCCGCCATTTTAAGCATATGCTTCTTGGGCACAGACCCTGCTGAACTGGGACTGACACCAACAGAAGCTAAACCAGACTTGGCCCTGGAAGAAGCCTTGGAAACAGAAGGAGAGGGCCTAACCACCCTGGGAAGGGAGGGGAGTACAGAAACCTGAGAAGCCCCCTCAGCCTGACCTGCCTCCTGAGAGGCCACATCCTGCAAAATCAAGGTCTCCCCTTGAGACTCCAAAGAAGCCTCCGTCGGAACCACCGGTTCCACTGAAGCCTCTAAAGAACCGGCGTCCGGAACGGACGACTCATCTTGCCTGGGTTTAACCGCTTTGTCTTTGCGCTTCTTAGTGGAAGCGGGCGTCGGAGGATCCGACGACATATTATAATTGCACCGCTTACCAAAGACCGACCTAGCACAATCTAACCTTCGCTTAATAGTGCGCTTATTAAACCTAGCACAAAAGCGACACCCGACTACGTCGTGCTCAGGCCCCAAACAAGGAATGCACAAAGAATGGTAATCCCTATGCGGTATCTGTTTCCCACAAGAAATACAATTATTCACTTTTTCTGACATCCGGTAATACACTGAGGCAAGAAAAAAACAAAATATTCCCCAACGGGGTACTTAGCCAACTTGGATTCAGTCTGAAACTCCGAACTCGAAAAATTTCAGAACGCCGAACGGCACTTGCAACGCTGCTTCTGCATCGGACCATGCGGCAAAAAAGACTGAGGAAATGACGTCGGTCATGCGCTTTTGTACCCTGACGTCCTGATGTCAGTTCTAGGCGCCTTGACCGACGTCAGCCTAATACTTTGGTATTCGGGCCGACCGAGGACAGCGGACTACCCATATGTAAGGACTGCAGCAATGTGGAATGAAGAACATCAACAAGTCTTACTTTAGCATGCATTGGTTATGAAGTCTGAAACTCAGTGTGTCATTATTTAGTGACTTAATTCCTAAATGATTTGCCACAAATTTTATGAGGAACAAACCAAACATAAGAAGCAAAAATCTATTCATTCTTTGAAAATCTGGACAGTTGGGAGGTATAGTTCAGCTGAGGCTGTCTAAGTTTGCCGCCCTTCCCCCTCACAAAATCATGGTCAAATGGAGCCTCCTGCTGCTGCCATTCTAATGATCCCATTACTTGGCTATTTCACTCCATTTACCATAAACACTAATGCACATACTGATTTACTTCTATGATGATTTGGACTTCATTTGAAAGTTTTATTTTGCATTTTACAGCACAAACACCAAGCCATCTGCTAAACAAACTTAGCATTACAACTTCTCTGCCCTTGAAACTCACATTCATTGAAACAGCATTGAAACCCACATTCAAAGAAAATACATTTTACCAGTGGCAAATAAAGATTAATTCTGGGCTGTTTTCAAATCATAGGCCCCTTGCATATGAAACATACATATGCTCTTTGATACACCTTCCTATTGTTTTGAACATTTTTCCAGTAAACAATGAAACAAAATGCATGCACCAATAATGACAAAACTGCCCAATTCAGAACATTTCCTTCATCAAAGTCTATTCAAACTTCTACAGTCCGCCATTATCTGTAAATATGCACAATTCTACAGTCCACCATTATCAGTAAATATGCACAATCTCTGAAGTAGAAAAGTCATCTAAATAATTCCACATTAAATAAATCTGTAACTAATGAAGATGTTGCTGCTAGCAAAAACCTTTATATTTCATGGTTTCATCGAAGTGTCTGATGCCCCTGAGGAATAAATTGCCTATATTACATTAAAAATTATAAGCTAGTAATACTACAATAGGAAATGGATGGCAAACAAGATAACAGGCTCATAGTTAGTATCAACTTTTTCAGTACAGCAGCATTCACCCCTTGTGGGAGTAGAACCAACAACCTTCTGCATCAAAAGCAAGTACACAACCTGTTGTGCTGTTAACATTGCAAGCCGATTTTCCATAAGCAGCACTAAACATCTCTCCCCCTGCAGCTCTCAGCTCCTTGTAAAATCTATTCAATACTCAACTGCATCTCAACTTTGCAGCACAAGAAATCTGGAAAAAGCCAAATTTATTGGTGGGGGGCTCAAAAGGCCAAAAACCAGGGACACATTAAACATTGCTTGTATAATCTTGGAAAGTTGTAGAAAATGCTGTGTTACCCCATACATTTTACTGCCAAGGTCCCTGTGCAAAAGTGTCAGAGCAACACACCACTATGCCAAATCACCTGCTTTGTGAAAGAAAAATGCTGTGTTACCACCATACATTTTACTGCCAAGGTCCATTGCTTGTATAATCTTGGAAAGTTGTAGAAAATGCTGTGTTACCCCATACATTTTACTGCCAAGGTCCCTGTGCAAAAGTGTCAGAGCAACATACCACTATGCCAAATCACCTACTTTGTGAAAGAAAAATGCTGTGTTACCACCATACATTTTACTGCCAAGATCCCTGTGCAAAACAGTCAGAGCAACATACCACTACGCCATATCAGCTGCTTTGTGAAAGAGAGGAAGACTGAAACTTAAATGGCTATCATTTAATGAATTCAGTTCTCACCATAGCTGTAAACCTCTTAGCACAAAACACCTGGACAAACCCAGTAATGAGGGAATACAGACCTCAGACATATTCAGTGAATTCAGTTCTTGCCATAGTTGTCAACCTTAGCACAAAAAAACTGGACAAAGCCAATAATGGGGCAATACAGTCCCAAAAATAAGGACAAATGTCAAATATTCATCTTATAAACTTAGAAAATTGCTAGAATAAAAGGTCGTGTTACTATGTATTTTCTGAAGAATATGACGTCTGAAATTCAATTGCCTGCCAATTTTATTTAACATTTGTTAATCAGGCTTTGTGAAAAAAAAATGATAATGCAGGGACCTCTAGCAATCATTTGATTTATGCACATAAAACAAGCTACTTCAACTTTTTTTGGCTGAAAGCAGAGTAATAAAGAAAAGATGTTTTCACATTTTGAACACCCCTTTTTATCTTTCTTTGGTGTCACATCTTCCAATGTCTACTGCATTCTGATGATGTACCTTCTTCAAGCAAGTCTACCCACCTTGAATGTATTTAACTCCACACCAAGAATACAAATACAACTCTCACACCACATATACAGGGACTGAACAGTATGTAGCATCGACCCTGCCTTGAAGCCCCTTACTCTTATAATACCCCTCAGAAAACATTCTGCAGATGCAATCATCTGTTTTCTCCAAGTCCACCAAATATTTGCAAGCATGACCCTGACACCATCACTTCAATACCTGTGCAAGAAGGAGGAGTTGTGCAGCTATGCTGGAACCTCCACAAACCCTCCTGAATCAGAAAACTAGTGCATGGAAAATGTTTTCTAGAGGCTTAGCATAGGCTCCCCCAGGTAGGCTGAGGAGTCTGACCTGTCTGTAAATCAATGGGAGGCCCTCACTTGTTCAAACACTCTTCTGGTGAGAACTGATGCTGGCAAATTCATTTCCTGAAAGCTACTTTCAGTGCCAGTGGAGCTTGTCATTTTCCCCACTGTTGTGCAAACATGGGATTTATATAATTATGTGAGTCACATGGTATCACCACATGGGAGAGTGTAGGTATGTCTGTCCCTATAAAAAGAAAAATAAATAAATATTTTGAAGTTCACTGAAAGTGAGCTTCAGTAAGTTATTTCCATGGCTTCTGCACCTGTTCAAAGTTCCACATGTCATGATCTCTAATTAGATAAAACCTTCCTGCTCTCCTTTTTGAAAATTTGACCACCACCACAACTTGCCAGTCCACACCTTGCACACGAAACTGAAAAGGCATATTGTCCCATCCCCTAATGTGAAGGGTCCTGCTGCTGATGGGGAAGTGCCCTTGTCCAGGTGGCCTGAGAGTCTAGCTTTTCCTCACCACAGACCAGGACCATCTGTGTTTCTGCACCAAATAGCAATTCTCCTCAGGTCTGCAAATAATACATCATCCCCACCTCTGCAACCACATCACTCCAGATACAGGCTATGATGTGTTTCTATTAAGCTTCCTGGGTGGCTAATGTGGGTACTCATTTTGCCATGAGGATGTGTTATACCCTTCCCAGGACTGAGCCTGCTCTCATGCACATTATCACTGAAGACTACTGCCTTAGTATCACCAAGCCCATGTATCCAATCCTCCCTACCTCCAGGTGCCTGAAAGCCTCCTCTGCCAAGTGACTAGTGCAGCAGGCCATAACTGCCCCTCTCCCCTCCCCCAAGATGGACATGGTATCATTATTCACTTATTTCCACCCTCCTTCATCCAGTTCCTCCAGATCTTGAGCTGCTAGTCAAACTCAGGTCATGTGGGTCAGAGTCAAGGCTTTATGTCTCAAAGCCACAGAGATGGAACTCCAAAACAGCAAACAGTGAGCAAGAAAGTATTTTGTCATTTAATCCATCATATGTTACAGCTTTGAAATTTGTCTTTACTTAATATACTTTACATCCCTCCTTTATTGAAGGAATGTAGATATTGAACAGCTATACTCGATTTCTGTTTCCAGAGCTTGTGCATTATGAACAATTTGTAGAAATTCCTTGCCTCAGCATAAGACAGAAAAATCTTGATTATGTAGGGAGCTGAAAAGATTGTATACCAACAGAAAGTTAGTTTGGCCTGTAAGCTTTCCATGCTTGTTTCATATATTGATCTAATCATGTAGTGCTAAAACAACTGTTGCTTGAAATGATCAATTCATATGAAACCATAAAGCAAAAAAAAAAAAAAAAAGTGGCTTTACATAAAGATTGTTTAAGCGGTTAAGCAATAATGAAAAAGAAACACATCTCTACCAGTTTCCTGGCAACAAGAAAAATATTTAGTATATTTTATAACATCCGTATGATTCATTAAAATAACACCATATTTATCTGTGCACTCACAGTAATGTAATCAGCAGTTCCATCAAAAGCTGCTGTTCTCTGTAACAAACATTTGCTCACAGCCTATATTTAGAGAAAAGGTGCTGTTGTTTTAACAGAGGAACATACTGACACTATCAGTAATTCACTTTAAGAATTTGCCTGAAACACATCTCATGGAATACCATTTAACTGTTAATACGCAAGATTAAAAGAAGCAGCAAATAAAAACAGTAATGTTATCTTAGAAGCTTAAAGAGGGACTCAGTACAATGGCTGAGTTCCAAAATTAAAAGGCAGATGCACCAAATAAAACCTCAAACTAAAATTAGATTTATGTTACTTCATGTTTTAAGTTAAGGGTCGATAGTCTTAGGGATATTAACAATTAACATACTTACATGATCTATTCTGCACCCGTCCTTCACTCTGTACTTTCTTCTTCTTCTTCTTCCTTCTTCTTTCTTCTGCTCTTCTTCCGCTGTCCAAATAAATCCACCAAAAACAAAAACGGATCATCACAAATAATTAAAGCTGCTCAATTCCTAAGCCAAACTGAACTAACTGATTCTCGCTCTCTTCACAGCACATAAAGCCCGGGAAGAGAGCGACAACCAATCAGCAGCATTTAGGCTTTAGCCCAGCAGGCACGTCATGACTGACGTGCCTGCGGACGTCGCAGTCCGAGCCCCTTCCAAGTCTATGCGGTTTGGAAACGCTGCCGCATGGACTTCTGGGCATCACAATGATGCCTATGTGCTCCTCCGGGCTGCAAAGAAGAAAAAAAAAAAAAAAAAAAAGCTGTTTACAACCGCGCGGGTAAGGTGCGCAATGCGCATGTGCATGTGCATACTTTCGAGTCGCGGACTCGAAATTTAAACTAAAAAAAAAAGATTTCTTTTTTTTTTTTTTACAGTAAATCACAAGACCAAAACAACTGAGGGGGCTGCAGACCGGCAGTCCGATGCCACGAGCCGCCCCTGTGTAATAGCATGGAATGTCTGATGCCTCTGAAGTCTGAAACTGCAATGTCAACTGTCAGTAATATCTGACTTCAACCCTAAGTGACTTGCAAAACACATTTGCTGGACATCCACACTTGTTTGGGTAATCAACAAGATATATGAGTCATGGATGTGGACATTCTGTGATACTCCGTACAGTTGACAAGCAGAGCTAGGAGTTTAAATATGAGAATGCACTCACTGCAGGCAGGCCTAAACCTGGAAGATGGTGACATGTCTGCACCCACAGAACCCTGGGCCACAGCCATGGGGAGTAACACACCTCTCCCTGATCACTCATCCTATGCAATATCCTGACCCCAACATGTGGCCATCCATGCAAAATGAGATGGGCCATACATATATGTGTGACAGACCTCCAGGCTGGTCAAACAGTCTGACACACACAAGACCCTCCAAGTGCAGTCAACCATTGAGGACAGCCCAATGCAAAGTACTGGTAGCTATAGCCAAACATATCTGCCCAGGACCCCCATATATCCTATCCCCGAAAAATCTATCTGGAGACTGCCTGTCAACCTGATCCTGTCTGACTTATTACCCAACTGTGGACTGGAAAGCAGACCAGGCCAGAACATAAATGCATAGAGATTCCAACATTGTAATATATCACCAAGGTGCTGGACCATTTTCATAGCACTAGCAGTCAATTGCTTGTAGGCACACCCCTCAACAGGCTGGATAGTGCAAGAATGCATAGCATTTGGCCCATAAACCTTATGTGTGCATCATCCATCTTGTATTCCTCTGGTAAATCACTGTGATGATCTGAGACGGTATGTCACCAGGTACTGAAACAGTATATGACAATGTCAAATTGCATATATGACAGATGCCTGCTAAAACCAGCCCTGTAACCCTTGGAACATATACATCACTGAGACAAATTGTCAGAATCATTGTATGGCCCATTCTCCCCACATTTTGATAGGCTATCTCCAGATATCCTGCACCGACAGGTATGGCCATAGCACAAAACAAACTGGACTGGAATACAACCATCCCTGGAATGGAGTCCCACGTGTACTACAAAAGGACACACTGGGCATGATCATACACTTAGAGAAATGTCAGTAGGACCTAGGAATGCACAAAAAGACAGAAAGAAACTACTGACCAAACTGCAGAAGTGTGCGAACCAAATACTCCAAAATAAAACCACTGGTATATTGATGCTGTAGAAAATGCTGGTAGTCCACAAAGTAAAGCAAAAAAAGTTTATTGTAAGACAACAGAAAGCTGGTAAGCGCTTTCATCCTCAACAAAATAACTTCATGATGAAGTTCTTTTGTTGAGGACAAAAGCACTTCTGTTGTCTTACAATAAACTTTTTTGGTTTACTTTGTGGACTACCAGCATTTTCTACAGCATTAATATACCAGTGGTTTTATTGTGGAGTATTTGGGTCGCACACTTCTGCAGTTTGGTCAGGATCTAGGAATGAACAGGCCTTCCCCACCCAGTGCACTTTCCATTGCCCCACCTTAGCAGTCCTGAAGATGTCTGTCACCATAGAAGTCACTTTTGTAAAAACCAACCCCATAAGCTCTGTGGCATGTGTGATAACTGCATAACACTATAGTACAAACAACTAGTCAGGCAGGAGTTCTAATCTCAATCATGACAAATACTATAGTGTGTGTGGGTTCATAACTCAAAGCTTTTGGGTCCATTCAAACCCAGTCCATCTCCCTTCTCCCTACTTTAGCAGTCCTGCAGATATCAGTCATCTTAATAGTGCCTTCTGTCAGACTTAAACCTCATAAGCTCTGTGGCGCATGCGATAACTGCATAACATGATAGTACAAATAGCTAGCTAGGTTGTAGTTTTAATCTCAGTCGTGGCAAATGCAATTGTGTGTGTATGTGTGTTCACAACTAAACGCTTTTGGGTCCATTCAAACCCAGTATACCTCCCCTTTAACTACTTTAGCAGTCCTGAAGATATCAGTCATCTTAGAAGTGCCTTCCATCAGGCTTCAGCCCCATAAGGTTTGTGGCGCGTGCAATAACTGTATAACAAGATAGTACAAATACCTAATTAGGTAGGAGCTCTAATCTCAGTCCCGGCAAGTGTAGAAGACTGTGTGTGTGTGTGTGTGTGTGTGTGTGTGTGTGTGTGTGTTTGTTTATAGGTGAAACAGTATTATGCCATTCCCACCCACGACACTTCACAGTGCCCCACCTTATCAGTCGGGATGATGTCAGTCCCTTATCAGCAACCTTGGCCAGCTGTTAGCCCCGTAAGCTCAGTAGTATGTGTGTGATAAATGCTTAACAATATAGTACAAATGACTAGTTTGGCAGTGGTTCTAGTCTTGCATCCTCCAAATATGTGTGTGTGTGTGTGTGTGTGTGTGTGTGTGTGTGTGTGTGTGTGTGTGTGTGTGTGTGTGTGTGTGTGTGTGTGTGTGTGTGTGTGTGTGTGTGTGTGTGTGTGTGCGTAAGTAGAAGTATTTTGGTATGTTTCCCAGCCACTGTCCTTTTTTATCAGTCCTGCCGATGTCATTCCCCATATCAGCACCTTTGGCCAACTCTCCACCCAGTAAGGTCTGTAGCACGTGTGGTAACTGTGTAACCACTATGGTACAAATCACCTAGCTAGGTTGGGGTTCTACACTCACATCTGGCAAGTGTGTCTGTTTGTAGGGCAAAGTATTTTGATAGGTTAAACACCCACTGCACTACTTTATCAGTCCTGCTGATGTCATTCCTTTATAGGTTCACAGGTGTGTAGTAGGTAATGGCCCAGGAGCCTTAACAAGCCTAGTACGTAGAAGGGGCCATTATGATAGGTTAAATACCCACTGCATTACTTTATCAGTCCTGCTGATGTCATTCCCTTTACTGGTTCACAGGTGTGTAGTAGGTAATGGCCCAGGAGCCTTAACAAGCCTAGTACATAGAAGGGCCCATTTTGATAGGTTAAACACCCACTGCACTACTTTATCAGTCCTTCTGATGCCATTCCCATTATAGGTTCACAAGTGTGTAGTAGGTAATGGCCCAGGAACCTTAACAAGCCTAGCACATAGAAGGACCCTGACATTGTGCCACCCAATGTTACATCCCAGTTCCTGTATCAAGTATAGCCAGTGCAGTGATCCTTGGGATGAACTGTCTATTACCCGTCCACTAATCAAGATTTCTCTGCAACAGGGTCAGCTAGGTGCTCTGCATGATATGTATGGGAAGTGTAATTAAGGGTATGTGCAGTCTCTTGGTGAGGGACCTGTCCCACCAGCATGTTGTGGTGATTGTGGTACTGAGGTAGAGATCTCTATGTGTAGCATTTCTAAACCAGCTGGGTCAGATATGGCTTTGTAAGTCAAGCACAGATAGCCGCTAATTAGGTGATATGACACAGAGAATAGCTTGGGTCTGCTGAGTCTGTCAGTGTAGGATGTGTGTTTAATGCCTAGGAACCCCTTTGTGAGGTGCTTCTGTGGCTTCTCCAGCTGTAGCAGGTGTCTAGTGAGGTACATGGCAAATGGGCCATAATACTTGGGGAGTGGTCTAATGAGGGAATAGTAGACAGAGACCATTACTTCTGTCTTCCTGGATGCAAAACCCTTGGTAATGCAATGTGCCATATAGAAGGACTTCTTGACCACAGTGGCAATGTGGTGCTTAAAGGAGAAGTTGCTGCCAACCTGTGTCCTCAGATCTATTATAATGCATACAGTGTTCACTGGGCTCCCATTGATGAGGAACTTACTGGGAACTGAATGTTTTACCAAAGGGGATGATGGTGCATTTTGTGGTGTTAAGCATCTGGCCATGGTTTCCATACCACTCACTGGTCTCAGTGAGACCTTTCTGTAGGATGTCTGCATCAATTGTGGAGTTTATGATAGCTCCCAGCCTGCAGTCTTCTGTGAACATGGTCAGCCAGAGTTCCTATGTGTTGGGCTGGACTCCTGAAAAGTAGATGCTGGACAGGACACTATGCAGTACTGATCCCTGTGGGACCCCATTCGTGACTGCTTGCCAGTCTGACTTGGAGTTTGCCAGTGTCACACTGCATGTTCTGTGAACCAGTTTGCAAACCACCCACTGATATAGGGGTTAATGCCTAGTTTGTTGGGTTTACCAATAATCCCTGACTGAGGAATGGTATCAGAAGCCTTGGCCAGATTGAGGTAGGTTGTATACAGTGCCTTACTGTCATACACAGCCCTGGTGACTCACTCAAAGACGTCAACCAGGTTGAGCAGATATGATCTGCCATTCACAAAGCCAAACTGTTTGGGGTACAGAGTTATGAGATCATCTATATCTTGATCAATCAGGTCCCTGATGATGTGCCCATACCCGTACATGTTTGATTTGTCAGGCTAAGGGCCCAATAATCCCCAGGGTCTGTAGATGCTACCCTTTATGAACAGGAATGATTGTAGCAGTGTGCCATTTTGGAAGGACAAAGCCTGAGCTGAGGCTGTGACTGACCAGGGCACACAGATGTGGTGCCAGGTCTCTTTGTATGTCATGTAGAACACAGCCACGGATATGCTGGGATCCCATGGAAGTTGTATCCTTGTCTGTGGAACAATGCAGGTCTAACCTGGCCTGCAATAATGCTGGGTGTCTGGCATTCATCTGCCATTGTGACTGTCCCATTGGGAGGAGGGGGATAAAGCTGGAATTGTCTGTGTTGGCAAGACTGTGGCCAATATCTGTTGTATCAGGATAGGAATCAGCATTGTGCAGTAACTCACAGCATTTGTGGTTATTGCTGTGGAAGTTGTTGATATAACCATCAAAGGCTTTTGTGATTGTCATTGTCTGCTGCAAATCTGCCTTCATAGCTGCCTGTTGGTGATTCTATGTGGGATCCCAAGTTGTGTTTGAGGCTAATAAGAGGATTCACCAGTTGTGGGACAACACCATTTTCTGCAACAGTGTTCTCCTTCTGTTGCACACTTCAGTAATGGCAGGGGACCATCACAGTTACTTCCAGTGTTTGGAGGACAGTGTCTGTGTTCTGTTGGCTATGGCTAGTACCATGCATCCATGTACATTTTGTGCAGTGCATATGTGTATGATGCGACAGTCATGCAGCCACTTCTCATTGGCATGGGTGCAGTGAAATCATCCGCCCCTGTTTTTAGGACTGCAATGTCAGCATCGGAGAGATTTCACAAGGTTACCTTTGTGGAGGGGGGGTGTGTGGGTGAGATGTTGAGCTCCATGTTGATTACATCATGTTTGGATCTGACCAGGTAGGGATTGAGAACTGTGGTTGAGCAACAGTCCTATATGAAAGTAATTAATACAGGTCAAGGTTGCTGCATCCTCTACTGGGGGTCAGTATGAGCCGGTCCAGGCCATTGGAACTGATGAATTCCATGAAGCGTTGGGCCAGTGTACTAGTGCTTGACTACTTTCCCCAGGTAATGGAGGGGTAGTTAAAGTCTCCTACCATGTCAATCTTGGGTTGGACCTTCATAGATGCCAGAATGTTGAGGAATGTGCATTGACAGTCTAGGGACATAGCTGGGGACCAATAGCAGACTATGGTGTGGATTGCACTATTCCCCAAAGTCAGTTTTACAGGAAGTAACTCTGATGCATTATGCTGGGATACTAGTCGGGAGCTGTGCATATCTATTATGGATATGGAGACACCACCTGTGGAGGTGTGGTCCTTGTTTTGGCGCTGACAGCTTTGGAATGCATCACAGCCTGTTAGTGCAGGGCTGCTGTCTGTTGCCGTAAACCACCTATCCGCTACAGCACAAATGTCAATGTCCTCCACTCTGAAGAGTGCTTTGAGTGATTGCATCTCGAGAGTTAGACAGGTACTGTTGAGCAGCATGACCCCCAGATTGCATACATGTCTAGCTGTTACAGTGGTAATTTGATTTGGAACACTGCCTAATAAGGCACTATAGGGATTGAAAGACACTTACCCTGTACCTGGAAACTCAGGATTGACAGATGTAGGACATCTCTGGCATGGCACTGAGGTCTGTCAATCATGATATCCCAAGCAGAGAGATGCTGGATCCCCTGAGAATGACACACAACACATAAGCCAATGCTGCAGTCAGTTATCTGCTGATAGTACCACAGACTCATTCTGGGTGATGGCAGTATACTGCTCAGGGCTACTGTCACACCTGTCTCGACCACATAATCTGAGTGTTCAACCATGTCTCTTGTCATGTAACCCAGGGAGGTGTGTCAGGTCATTCACACCCACATGGATGATGACAGAGTGATACCTGTAGCTGTTGAGGTGTGGCCTGACTGGATGTGTCATGTGTTGGATGCTGGCACGTGATAGACAGTTGGCTGTTACCTCCTCCATAATCAACATAGTGAGTGGGGCCTTCTGTGCTGCAGTACTGAGTCACCCATGATCACTGTATTGTGGAAGGTGGTCAGACTTAAGAGCTTAGGTTGATGGGCACACTGTGTAGGAGACATATGTGTCATTTGGCATGTGCTATGTCGTGCTGTCTGAGTGGGTGTCTGTCTTGCTGGTCTGTGCTGTTTGTGTAAATGCCTATTGAGTGCCTCTATGAAGGTGGGTGTGTGACTTTTCAGTGTGTCAGGGCTGTCACAGTGGTTGTTGTGGCAAGCTATGTGGTCCACATGGTGTGGTGCAGGTGCTGATCTCATCCTTTTGACCAGCTAGTCCAGTCTTTGCTGGACACTGCATATTTCCACATTTGGTGACATAGGGGTAACTCTCACTGGTATGAGTGTTTGGAGTTTAGAGGACAGGGTTGTCTGCGTACATCAGGCAGTTGCAATAGTGCCTCAGACTAAACACATGGACCAGGTTAGTGGGTGAAGGCACAGAAAACCGCACTTCAATCATGCCAGGAGGGGTGGTCATAAGTAGTAAGTACTGGGGCCAATTCTATGATGAAAGAGTACTGCTGATGGTTCCCAGGTGTGATACACCTATTGATACAATATCCTGTTGAAGTGCAAACTATAATGCTATTTTGAAGGGCTAGACAGAAAGAACTAGCAAGATGTACAGTAGAAACTGAAGGCAGACTTCCTGCCACCTGTAATACTTTATCTCAGCTGTGCAGTTGTCAGCACCTTTGGCCAGTTGTAAGTTCAATGAGCTCTGTAGTGCATGCAGTAACTGTGTAACACTATAGTAGACATAGCTAGGAGTTTTCATCCCAATACTGGCAAGTGTGCATCTGTGTGTGAGAGAGAATCAAGTTTTGTGTGGGTTATACCATTTTTTACATGTATACCACCCTTTACACTTCCCTTCACTCCAATTTAGAAGTCCTGTTGATGTCATTCACCTTAGAAGAACCTTTGGAGTAGATGAAATTGTGTAAGCTCTGTGGCATGTCTGATAACTATATAACACTATAGTAAAATAACTAGTCAGGCAGGGGTTCTCATCCCAATGCTGGCAACTGTGTGCATGTGTGTGAGAATCATGTACTGTATGTGTTATTCCATTTTTAACTTGTGAACCACCCTTTACACTTCCCCTCACTGCAATTTAGAAGGTCTGTTGATGTCATTCACCTTAGAAGTACCTTTGGAGGAGATGAAATTGTGTCAGCTGCGTGGCGTGTCTGATAACTGCGTAATACCATAATACAAATAACTGGTGAGGCAGGAGTTTTAATCTCAGTACTGGCAATGCTTTGCGTGAGAATCATATACTATGAAGGTTATACCATTTTGAGTTGTGTAACACCATACTCATCCTAACTTAGTAGTCCTGTTGTTGTCATTCACCTTACAAGTACCTTTGGACAAGGTGAAATTGTGTTAACTCTGTGGTGTGTCTGATAACTGTGTACCACTATAGTAGACATAAATAGATAGGTAGGAGTTCTAATATGAATACTGGTGTGTGTGTGTGTGTGTGTGTGTGTGTGTGTGTGTGTGTGTATTATATCTTGTGTAGCTGATAGCATTTTAATGTGTGTACTATACATGGCAGGTGACCACTTCCTGATGCCATTACTTTATACAGCGTGGTAATGGCAACTGCCTCACATGCAGCATGTGAAACCATTGTACAGGCCATACCAGTCCTCTGTACAGATGTGCCTGGAACATACAGATGTTTGGAACCTATTAGTGCTCTGTCTGCCTTGACAATGCCCATGTATGTGATATAGTTGCCAAATGGGCCACAGTGAGTGTACTGACACATATGGCACCATGAGGTATCATACCTGACAAACAGCATACTGATACAATGTCTGCTACTCTCACACTTGTCCAGGCTTGTAGGTGCAATACATGAGTCCAGATGCTTGGTTTTACAAATGAATGGTTCATGTCTTGGATCACATTAAAGGTTGGGAAAGGTGTGGACTGACATATTGTGGTCTCAATCAGTAGATTTCAGAAACAAATGGCACCTTAACAGGTGTGTGTATACATTTTATATCCACTGTATAGCAGTAATGTTTCACACATGTCCCTACCTTAGTCATTTGTCCAACACATTTTGCTGGTGTCTGTCCAGACGTCTTGCACTGACAGGTTGTGAGGAATGCTACAGGAATGTTACATTCTCTTCAGATAGGCCCCTGTGGTGACCACTGTGATGCAATCAAAATAACTCCACAAGTGAACATGCACATGAAGCTATATGGCTAATAGTCACAGTTGTGCGCATGATAACTTGCATGCCCTCCACATGCCTGGGGTATTGCCAAAGCACAACTATACAATTCCATACCCACCTGCTTCAGGCTGCTCTCCCATATGCAGTCCAGTGTGACCTATGTAGTTGTGGGAGACCGGTATTGTCAGCAGACTCACATGTGCCGTTGGAAAAGGATGGATGCAGCATGTCTGCACATGTACAGTACAACACCCAATACTACACATTTTGCTGTCCTTCACCATAGATTTGCACTTCTGTGCATTAGAAATCTCCATCCACAACTGCAATCTGACCTGGCACATACATGTAGATACTGTACATATACAAGTATGTCTCATACAGTAGTCTACTAATCCCCACTGGGACCTTACCTACACACTCCTTGTCCATTGTGTGTTTGCCACCCACCTCCACAAAGTGGGGCTTTGTACTCTGTAGTACGGTTATTGGTGGCCCAAGCTTGGCAAGGAGCTCCTCATTTAGTGTCAGTCGGGGCTGCATAGCTGGGCACCCACCTGTGGTTGTGGGGTCCGTGGCCACGGCAGTAGCCCTTTGCCAAGCATGGCGTATGAGGTTGGTGACATGATGCTGCACCTGCTCATATGTACGTGTGTGCAGGCCCACCAAATTTACCCTGTGGACAGGTCATCCCACAGAGTGGTCCTCTCCCACAGATGTTGCTGGCTTCAGCCCAACAGTACTGTGTGGTTCTGTATTATGGCTTCCATTATCAGATTGCATTCCGCTGGTGAAAAGGCCTCCTGCTGGTGATGTGACATTGCACCTGTTAGACACTAACAGGGAAATACATCACAGGAACCCATAGATTTGGCAGCAGTATGTCCAGTACCTCCACCTGTACCTTGAATACTTGTAACCAACAATCACAACCATACCATTAGCCATCACTCACAACCACAGCATACCCCTGCAATCTATCAGCACAGTATCAGCTTACATTGCACTCCTGGTCCTGATGAGTCATACTGCCCGCAGTGAGGGCAAGTTTTTGCATAATCTGTCATTCCTCATTCAGGTCTGTGTAAATGGATGACATTAGCCATCTTCCATGCAGATGGTGTGAGGCTGGTGCTGCGGCTTGGTGTGATTTCAGTGTGTAATGCAGCTGGGATCACATGCTTGAGGTCATGTAGGATGCAGACAGGGATGATATGATGTCCCGTGGATACTTACATTTGTTGCCTTTTGGTAGGCAATATGTACCTGCTCACTGGTGATGAGGGGAGGGGTGTGGGTGCAGTACATATCCACCTACAATGATGCTGTGCCAGGGGGGATGTTTGCCCTAACCCTATCTGCATCAGGTTGCCTGTAGCTATGTTGTGTGTGTATGTGATCTGACTGGCCACCATTACAAGTTGGGTTGGTATGTTGCCTCCGAGATTGCAGACATATTGGAAGATGGCCTTGTGATTGTCCCTGGTGGATGTCTCCAATTTGCACACATAGTTGGCCTTACAGTAATCCACCTGTGACCTTATATGCTTGTTCAGACAATGGCTGACTTGATGCCAGGTTGGTTCCTGCCCCTACTTTGCCCTGTACAGCCACTATAGGGACCAAGTCTGTGGTTTGTGTAATGCTGCTGTCCAGCAAAGGGGATTACTGTATGTTGGTGGAGGCAAGTATGACAAGTAATGTATTGCTGATCAGTTGTTTGTAGTGGACATGGTCACAAAGTTAGAACACAGTTGGACACCTCTCCAATTTAGTCACGATAATCATGCTTACTGTACTAACCATGGCAGTGCCAGGGCAATGCAACAACCAGTAGCTGTAGAAATGTCACTCTTTTGGGTGCACAATAACAGATTACACACGTATCCAACATGTATAGCTGCTTTAAATGACATTTTGCATCCCAGGTCTGTTTTCATGAGGTGGACACATACACCTAGTGATACTGACATGTGCATAGCTAATACCTCACACACGTCTGTTCTAGGTCAGTATGGCCCACTAAACTCACACTCTTGGTGCGCAGTCATCCCTCTGAACCTGTTACAGCAGGATATCTGCAGGATGCCATGCATACATGGGTGCAATGGCAGTGTCTCAATATTACTGTAACATACTTGAGTCATTCAATAGCATAGTAGCCTTTGCACTGACAGGCATCCCTTGGAGGATGTCCAACAGTCATATGGCATAAAGAGAGGGGAAAGGCTAGGAAGGTGGTATTGAAGGTAAGAATTGTTAATGTTGGCAGTATGAGTGATATAGGAACCAGGCTAGCTGATATGATAGCCAGAGGATGGTTGACATATTGTGTGTGCAAGAGACCACATGGAAGGGGATCATGGTTGGTTGTTTGGTAGGCAGGTTACAACTGTTCCATCAAGGTGTGGACTTGAGGTGGAAGGGGATAGGGCTTCTGCTGAAGGAGCAGTATACCAAGAGTGTTTTTGGAGGGTGACATAAGTGTCTTATAGAGTGATGTTTCTGAAGCTGTAAGCCAATGGTGTAATGATGACTGTTGTTAGTGCATATGCTATGCAAGTTGGTTGTGTGATGGATGAGAAAGAGAAATGTGACATCAGTTGGATGACGTGGCAATGACTGTACCCAAGAGTGACAGAGTGGTCATTGCAGCAAATGTCAATGGGCATGTTGGTGAAGGGGACAGAGGGGATGGAGAATTGATGGGTATGTATGTTGTTAAAACGAGTGGAGATGGTGAGATGGCAATGGAGTTTGCAAAAAGGATGGGCATGGCTGTGGCAAATACATACTATAAGACAAGGGAGGACCATAGGGTGACATACAAGAGTGGAGTAAGATGCACACAGGTGGAATATATCCAATGTAGGAAGGCCAGTTTGAAGGAGATTGGAGACTGCAAAGTGGTGATGGGGAAAGTGTATTTAGTCAGCTGAGAATGTTGGTATGTAAGATATTTGTGATCGAGATGAGGACGAGTGTGGGGGCAGCACCAAGGATCAAATGGTGTGAATTGGAAAAGTGTGCTTGTGAGGTGGAGTTCATGGAAGAATTGAGACAGACACCGAGTGGCAGTGACTAACAAATATCTGGTTAAGTACAGGGGAGACAGCTAGATGAGTGCTTGGGGTGACGTGGATGCAGGAAGCAGTACAAGGACACCTGTTGGTGGACTGAGGAAGTACTAGACAGTATACAGAGACAGAGGTTGGGGAAGAAGGAGTGGGATTGTCAGAGAGATGAGGAAAAGTTGGCAGGAGTATGAGGAGATGATGTGCATGGCAAAGAGAAAGGTGGCAAAGGCTGAGGATGGGCATATGAAGAGCTCTATTACAGGTTGGACACTAAGGAAGGATGACAGGAATTGTACCGATTGGCTGGACAGATGCACTGAGCTAGGAAAGATGTGCACCAGATAAGGGTGATAAAGATGATGAGGTATAAGCACTCACAAGAGAGGAGAGTGTGTTGAGCACAATGACAGTGTATTTTGAGAGGCTGGTGAATTAAGATAATGAGCTAGAGAAAGTTGGATGATGTGGGTATGGTGAATCAGGAAGTGCAATGGCTTAACAAGGAGGATACAAGGATATATATGGAGAGGATGGATAATGGCAAGCCTGTTGGTCCACATTACACACCTGGGGAAGCATGGATTGTTTAGGGTAAATGGCAGTGGTGTGTTAGCCAGACAGTTTACTGCTATCTTGGGAAGTGTGAGGTTGCATGAGGAGTGCAGAGAAAGTGCTTGGGTATGGTGTTAAGAATGAGGTTAATGTGTAGAGCTGTGATAACTACAGAGGATAACACTGACCAGTCACAGCATGAACTTATGGATAAGAGTAGTGGAAGCTAGGTTACACAGGGAGTTGAGGAGTACTGGTCAGCAGTATGGTTTCATGTGTGGAAAGGGCACCACTGATGTGATGTTTGCTCCGAGACTGTTACTGGTGGAATACTGGAAAGGTCTGCAGTAGCTCTGTGTCTCTCTCTGGACTTACATAAAGCATACAACATGGTGCCTAGACAGGAGTTGTGGTATTGTATGATGATGTCATGAGTGGAAGAGATATATGTAAGAGTGGTACATGATATGTACAAGGATGGTGTGACAGCATTGAGGTCTGCGTTAGGACGGATTGATGTGTTTAAGGTGGAGGTGGGATGACATCAGCGATCAGCTGTGAGTTTCTGATTTGCAATCGTGATGGACAGGTTGACAGACAAGACAATATGGGAGTCCCCATTGACTATGTTGTTTGCAGATGACATTGTGATCTGTATTGAGAGTAGTGGACAGCTTTTGGAGAACCGGGAGAGGTGGACATATGCTCTTGAGAGGAGAGGAATGAAGGTTAGCAGCACTAAGACAGAATATTTGTGTGTGAATGAGTGGATGGATAGCGGAATGTTGAGGATCCATGAGGTACAGTTGGCAAAGGTGGATGTGTTCAAATGTCTGGGATCAACATTTCAGAGTTATGAGGACTATGGAGGACAGGTGTAGAAGAGAGTACAGGCAGGCTGGAGAGGGTGGAGAAGAATGTCAAGAGTGATATGTGACAGACAAGTACCAGTAAACATGATATGTAAGGTCTACAAGAGGGTAGTGAGACCACCTATGTTATATGGATTGGAGACATTGGCATTGACAAAAAGGCAGAAGTCAGAGCTGCACATGGCAGAGATATTCTGATTTGCACTGGGTGTGACACTGGTGCACAGGTTTAGTAATGTGTATATGACAGGCTCAGGCCATGTTGGACGGATATGAGACAATGTTGGAGAGGCAGTATTACATCAGTTTGGACAAGGGCTGAGGAAGGGTGCTGAGTATATTTGGAAAATGATGGTAAGAATGTAGCTGCCAGGTAAGAGGAAGAGAGGAAGGCCTCAGATAAGGTTTTCAGATGTGGTGAGAGAGGACATGCAGGTGTTTGGTATGAGAGAGCGAGATTCAGAGGACAGGCAGAAATGGCAATAGATGACCCACTGTGGCAATCCTGAATGGGAAAAGCCAGATGACAGTGAAGGGGGATGTTGTAATGTCAGTCTTCACAGATTTGGCAAGGAGTTGACAGACATAACACAACTCTATGGGTAAATGACTACAAATATGAGGCACACATATAGTCAGTGTGCAGAACACTGGACAGTTGAATGGAATGAACTGAGTATATAACATGCAGTTCAACACAGACATCTTTAGCAGTACTTTACTCTGCACATGCTCTGTATGGTTGTCTTATATTTACAAGACAAAATGTGTACCATAGTTATATGCACAAGTAACACATGGATATGTACAACATCCCAGTTTGCAGGCCTAGTCACTACAGACAGAGCCACATGCACTGACCAAAAATGCTGTTCAGCAGTACATCAGTAAAGCAAGTCTTGTATGCTTTCAAACATTTATTTTCCATTATTACAGACCACCTACTGCATTCCGTTATATGCTTACTTGTTTCACATACCTTTTTCTTTTTTCTGGAATTTTCACAGCTATATCCTTTTTTATTTCTCACACTACTTCAGCTTTGCACTGATAGACTGTCTATGACAAAAGTGCTTTGAATAGATGGCAGCTTGTCTTTTGTAGGTAATGTTCATGATCATGTGATGGTCTGAGCACCAATTGGAGTTCCTCAGTTGCTGATTGCATGCAGAGCAGCTGTGTAGTTATTCCAATAGCCAATGTCATGGCAACACACTCCCATAATGGAGTACTCCATGTAGGCATTGGCCCTTTCCCTTACCTGTAAGGAAGACATCCTGGAGGTATGTGAGCTAATATCTCTTAGAACAAGACCTTTGTAAACAAACCTACTAAATGGTGGAGAAGATTCAAGACTTAGGGGCAGAATGCGAGTATTGCTGTTATATGGTTTGAACAATGCTTGTAAGAATAGCGGACTCCAGGTCCGACTCTAAACCAGTCACAAGTGGTGTCCCGCAAGGCTCGGTCCTGGGACCTCTACTGTTCGGCATATACTTCTCAGAAGTACAGGCAAACACAGGAGGACTATGGCTAACCAAGTTCGCCAATGACTGCAAACTGGGAGCCATAATTGACTCTCCGGCTGACATGGACATCCTCCAAAAGGGGCTTACTGAGACGGACACCTGGTGTCAAAGTCATGGCCTCAAGCTAAATGCCAAAAAATGCATAGTCATCCCATTTGGGAAAAACAAAACACCCACAAATTAACACATAGGTGGCAGCCCCCTTAATACAGAAGAGGTAATAAGAGATCTGGGGACCCAGGTAGATAGTAATCTCTCCTTTGACAATCATATTGCCAAAGTAGTTAGGAAATCCTTTTATGAGCCGCATCTAATTACTAAAGGGTTCGCATCTACAAATAAAGTGGTTATAGTGCCCCTCTATTCGTCACTCATTAGACCCATCATAGAGTACAATGTCCCATTTGGGATGTACCTCACAAGACACTTCCAACAGCTGGAAAGACCACAAAAGTACCTCACCAAGAGGATTACTGGTCTCAAACATATGTCGTATGCTGCCCGACTAAAAAAACTCTGGCTGTACTCAGTGGCATATTGCTTACTCAGAGGTGATCTCTGCCTGACTTACAAAGCCATGTCCAACTCAGAACTGATAGACATCTCCACCGAAAGAAATCCAAGTCACTGCAAGCCACACGCTCTAGTGAGCTAAACCTCACCACAGCAATAAATAGAACATGCTGGAGGGATAGATTCCTGTCACAGAGACTCCCCATGTTTTGGAACAAAATTTCAGATTACATCAGGCAGAACCCCTCACTAACACTCTTCAAGAGAAACCTTGATGAGTGGATAGGTAACAGAAAATACACCCCTGGGATCACTTCATTGGCTCTGCTTGACAGAGGATCAGTTAATTAATCAATGGGGTGGTGAAAGCCGACAAACTCTGGCTAGGTGTATAAATGCCCTCGGGCAGATAGCCTAGTACCTACCCATGAACCTATGAACAGGGTTTGTTTGAACATGCTAGTTCTGCATGGGTTTCAGTTTGACAAAGTTATGCGCCTGCATAGCTCTCAACTGTAGGGCTATCCACATAATGGACAGAGCTTTCCTGTTATATTTGGTCTGTTCCCCAGACAGGTGTTGTCCTTGGCAAATCAGTAGCATACTCTGGTTATTGCAATCAGTACATGCTAACATCCATTTGTGTTTCAGACTTTATATCCTCAGAAATTATATGTTACAACAAACCCTGTAACACCAGCAATTTTCTCAGTGTACAACAGCAATATTTCAAGTATGGCCATGTTTTTGAGCCTTTGTCCCAAATTATGTCAGGCTTTGTACAGATGCCATGCAGTAGCAGGTAGATAGTCAGGGTCTGTTGAGGGGAAAGGGTAGACAACATGTGGGAGTCTATACATTCAAGAGGTTGGTGTATGGACAAGGCTCTTAGATGCCCTTGTAACATGTTTTATGTGGTGGAGAGTAACACGTGTTTTAAAACTGGGCTGTTAGAACATGTGAGACATATTACTGATGAGAAAGAACACAGTTCTATGGCTGTACATTTCAATAATTCTCACCATGGGGTTAGTAGTCATGAAGGAACATTTGTTATATACAGAATCAGTTTAAATTCTTAAATGCGATACATTATTCCATAGAGGGTTAAATGAGTTGTGTAATTGGTGGGTGTGTATATACATGTAATTAAGTGTAGTGGGTTACAAGGCACTGCGTTGGAAAAAGTCTGTTTCTCAGTTTGATCAAACAGTCTTAAAAGAATAACTGTTATGTACAGAATCAATGTATGTTTTTAAATGTGATACTTTATCCCCTAGAGGGTTGAATGAGGATTGTAATTGGAGGTTGTGTATATAAATGTACGTAAGCGTTAATTGCATCTTCTAATTAAGGCAATTATTTCTTGTAATATGTTACTCCTCAAAGACTTTGGCAAAGACATCAGAGTAAAATGAAATTGTGTGATTTACTGGCGGTTTGTATTTTTGTTTACTATCTTCACGCATTGTAGTGGTTTTGTTGGGAGGTCACTGTATATGTCTGGCCACTGCGTATGGCCTATCATGATTCTGTAGCAGCGTACTGTTCACTTATTATTTGGACTGGAGGGGCAGATGTGAGTGACATGGGTCCTTTTGTATCCAACTGTGCATTCTGCCCCAGTTATGGGTGGTCTATCAGCAGCATATGTTTGTATGGCATTTAGAGACATACACATATATATATATATATATATATATATATAATACATATATATATATATATATATATATATATACACACACACACATATACATGTCAGTATTTCTTGGTAATATATCTATATATTGTTATACACACACACACACACACACACACACACACACACACACACACACACACATATATATATATATATATATATATATATATATATATATGGTTCTAGGTTATAACATCGACAGCTACTTTCACAGACAACAGAAACATCGACACCACATAATCGACAAACCATAACCACGACACCTCACATGCCCGACAAACAAGTAACCGACAGTCCACAAACAAGAAACCCCATACACTGCACACACCACAATAACAACAATCAACTAACAAAACACATCCCCTATCCAAAAACCACACACAGAACACAAGCACACCAAAATCCTCACAAACCCACACTAAACCTCACACACAACTATGATCAACCCTAACCCAAACCCTTACCCTAAGGTCCGTCACTATCGCACACTCAGCTAACCCACGCCCTAACCCTAACTCACTTAACCCACCCCTAACCCCAAAAATACTACTACCGCACACTTACCTAACCCGTGCCCAAACCCTAACTCACTTAACCCGCCTAACCCAAAAATACCACTACTGCACACTTACCTAACCCGCCTAACCCTAACTCACTTAACCCACCCCTAACCCAAAAATACCACTACCACACTTACCTAACCCGTGCCCTAACCCTAACTCACTTAACCCACCCCTATCCCCACAGACTGTCACTATCCACACTTACCTTACTCGCACCCTAACGTCCGTCACCACCGCATACTCACACAGCCTTCTTTCCAAGTCACTATCCCTGGCGTCGGGGTTTTCATCCGTAGCGTCGGTCTTCCGAATGTCAATCATCTGGCGCCCGCTAATCCGTTGTCGGTAATGTCGGCTGTCGATCTTTTAACCTAGACCCATATATATATAGATATATATATATATATATATATATATATATATATATATATCTCCACACATCTCTCTATCCTTATATATATATATATATATATATATATATATATATATATATATAATATATATGTAAATATTTTTTTCATGTATATATTTGTAGATGATCATTCGTCATTGCACAGTGCATCTTTTCTTTTGTAAACTGACTGTACTGCATGATATGCTGTAAAAAGCATCCTGACATCCCACAGCTAAGATGGCCTAGTAGAAAATTGCTGCGACTATGGTGTATAGCATGCTACGTTCAAGACTAAGCACAGCTGATTATTTTGTTGCTGGCCAGAAGCTGGGTTGCTGGATACAGAGTGATTAAGGCACTTTTCAGCAGTTGTAAGTGGGTTTGCATTGGCTGGCGTGGCACTAAGTGGCACTAAAATACGGTTAAACCGATAGGCGCTTAAACTGTGTAGGCTTCGCTTACAAATGCTTACCTGTGCGCAAATATGCTTAGCAGAGGTAACTACTGGTTATCATTTACATTTAAGCAATGTGTAAACCTGCTAAGCATAGCTCTGTCCTGGTAACCATTGCTCACATTTCAGTGTCATAAAATAGCAGAGTAATGACATCATGTAATAGGTTCATTTAATGTCCTGTACATAACATGCTTTTATTTGCTCTCATTACATTAGCAAGGGGTAGGACTGTACTGTACAGGACACTTGGGTATACATGGGTAGTATCACATGTTTTATTATTTCTTATACACGAGTAGTATCACATTTTATATGCACTCACACTTGCATGTTACACCAGCTACAGTACACTGGCTGACGGATATGATTCCAGACATACTGTATTATGATATTAGTACTGTTGACACTGCTTTTCCATATAAAATTAGATTGCCTATTGTAGTACTCCAACCATGCACCTCGGCATGCAGAGCTGAGTACTACACTATCTTGTTCTTGGTGTTTCAGCTGTATGTTTTTATGCATCTCCTATTGGATATCAATATGAAATTATTATATGAACTGCAGAGTACTATGTTGTTTGTCCATGTCATTGAGGACTGCTGTCATGTAATAATGGCATACATTCTATCCTTCAGAACATTCATCCTAATGCATGTTTGCTGTCCACTTCCTGTCTGTCTTCTGTGCAGATGTCAGGTATTGCTAAGGCCATACAACTATGTAGGTGCCCGCATAGTTTTGTGCTGTCGGCCTGGGTACTGCTGCTAGCTCCAACAAATGGGACGTCCTTCATGTGGGCCTTGGCCCTACTACTTGCCTGTGTGAGGGACATTTTAGAGGTGGTGGACTACAGCGTCACAGACAGTAGGTGGGAATACTTCACATGACAGGATATTTGGATACAGGACAACAACATGGGTGACATATCTCCAGAATTGTGAACAGATTCTATGTCATCATCAGTGCTGTTATACACATGGGTTGATAGGTTGACAGGGTTTGTGTGGACATGCATAAATTGAGTGAGTGACTTCACGTCTGACAGGGATATGTCTCTGACATACCTCTCCACTGGCATGCTGTCCACAGACTGGCCACATGTTTGCCTGTTATGTTTTGTCTGTTCCGCAGGCAGTTGTTGTCCTTGGAAAATCAATCAGAGACTCTGGGGAATGCAGTCAGTAAATACTACACTTCATTGGTATCACTGCCTTCATATTCCTTATAAATGATATGTTACAACAAACACAGTAACATCAGCAACCGTCTAAATTTCTGACACCAATATGTCCAATCTACGCTTGTGTTTGCGCCTTTCTCCCCAAATTATGTCAGGCTTTGTCCAGATGTCATGCACTATGAGACTCAGATGCATCTAGCAGCATTATTTCTTGCCTGCATTCCTCCTACCATCCCAGTGATGTAGTAGACCCACAGACATGTTACAGGGAAGAGGCCATAGATATCAGTCCTGAGCCTGTACATTCTGTGGTGAACTGTACATCTGAGACGTCTGCGCATGTCTGGCCATTTTTGACAGACTGTCGGGATTGTATACACATGTCATGTGTACATGTTATTTTGGCTGTGTATGGAGGGGGGGGGTAGATGTAAGTGTTATGGCTCCTTTCTTATCCATTTGTGCATTCTGTTCCAGTGTTTCCTGGTCTAATGGCTGTATGCCTTTGTAGCAGCAGACTGAGACGTGTCCTGTATCACGGTCAGGATTCAGACTACACTGAGAATTGGACCACTATATGTAGTTGTAGTGTGCGACTTGAAAACTATTATGTATTTCTTCAAACAGTCCGTATACTCTACTGTTCACCTGACCTACCTGTATGTGACTGTGACTGTGGTGGAATTGGTTGTGGGTATGCACTTTCACACTGGTGTCTGATTTTTGGTGCTGTAACATCCCTGTAGTGTCTGACATATCAAAGGGGGATGACGACACATTTATTGACATTGAGCTTAAGGCCAATGGCTCTGACACCAGTCACTGGTCTCAGTGAGGCATGTCTGTAGAATGTCAACATTACTTACGAAGTTAATAGCTCCCAACTTGCAAATATCTGCAAACATTGTCAGCCAGAGTCCCTTCATGTTGGCATGGACTTCAGAGAAGTTGATACCAAACAAGAGAGGACCCAGGGCCAAACCTTGTGGAATTCCACACATGACTGGGCGGCAGTCTGACTTGAGCTCAGCTACTTTCACACTGTGGGTTCTATCCGTGAGACAGTTTGTAACCCACCTACTGTTATAGGGGTTGATGCAAAGCTTAGTGAGTTTATACATGAACCCTGAGTGGGGAATGTTATCAAAGGGTTTGGCCAGAATGACGTAGACTGTAGGAAACACCTTGCCTTCAACCACAGCTCTGGTGATTGACTCAAAAAAGTCGACCAGTTTGATTGAACAGGCATGATCTACCTTTCACAAAAGCAAACTGTGTGGGATCCTGAGTCTGGAGATTCCCATGTCTCCTGTTTCTTAGGTCCACAATGATGCGTTCCATAGCTCTGCATGTCAGCCTTGTCAAGCTCATGGGGCGATACTTCCCAGGGTCTGCAGCCACTCCTCCTGGGTGGAGAGGGATAACTGTAGCAGTGCACCAGTTAGTAGGGACAAAGCCTGTGGTGAGGCTGTGATTGAATAGGGCACACAGGTGAGGTGCCAGTTCACTCTTTAGTTCATGCAGAAGACAGCCAGGGAAACTGCCAGGTCCAATAGAAGCTGCATTCTTGGCACTGGACAGTGGTATGTTAACCGAAGCAGCAGTACTGATGGGTGCCTGGCAGTGTACTGGTGTTGTGATTGGTCCTTTGGGGGTGGGGAGAGGGGTAAAGTTACCACTGAATCTGTGTGTCAGTATTTTGGAAATATCTGCTGCCTCAGAATGGGAGTTAACATTGTGCAGTAGCTCAGAACAGTGGATATTCTTTACATAACTATAGGAGGCCTTGTGGATGTCTTTGCTGTGTGCTGCAATTCTGTTTTCACAGCTAGCTTTAGAATATTTCATGAGGAATGTCATCTTTTTGTTGAGGCTAAGGGTTTTTTTTCCAGGCTTGGGATTCACCTTATTCCATATCTGTTTCCTCCTTCTGTTGTAGAGTAATTGTGGCAGGGGACCACCAGAATGGCTTCCTTTTTCTGGAGGAAAGCATCTAGTTTCTATTAGGTATGGTGGAATCCATGCATTTGTGTGTTAGAGGTCATGCAAGTAGTCTCCATTTGCATGGGTTCCATGAAGTTAGCCACCTCTGATCTTTGGAGGCCAAAGTTGGCTTTGGAAAGGGTTTTCATGGTGGTTACCTTTGCAAGGGGGTGGGAGGGAAGTGGATTTCTACGGTGATGACATTGTGGTCAGATCTAACCATGGCATAGTTGACCATTAGTGTACAGCAACAGTCCCCCACGTTACTACTGACTAGGATAATGATGTTGCTACCTGTAGTGGGTGTGGAAACGAGCTGATCCACGCCATTGTAATGGATGCATTCTAGGCAACATTGGGCAAGTGTATTGATACATGGGTAGCTTTCACAGTTAATGGACGGGTAGTTGAGGTCAGCCAGTATGATATTGACAGGCTGGGCAGTAATATTCTCCAGGGCAATTAGGAATGTGAGGTTTGACTCTTGGGACATGGTTGGAAACCTATAGGAGGCAACAATGTGGATTGCTGTCTTACCTTATGTCAGCTACACCTGCGGTATCTCTGATGCATTATGTTGGGCTACCAGTGTGGATGTGTGCACATCCTTTGTGAATAAGGAGTGTTTCGAATTTGTGCCTTTTGAGATTAAGACTTCTAATGTTGAGCAGCATGACGCTCAGATTGCATTTGTTTGTAGCTGTTATATATTTAGGTATATTTATGTACACGTCTATATATATATATATATATATATATATATATATATATATATATATATATATTCACATATCATCCCCCTGCATAAAGGTGGGATCTCAACAGAACTCTTGAACTACTGTCCCATACCCTTACTCTCCCCCCTAGCTAAAATCATGGAGAAATGCATCCAAAAACAACTTCTTAAACACCTGTTAAATCACAACCTACTAGCTGACTGTCAATATGGCTTCAGGCCTTTCCAAAGCACCACTTCAGCCCTCCTTTCCTTTACTGACTGCATCACAAAAACAGGAACAATTGTCCTATCCAAGGCCTCTGATATGGTCAAGCACCATATACTGTTAAACTTACTTAAAGCTTTTGCTCTCGACTCTGGTGCTATAAAGGTGGTTCGAGTCATATCTTCATAACAGACAACAGGCAGTGCTCTGGCAAAACAACTTATCCAACCTCCTACCCATTACCCTTGGAGTCCTCCAAGGCTCAATACCTGGCCCCCTTCTGTTTTCTATATTTATTAATGATCTACATACCAGTATTTCCTCTGCAACCTGTATACAATATGCTGATGATTCTTTGATTTGCTCTGCCACATCCCCCTCTGAACTGCACTCTATAACCCAACAGTCTTTCCAAAACAATGAAACATGGTTCCTAAAACGATGCTTAATCTTAAACCCCAACAAAACCAAACTGCTGCTTTTCTCTCCCATCCAAAAATCCTCTCCACTCAACCTCTCTGTCTTGTCTAGTAATGGCACCAACATATCACCTAACCCTCCCACCAGGCTCCTCGGAGTAGAGATAGACAACAACCTATGCTTTGATTCTCACATTAACAACACTATAAAATTAACAGAAAACTTGGCTCCCTGTTTAGAATTAAACCATTTCTGACACCACTTGCCAGAACTTCCATTGCCCATTCCCATCTGATTTCTACCCTCCTTTACGCCTCCCCTATTTACACATATTTGTCCAAAACTAACCTCACCAAACTGGCTGTCGTCTACAACAGTACTGCCAGATTTTCCTCTGGCTCCACCTTTAGAACTCACCACTGCTTAAACTTAAAACAATTGGGATGGCTTGAGCTGCAAAATCTGATCTTATTTCACCAGCTCTCCTTAACCCATAAAATCCTCTACAGACCTACCAACACCCCTATAATTACTACCTTATTACTCCTTATTGCTATTATATTATACTGGAACAGACTACCCATCTACGTCAAACAGAGCTCCTCATTAGCACTCTTCAAGAAAAATGTAGATGATTGGATGGGTAATACGAAAATCATCCTGGGGATCACTTCTGTGGTTCTGCTTAACAGGGGCACAGGAAAATAATTTTCTTGGGTGGCGAAAGCCAGGGTACCTTTTTGGCTAGGCTTGCATAGGCCCTAGGGCCAATAGCCTAGTACCTACCTATGAATCTATGAACCTATACATACACACGCCTGGACCATTCCCAAACCGGGCATCTTGGACCCACTGGTCCAAGAGCTCCCTCTTTCTCTGCTTCAAGTCAGCAGAGTGGCACCGGACCTGCTCACCAGTTCAAGGGATGCCAGTGGCACTAGTAAGATTGCAGGCAAGATGTTCCCAGGCCTCCGCTTTGTATTGTGAGCCCTGGTGCTGGTCCTGCAGCAGTCTCATGTCATGGTTCTACAAGGAGACCGACCATGACCCTGGACTCCTGAATGCCCCAGCACTGTGCTTGAAAGTGCACACCTTCAGCAACACCATCCGTAGTCCCTATAGTGGGGAGCTACAACTGGTTATGGGCTGTATTCCCACCCGCAAGGTTTAAATAGGGCTGATTTCCTGCCCTTTGCCATGACTGGACAGTTTTGAATATGCTGAGCTAAACTAAGGGCCAGGCACACTCGTTTAGCATAGGTAAGCATTTCTCAAAGAGATAGATGCTAAGCCCTGCTTACTAGTGCGCAAATCCTCTTAGCTATGCTAATTCTTGCTAAGCATACATATTTCAGCAATACTTACTCCAGCTAAGCACGGCTGAGACCAGTTTAGCATTGCTCGGCTGTTACTTTATGGACTATCATTAGTGTTATTTCTTATTATTATTATTATTCTCATTTTATGTACTTTCATTACGTTACATTATTTTATGGCTATACTGTCGATGACACCTGTGTTGATGTGGGGGTTTCACATCTGTACTACACTGACACCTTACATTTGGACCTGCTACACACCCTGGTCAACAAATGTGTAATATTCACTACCTATTTATAAAAAAATATATTTTAGCCATGTTTCACGTATGAAAATGAATGTACTGCTTTGGGGCTCGAACAGTAATTAACTGCATGTTTATCGAATGCTCTAGTCACTACACTTCAGTGTTTTGGTTGTATGTTTCTATTTAACTCCTTTAGATGAATTTTGCCAAATCATACATGCAGACGAAAGTACACATATACATAACAGATCGGTCGAGGCCCGGGTTAACAAAGACTGCCACCAGTACTGTTGCCCAACAGGGTGCTGGCGGAAATTGGGCTATTGATGGCCGAAGGAGGAGAAGAGGCAGAAGGCATGGCCAAAGGCAGGTTAAGGCTAGGACTGTGATAGTGAGGGTCGGAACTTTGAATGTTGGCAGTATGACTGGTATAGGGAGAGAGCTAACTGATATGATGGACTGAAGGAAGGTTGGTATATTGTGTGTGCAAGAGACCAGATGGAAGGGGAACAAGTCTAGGTGTATCAGAGGCTGGTTCAAATTGTTTTATCATGGTGTGGATGGAGGAAAATGGCGTAGGCATTATCCTGAAGGAACAGTATGCTAAGAGTGTTTTGGAGGTGAAAAGAGTGTCGGACAGAGGGATGTTTATGAAACTGGAAATTGATGGTGTAATGATGAATGTTGCTAGTGCATATGCTCCACAAGTTGGGTGTGCGATGGATGGGAAAGAAAAATATTGGAGTGAGTTGGATGAAGTGGTGATGACTGTACCCAAGGGTGAGACTGGTGACTGGAACAGATTTCAATGGGCATGTTGGTGAAGGGAACAGAGGGGATGAGGAAGTGATGGGTAGGTATGGTGTTAAGCAAAGGAATGCAGAAGGTCAGATGGTAGTGGATTTTGCGAAAAGGATGGACATGGCTGTGTTGAATACATATTTTAACAAGAGGGAGAAGCATAGAGTGACATATAAGAGTGGAGGAAGATGCACACAGGTGGATTATATCTTAAGTAGAAGGGCCAGTCTGAAGGAGATTTGAGACTGTAAAGTGGTGGCAGGGGAAAGTGTAGTTAGGCAGCATAGGATGGTGGTTTGTAAGATGACATTGGTGATCAAGAAGAGGAAGATGAGTGTGAGGGCAGCACCAAGGATCAAATGGTGGAAATTGAAAAATGGTAATTATGAGGTGATGTTCAGGGAAGAGTTAAGACAGGCACTGGGTGGCAGTGAAGAGTTACCATATAGCTGGGTAACTACAGCAGAGCTAGAAAGAGAGATGGCTAGAAAGGTGCTTGGTGTGACATTTAGAAAGAGAAAGGAGGACAAGGAGACCTGGTGGCAGAATGAAGAAGTACAAGAGAGTATACAGAGAAAGAGGTTGGCGAAGAAGTGGGATTATCAGAGAGATGAAGAAAGTATACAAGAGTATAAGGAGATGAGGTGCATGGCAAAGAGAGAGGTGGTGAAGGCTAAGGATAAGGCATATGACGAGTTGTATAAAAGGTTGGACACTAAGGAGGGAGAAAAGGACCTGTACCGATTGGCTAGACAGAGGGACAGAGCTAGTAAAGATGTGCAGCAGGTAAGGGTGATAAAGGATAATGAAGGAACGTACTCACAAGCGAGTGTGTTGAGCAGATGGAAAGAGTACTTTGAGGGGCTGATGAATGAAGAGAATGAGAGGAAGATAAGGTTGGATGATGTGCGGATAGTGAATCATGAAATGCAGTGGATTAGCAAGGAGGAAGTAAGGATAGCTACGAAGAGGATGAAGAATGGAAAGGCTATTGGTCCAGATGACATACCTGTGGAAGCATGGAGGTGTTTAGGTGAAAGGGCAGTGGGGTTTTTAACTAGACTGTTTAATGAAATCTTGGAAAGTGAGAGGATGCCTGAGGAAGGGAGAAAAAGTGTTTTGGTACCGATTTTTAAGAATAAGGGTGATGTGCAGAGCTGTAGTAACAATAGAGGGATTAAATTGATCAGTCACAGCATGATGTTATGGGAAAGAGTAGTGGAAGCTAGGTTAAGAAGGGAGGTGATGATTAGTGATCAACAGTATGGTTTCATGCCAGGAAAGAGCACTATAGATGCAATGTTTGCTTTGAGAGTGTTGATGGAGAAGTACAGAGAATGTCAGAAGGAGTTGCATTGTGTCTTTGTGGATTTGGAGAAAGCATATGACAGGGTGCCAAGAGAGGAGTTGTGGTATTGTATGAGGAAGTCAGGAGTGTCAGAGAAGTATGTAAGAGTGGTACAGGATATGTACAAGGGTAGTGTGACAGCGTTGAGGTCTGCAGTGGGAGTGACGGATGCATTTATGGTGGAGGTGGGATTACATCAAGGTTCAGCTCTGAGCCCTTTCTTATTTGTAATGGTGATGGACAGGTTGACAGACAAGATCAGACAGGAGTCCGCGTGGACTATGATGTCTGCAGATGACATTGTGATCTGTAGTGAGAGTAGGGAACAGGTGGAGGAGACCCTGGGGAGGTGGTGATAAGCTCTAGAGAGAAGAGGAATGAAGGTCAGCAGGTCTAATTCAGAATATGTGTGTGTGTGAATGAGAGGGAGGATAGAGGAATGGTGAGGATGCAGGGAGTAGAGGTGGCGAAGGTGGATGAGTTTAAATATTTGGGATCAACAGTTCAGAGTAACGGTGAGTGTGGAAGAGAGGTGAGGAAGAGAGTACAGGCAGGATGGAGTGGGTGGAGAAGAGTGTCAGGAGTGATTTGTGACAGACGAGTACCAGTAAGAGTGAAAGGGAAGGTCTACAAGAGGGTAGTGAGACCAGCTATGTTATATGGGTTGGAGACAGTGGCATTGACAAAAGGCAGGAGTCAGAGCTTGACGTGGTAGAGTTGAAGATGTTAAGATTTGCACTGGGTGTGTCGAGGATGGACAGGATTAGGAATAGGTATATTAGAGGGTCTGCCCAGGTTGGAAGGTTTGGAGACAAAGCCAGGGAGGCAAGATTATGTTGGTTTGGACATGGGCTGAGGAGGGATGCAGAGTATATTGGGAAAAAGATGCTAAGGATGAAGACGCCACGTAACAGGAAAAGAGGAAGGCCTAAGATAGGATTTATGGATGTGGTGAGAGAGGACATGCAGGTGGTTGGTGTAACAGAGGAAGATGCAGAGGACAGGACGAAATGGAAACAGCTGATCTGCTGTGGCGACCCCTGACGAGAGCAGCCAAAAGAAGAAGAATAAGATGTTTAAACTACTATGCATAGATGAATGATGTGTACACCCACTCAGCTAAGCTTAAACTTTATTGGGAACAGAAAAAAAAATATTTAACTTTGTGTTCTATTTTTATTTTACTTTAGGGGTATGCACATTGTTTTCTGCCTGCTAGGGCAAGACATCTGGACAAAGCCTGACATGATGGGGAGAGATATAGAGACAGAGTTTAAATATTGCTTGGGTCAACTTAGAAAGCTGATAGGATAACATGCTTTGCATTGCCATGACATTTCTGAATGGTACAAGGTCTGAAACTACATTGTCTGTCATTTTCCGATTTCACTCTTTAATGATTTTCCAGTATTTTGCCAGCCATCTATCTCATATGTGGAGTGGACCACACTTATGAGACTAATATATGGCATTCTGTGAATATCTATATGGCTGAGGGGTATGTGTGTGCATTTTTACACATTGCCTGCTTCTGCAGCATGCAGAAGTGCAGTATGGCTTTTGCAATACAGAGGGTGTGTCTAAGAAGCTGTGACATACCCCCTGTATTGTTTCCTCTTGCCGGTTTCATTTTCAGTGTCCGCAGACGCTGACAATGTTATTTTTTTACATCTCAGTGTCCGTGGACACTGAATACTGGCATAATAGCTCTAATATTATGTCAGTACAGCACTTTCTGAGTGCAGGGGGTGTATTTAGCATCCGTGAAATGCTCGGACATGCCCCCTGTGCTCATACACAGATCATGTCCATGTAGAGAGTACAGCAGCACACCTTCATGAATATATGCAAGGTGCACTGCTGCTCTACACAGACACAGAACACTCCCTGCAAGAGTAGCTTATTCTTGCATGGAGTGTTCATGAATCCCATGGAATAACATAATTGGTACCTCCCTCGTTAAACTCTCGGCTTTGCTGTCTATTTCAAACTTTGGGTTGTCAATACACACTATCTTCTCACAACCTCTAAATTTTAATTTTGTTTGTAACAGAACAATGTCCCCACCTGCTTTAACATTTCCTGTATTCTTCTTCTTCTGATTGGATATGATGAACCCCCAATGTTACAGATAATTAACTGCATTTTTCTTGTTGTTTTTGTCCACCCCACCCTGCTTTACCATTTGCCGCCATCTGGCATAACCCTTCCTCCAGGTCTATACTCTGAGCTGTACATTGTGTTCTTTGGCAGCTGCCGATGTTTAGACATTAACTTGGCTGGAGACTCCCTGCAAAACTTGGAACTCACTCCCATCTAACCTTACTCTTGAACCCTCACTAAATCTCTTTAAAAAAGGCCTCAAACAATATTTTAAAATGGAGTGGCTTTGTCCCTGCACCAACCCTGATTAACATAACATCTACCTTCTAGTTTCATTTAGTACTGTATGCATTTTTTCTAATACCTGTATGCTGTTACCTAGTTAGTTTTGTATAATATGAAACACTGTGAACCTTGTTGTGTTCCCTTTGAGAGCTACACTGAACTTACTCTGTACATACTCTGTAAATATGTTTTGTCTCTGAAGGCGTTTTTGTAGCTGTGTGCCTGTCTTAATGTGTTATGTTTATATCTGTAATCCGGAGCTTTTCTCTCTGGGCCTCCGCTGAAAATGGACATGTATCCAGTCGGACTATCCCTGTCAACAAATGTAAAATAAATAAAAACAAATTCCTCCTCCCCATCCCTGGCCACTGAATCATTAACATTTGGCTCTTTGCATGTACATGGGAATTCCCTGGACATGGACATTTTAAGACTTTCTATTGTTCCCTTCCAATGTCCCTCACACTGTTACATTGCATGTCAACCCAGTGTTGATGACACAATCTTTTTTTTTTTACAGCATTCTCATCACTGTTACTCACCAGTCTGGTGTGCCAGCTTAATTTGTGTGAAACTCCAACATTGTTTTATTATTTGAAGTTTTACAGCCATTTACTATGCTGCATATACACCACTGTTGCTTCATTTCACATTTGTTTGTAGATTGTTCTTTACTTTTCCCTTGTTTCTACCCATACGTTCCATTTCATACCCCCTCTAGTTGTTACATCAACAATTACTTATGTTTTATAAAAATCAGAAATGAAATTTATGTTTACTGCCATTCACTGTACATCAATAATTAGTTATGAAAATATACTGCTTGCCATTGTGCCCACCTTGACTGTATAACTCATCTTTAGCCCAGGAATCCATTCATTTCATCTCATTGTTTGTAAAGTTTTGATGTTTTCCCAGTGATATGTTTCACAAGGTAAAGCTCCATTTCATTTAATACATCCTTACTGCGCAGCCCACAGTCATCTTTCAATGTCCATTTGAAGTCCTTCTGCAGTCTTTCCTTCTCCTCTCTAATTCTGTCATCCATCATAAATGCTTGTGACCAACTTATTCAATCCCCATTTGCCCAGCAGTTCACTTCTGTTTTGCCCAAACCATCTAACGTTCCATCTTACCATCTAACGTTCCATATTCCTATCTCTTAAGAGAACTCCCTTGTCAGTATCTGCTGTCTCTGCTTCTCTGTTTCTTTGTTTTTGTGTCCAAATCTCCCTTGAGAGAGACTTCTTATTATTCAGTTAATATATACTGAAATGTGCAATGGACAACAAAAAAACAGAAATATAAAACACACAATAAATTCTTAGTAATAAAGAATCTATTGTGTTTTTTTATCTGTTTTGTCTGTTACATGTTTTAGTATACATTATTTGTGTCTTGATTTGAGATGCATTTCACTGGAGTTTATATAACGTCTTGTCCTTCTGTCCCTTTTATGTAGTTCTTTCACTTGATTCTCTTCCAACATCTTGTATCTTTTCTCATCTCCTTCTGGTTGCCTTTGTGATTTGTTTCTGCTCATTTCTTTTACTGCCTTGTGGCCCCACTGCACTTCCAGGTCTTGCCTTTTTACCTGCAGGAGTTTCTACACCTGACAATGCATGTCTTCAACGTGTCTCTGTGTCACCTGTCCTATGTCTAAAGTTCCTCTCCTTGTCCATGTCTTGCAAATGATTCAGATTTGTACTACTGGGGTTGTTTAGCTGCCTGTGATATCTGTGTTTAAAACTCTTGGGCATCCTCCATATTGCATTGCTTGAACCA
Organism: Protopterus annectens; assembly: GCF_019279795.1. NCBI lineage: Eukaryota > Metazoa > Chordata > Ceratodontiformes > Protopteridae > Protopterus > Protopterus annectens. The sequence goes on from NC_056729.1 coordinate 1,120,308,531, forward strand.
TTCTCCTTTCTGCTGTACTTCGAATACTGCAAGGTATTTCAACCCTGATGCTGTTCCATTCATTCTTAATCATTTAATGCCTCCAGCATAGATTTCCTTTAATTATAGACTGGAATGTCACTTCTCTAGCACCCTACAAACTTCCTTGCATTCCAGTGGTTTTCCTGAAAAATCAAGTCAAACAGCACAAGATGAACAGATACAGATTTTTGGTGAGCAATAAAAGTTATTAATGCTGTACAAATAGCAATGTTATCATTAGTGTGTGATAATAGTGCACTCATAGGGCCAGATTCAGGAAGCCTCCGTGTAAGAGTTATAACTCTTACACGGAGGCTGCAGTTAAACTGTGTGATGTCAGCATGTCATGCATATGCATGAGGTGCATGAGGCATGCTGAATCACACTAGTAACTCTTACACGGTCCATGTAAGAGAGTAGGGGGCGTGTCTGTAGGCTAAGCCCTGCAAGCGGACACGCCCCCGGAAGACTAGAATGGCTGAAAGTAAACAGCCACGAGAGAGGCCATGGAAATGTGAATAAACACACTACACAACACATGCCCCGACAGACCATCAGTGTATAAAGTGAAGAGATGTTATAAAATTAAATTAAAACCTTTTTTTTTTTAAACCCAGAATGTTTGCTACTGCGTTTGTGGGTGTGCTACTAGCGCAATTGCAGTTAGCAGTCAGTGGAAAAGGATATAAAAACTAAATATGCAAAGTAAGCCAAGAAGTAATAGCTTAGCAGTAGAGTTGCTGGCCTAAGAGTAGGCAGGCAGGGTTCGAGCCCCCACAACAACCTTTTTTTTATTTGTAAATAAGCACTAAAAGCCCCTGACAGTATTGTACAAATGTAAAAGTATTCCCTTTTGTAAAATGCAATGAAATGGAGCATATATTTTGAAGTAACACAATAATAAAAATAGTCAGAAATGAACTCATAGCTAAGCTGCTGTGAGACAGACTGCCCGTAGCTGAGTAGTGTTTAAAAAGCTGCAAACTGCGTGCCCATTGCTAAGCACCGGTTTAACAGGCTGAAACTGTTTGCAACTAGCTGTGCTAAGCTGAACATGTGTGTCACTAGCCAATTAAGGTTTACCCTAGCGCACACCGTTTGCACGGCGCTCCCACAAGCTAACTGCCAGTGCGCATGCGTTACCTCCGCGCAAACAAGCGCAGACCTGCTTTTAAGTGCTTAAAAGTGCTTTTGGCATGTTTGATTGACAGGTCTCAACTCATTTCTGTCAGGAAAATCAAAAATCAGTTGTCAGATTCGAACCCAGGATACCATGCACTAGAGTCAAGGTACTAAACCACTGAGTGAATAGCATCCACTGCAGAAGACGCATGTGGAAGCGAGCCAGTGGTAGAAGAACAATGGCCGCAGCCATAAGACCTAGAACCTTCAGTATAAATCTGGCTTTGACCGTGCTGCTCTGCAATAGAATCCGAACGAATTTTTGGATGTCCAGAATTCTTTGATCTGTTAGTCTGGCTAACATTTTGACGGTGTTTAATTCTGCGCCTATAAAGGTGATAGAATGGCAAGGCCGCAGAGAAGATTTTTCGAAATTTACTGAAATTCCCAAACTCCTGCAAAGCTGCAGAGTGTAGTCTCTGGTCTGAAGAAGCTGACACCTGGTGGTGGCGGAGAGGAGCCAGTCGTCCAAATAAGGAAACACCTGGAATCCTTGACGCCTCAGATGAGCTGTGACCACTGCCATGCATTTGGTAAACACTCTGGGGCTGAAGTGAGGCCAAAGGGCAGGGCTCTGAATTGGTAATGACTGGTCCCTAGCGAAAGCGGAGAAACCGTCTGGAGCGCCTGTGAATCTTTATGTGATAGTACGCGTCCTGAAGGTCTATAGAGCACATCCAGTTGTCCTTGCCCAGAAAGGGCAGAATGGACTGAAGCGTGACCATCCGGAATCTTGCCTTCTTGACAAATCTGTTTAGACTGCTCAGGTCTAATATTGGTCTCCAATCTCCGTCCTTTGGGGACCAAAAGAATCTCGAGTAGACGCCGGATCCTACCTGGTCTGCCGGCACAGTCTGGACGGCTCTTTCTCCTAGGAGCTTTAAAACCTCCTGTTCTGCCAAATCCCTTTGACCGGGTGAGATGCCTGAAAGGGATTGTTGAGGTACGGGATACCTTTCGAAGGGGATTTTGTAACCCTCGGATATGATCGACTGTACCCACATATCTTGTGAGAGGGAATGCCAGGCTACTGGGTACAGCGAAATCCTTCCCCCGACTGCCTCCAAGGCTGGACAGTCGGGCAACACCTCAGGGATGCTGAAAGGGCTTCTCAGGAAGAGACTCCCTGTTGCCCTGGTTCTGAGGACCCCTGCCTCTAGGGCATCTATTATTGTTACCCCTCTGCCTCTGGGGGTAAACTGACCACGTGTCCGTGTAGCTCCTTGGGCTTTATGAACCATCTTCCCTCCCTTCTGACCCTTGGGATATGGTCTAGAAGGGGTGGAAAAATGGACTCCAACGGCAGAAAGAGTTTTACCGTCCTGCTCAAACCTGGTCAAGGTATCCTTCACCTGAGGTCCGAACAAAGCCGAACCATCAAAGGGGGTATTAGTGAAGGACGCCTTAAAGGGGTCCGCAAAATTACAAAGCCGCATCCAGGCTTGGCATCTAAGAGCAACTCCTGTGCCTGCGGCCCTGCTCGCTCCATCGGCCGCATAGGATATGAGCCGCATGGAGGAGTTGGATAAGGAATTCAGGATTGTTAGCTGTGAGGCAATCTTTTCTTGAGCCCCAGCAGCAGAAGGATCCTGGACCACTTCACCCAGTTCCTTGAGGATATCTCTTTGAAGCCTGGTGAAGTGACAAAGGTAGTTCAGCTTAGCATAGCAAAGGTCGCTGAAGAAAACATCCGCTTTCCATACCTGTCCATGGTCCTAGAATCCTTGTTAGGAGGACGGACAGGTACTGAAGGATCCGCCAGTTCCTTCTTAGTGGCCGCTGCCACCACCATAGCATCCACAGAGACGCCCTTGGAAAGAAACTGTTTGTCCGTAGGGGCCGTAATAAACTTGGATGGTCTCCTGGGGACAGGTTCCACAGAATCTGGAGTTACCACACCTTCCGAGCCACTACCTGCATAAGTGGGTCGAAAGGCGGAGACACCCAGGAGGTGGAGGGTCGGGATCCAAAAGCCTCCAGGTATACCGACTCATCCTCGGAGGGATCAATGGATGGCCAATTCCCCCTCTGTTTGAGGAGCTCAAGGATGTCTGAAAAGGAGACATCCTCAGAGGGGATCGTGGGGAACCCTCCGACTCATCTAAGTCGGTATCAGATGTAGTAGACTCAGGAGTCTGTGTGTTTCCTTACACGTCCTCTTCCGAGGGGTTCACCTGCCGGATCAGGAGAAACTTCGAAGAGGAGGAAATTCCCAATGGGGAAACCTGGGGCGATGGATCCCTGGGCCTGAGAGCAAGAGGCTGGCAAGAGGTGTCTACAGGCACCGAAGAGGGAGGAGCTAGAGGATGGACCGCTGACCTGGCTCAGTAGCCAGGACACTCCTCATCACCTCAAAGGCTCCTCCCGGAGACCGGAATATCCCCGATCCGAGGATACAGGAATTCCGGCTCCACTGAGAGGAAGGCTCCGAGGCCGATGTCGGTGCCGAGCTTACAAAAGCAAGCCCGAGAGGGAGAGCGGGTCGGACAAGGGTCCGATGCCACTAGCCCCTCGAGCCGACAAGTGAAACCCGACGACCGGATCCCTCCAAGGAAGGCCTCAAGGAGGAGATCGAGCCGAGGACGACGGAGCCGAAGGATGTATCGCTACGGCCCGAAACAGTCGCTGTCCCGAAAGCTCCGCCCAACTCTGGTGTGGAGTCGGAGGAGGAAGTTCAAGGGTGAAACAATAGCGAAGTCTGCTGAGACGGGCTATGGAGCATTTGGGCCAGTGCCTGCGACTTCAACAGCCTGCTTACCACCCTCTCTAAGTCGTGGTCAGACAGCCTGGAAGATCTCAAGATCGGCTCCGATGGCTCCGCTCCGACAGAAGAGGAGACCCCGGCGCAGAGTGGATACTCTGCAACGAAGGGGACCGAGATCTCTTTGGGACGAAGTCATCGGAGCCGAAGTCCCTGAATTCCAGATGGAGCGAAGGTTTCGCCCGATGTTGGATAAGGTGTCGGCTCCAGCCGCCGACAAGGCCATTAGTAGACCGGGTGTCGGAACCAATCGGTGCGAACCCACTACTTTGAAGCAGATAGATCGGTTCCAGCCGGAGCGATCTCGGCCCGGAGCCAAAGCCACCGGAGGAGCCTTGGCTACTGTAGCCTGAACCTTCGGTGGCTTAGAAGGTTTACCAGACCCTGTTTTAGAGGGAGAACCTTCTGGCTTAAGTAAGCCACGGAGGATCAACTTATTCCTCCGTTCCTGCAGGACTCTCTGGCTAAAGAGTGACACAAAGCACAGGAGTCCTGCAGGTGCAAAGGCCCCAGGCAGTAACACAAGAAGTGTGACCGTCTGTCAGAGACATTTTCTGACAGCACGAGTCACACTTCTTGAAGCCTGAGACCTTGCCTTCCTTTGACATATTTCTAAGGAAGAAGTCACACACACACCCCAACAAACACACACAATTAATCCCCTAACACACAGACACACAGGTAGGGATTAACCAATGGGGTCTAGGCCTAACTTAACTTTTATACAATTACCAAAGGAATTTAAAAGTTTTGAACTGTAAGGGAATAGGGTGGGCTGTAAACACACTACACACTAAGAAAGTGGAAACAAGGGGGAAATAAATCCCTAACTAAGCTTTTTTTGACAAAAAATTACTTACCTCAGCTGGCAAAGGAGACCTCTTTCGCTAAGCGGCAAACGAGATCTAAGGTAGGTCCGCCTTGCATCATGGGATATAGGGTTGCCTTGAGCTGGTAAAAGGAGTTCTCAAGCTAAAGCAAGTGCCGAGTCGGAGCCGAGGATCGGCTCCGAACCCATCCAGCAAGAATGAAGGCGAGATTGACAACTTAACATCAGGTCCTGGACATCAATGGTAACAAATACTAGGTTGGGACTCCATAAATCCTGCTTGAAAATACCTAAGAATTCCCATGAGTCTTTCATGATATGCTCGACCGTGTTGTACATATGCTTTAATTTATGATGAACCACTCGACCAAAAGGAAAGGCTTTGCTTGCACTTCCTGAAATGATGGGACTAAACGGAGGGTCGTGGATGTTTTTGTGGATTTTGGGGATACCTGTAATAGTGGCTAGAATAGGGAACTCGACTTTCAAATATTTGTATAAGTCCTCATTTATCCTGTTTTCCAATATGAATTCCTCTAAATATGAATCAATACGACCATGGGCTATATTAACTTCATTTAAAGATGAAGCCGCGTATTGTGAGGAATTGTTTAATAGTTCAAATATCTTGTTTGTGTATTTCTCCTGATCGTAGAGAACTATTCCTCCACCCTTGTCTGCTGACATAATTCTGATGTTCTGTTCACATAGTGAATCAACAACGTCAAAAACCTGTTGACTGAGGTCACAGTTTCCTTTTTGACGTCTGTGTTTGTTGTATAAACCTTAGCTGTGCTAAGCTGAACATGTGTGTCACTAGCCAATTAAGATTTACCCTAGTGCACACCGTTTGCGCGGCGCTCCCACGAGCTAACTGCCAGTGCGCATGCGTTACCTCCGCGCAAACGAGCGCAGACCTGCTTTTAAGTGCTTAAAAGTGCTTTTGGCATGTTTGATTGACAGGTCTCAACTCATTTCTGTCAGGAAAATCAAAAATCAGTTGTCAGATTCGAACCCAGGATACCATGCACTAGAGTCAAGGTACTAAACCACTAAGCCATGACAGCAATACCTAGAAATGCAGAAATAGCATATATATGGGATAAAATACAGAATGGAGCATGATAAAGCATTTTCAGTGAAGTAGATACAATTCCAAAACGGCCAATCAGAGAAATGTGCGGAAAAAGCGGCATATATAAGCCCCATAGGCGGGAATACACAGCAGAAACGATTGTAGAACAGACCTGCAGTCAGAATGAGTGGAGTAGGTGAGGGACGTTGCTTTCGAGCACAGCGTTGAGGAGTCCAGATACATGGTCTGGCTCCTTGTCCATCATCACGAGGCCCAACTCATGCAGGGCCAGGTCTCATGGGGAGTGTATAGGGCAGAGGCATGGGACCAGTTGGCTCGTGATCTGACCAGTGCTACTGGCATTCCACGCACTGGTGAGCAGGTCCGTCACCACCACGGGGACCTGAAGCGACGCAAACAAGACCAGTTGACCGAATGGATCCAGGAGGCCCGGGATATGCCCAACGCCCCACTACTGAGTAAGTTACATTTTGCTTATGTATGTAAGGATTTCAACTGGCTGATACCATGGAGATGTGTAGTCCAATATTACTTCTTTCGTATTACAGCTGCAGGTGTCCGCTCTGCGAACCGCGAGATGTATGCCCGTAGGCTGGTGCGGCTGCCACCATGCAGGTTAGTAACCCCACCCATTACTTGTAAATAAATATTGTACTGTAGCATGTATCAGAACATTGCAGTGTATTGATTAAAAGTAATATAATGTGCAAGCAGGAATTGTAAGTCTGCAGGTATGGCTGCATCAAGTTCATCAGTATGCAAGTGTAACTGGAAATATAATTGATAGAATTAAACAGTGCTGTAATACAGATGTCCCACCATGAATTAAATATAGTGTAACCTGCAGTAGTCTCAAGAGTACAGCTTTAGAATCTGAGGTAGTCATATGTGAGATATATCCCCTGTTGAAATGCTGAATCATGACAGAAGTGAGGCTGTTGGAAAGTGTTTGAATCACCATCAGTCTAACATGTGAACAAAGCCTAGAAGTACCAACCTGAACTGTGAAGTTGCAGGATGTGTGAGATTGACAGAAAGGGTCATGTATGAATAAATAAAGTAGTAATAACCCCTGAATATAGTAGCCCCAGTGTGTTTCTACAGAACTAAATGCATGTGGGAAATACATCTTAATATCCCAAACTGATTTCAGTGTGTCAGAATCTGGAATGTCTAGGCCAAAGTCTGTATGGTGATCACAGTATACAATTTGCAGATAGAATGAATGATTATCTGACAGACTAAACAGCCATAGTTGTCCCCTGTCCTGTCATCAAAGTGTAGCAGGATGATGTATCTGATCAGATTCAAAATAAGTAGGATAGTGATGTATTTGTAACAGGTGTAGCATGACAGTCAAATAAAAATTATTTGAAACATCAGCCTCAACTTAATTGTGTACCTATTACAAATGTAAATCAATGTGTAACATATGAATGTGTCATCACTTTCTATCTCCACCCAACCCTATAATTCCATATAACAACACCCACTAAATAATGGTATGTGAACATTTCATTAATCATGGACATTTGTCCGTTTCAAAAATATATGCATGCCTGTTTGTGCATGTGCCCTGTTCATACCTGCAAATTTGATGGCCTGTTGCCATTAATCAACCCTGCATGTTGTTTGACTGTGTATTTCTGTTCAAATAATGCATGTGATATTGATATGCCCCTTGTTCAATGGTGTTAATATCTGGGTGTTTGTTTGATGGGAATACCAATGCATGCTGTTACAACTAATCTGAATGGAATAAAATGCCACTAACCCAAACTAACATAACTACTCACAAACCTAGAACGCTTGGGAAGGCAGGTCCCAGTGGACCCACCTCTCCCACCTCAGCTGGCGACTGCACCTGGCACTAGTGCCCAGGCCGGACCCCCCTCCCGTGGGCCTGTGCCCCCTTCGCGTGGGAGCGCTGCAGGGGAAGGGGCCCCTCCCCTCTGCAAGTGTGGCCGGAGGGGTTCGTCCACTCACCCTCCAAGGTGTCCGGTCTGTGGTGCGAAGGGAGATCCAAGACTCTGTTCTTGGGCCCCTACGCCAGCTTGAGGCTCGTGTGGCACAAATAACGGCCCCGGCCGTTACCCTGCCTACACAGCCCCCAGCACAGCCCCGTCCTGGGCTGTGAAGGAACAGTGACAACTGCCTATGGGTGGGGATATCAGTTCCACTGTTGCCATCTGTGAGCTCATGCATCTCGGATATCCCAACCTCCGTCCCCGTCAATTGTGTAACTCCCCCACGTGTGTCATACACCGCCCCTGTATGCGTCTTGTCTGTCTTGTCTGTTAACCTACCCAACCTACCTCCCCAGCTATATCGACTTCCTTCACCTGACATACCACTCTCACCTGAAAAAAAAAAAAGGGCACTCTACCCACAAAAAAAATACGCCCCATACATAGCTGTCCATGTCGCACACATGTCTGCTTGACATTGAAACAGTTAATTACAATTGGCTCTACAACAAATATTAATGTTGTCCTGACACCTCTCTCAGGGGTGAAAGGTTTCCAATGTCTCACCAAAATACATGGAAATGCACAGCTGTTGCTGCCAAAGACATGGGCATCTATGGGCCTTACCTACATCCCTCCTGCAAATCCCACGCTTGTTTCCCTACTGTCTTACCCTCTTTGTGACCCCTTTTCACCACTTTCCTGTCACCCCTTTTTCTTTTCTTTCAAAGAAATTAGCTGGTATGCTTGTGTTAGCGGAGCTCACCGCCAGTCTTGTCACGTGAGCTCAGCAAGAAGCGCAGACCTGGTTTAGTGCTTAAAAGTGCCTTTATGGCACTTTGAATGACAGGTCCTGTACTCAGTTTGAAAGTTTGCAAAGAAAAATAAATTCCCACTGTCAGTCTCGAACCCAGGACCTTGGTAAGATTAGTCTGTATGACCTACCACTAAGCCATGCTTGCCTTACAAGAACACAGTGCTAAAATAAATATAACATGTAATAGTAAAAATCAGTATAAAAGCAATATAGGAGATGTACTATCTGAAGCATGTCAGGCAGAGTTTTAATGGCCAAATTACTGGATTCCCATACTAGGTCAGTGTTAACAGAAACAGCCCTGCTACTTGTTTGCTTGTACATAATAAAGTAAGGTAATGTACATATATGAAGGTACGTATATCTACACATACAGATATATAAATATATATAAATACATATGAAATATAGTTGTAGGTGTCAGTATCCATACACACTCACTACAGGAAACAGTGAACATAAATGCAGCAACCTGAATCTGCAACACAGCCTGACCCCTGTGTGACCTACTTACCCTTCTAACTGCTTAAAGGTGGCCTCAGCACTTTGATTGACAGGCCCTGTACTCAGTTTGAAAGCTTGCAAATAAAAATAAATTCCCACTGTCAGTCTCGAACCCAGGACCTTGGTAACATTAGTCTGTATGACCTACCACTAAGCCATGTCTGCCTTACAAGAACACGGTGCTAAAATAAATATAACATGTAATAGTAGGAATCAGTATAAAGGCAATATAGGAGGTGTACTATCCAAAGCATGTCAGGTAGAGTTTCAATGGCCAAATTACTGGATTCCCATACTAGTTCAGTGTTAACAGAAACAGCCCTGCTACTTGTTAGCTTGTACATAATAAAGTAAGGTAATGTACATATATGAAGGTATGTATAGCTACACATACATATATATAAATATATATTAATACATATGAAATATAGTTGTAGGTGTCAGTATCCATACACACTCACTACAGGAAACAGTGAAGATAAATGCAGCAACCAGAATCTGCAACACAGCCTGGCTCCTGTGAGACCTACTAACCCCTTTAACTGCTTAAAGGTGCCTCCAGCACTTTGATTGATAGGCCCTATACTCAAGTCAAAAGCAGAATATAAGCATACTAGTAGGCCCAACCACAAGACCATTGTAACACTAGTCTGTATGACCTACCACTAAGCCATGACTCTCATACAGGAATATAGTGCTAAATAAGTGGAACATGTAATAGTAGGAATGAAGATAAAGGCAATATAGTATGTCTACTACCCAAAGCATGTCAGGCAGACTTTTATAGTCCCAATTACTGGATTCCCATACTAGTGTAGTGTTAACAGAAACAGCCCTGCTAATTGTTAGCTTGTACCCAATAATGTCAGCTAATGTACATATATGAAAGTATGTATATGTACACAGATATATATATATTTATATAGCAATACATATGACATATAGTTGTAGGTGTCAGTATGCAGACACACTCACTACAGGGAACAGGCAAGAGAAATGCAGCAACCTGAATCTACAACACAGCATGAAGCATGGGAGATGTACTAACCTTCACACTCACAGAACACTGTCAACAGCATACCAGCATGGTCCACGCCCTACAATCTGAAAGGGCAACGCCTATCTCACATACCCTTTTATAGCAGTGTCCTGAAATCACAGTGAGACATGCAATCAGTACACACCTGGCTGCATGCAATTAGCAAATGCTGCCTTACAATTGGTGCAGAGGCCATCACATGGACCTATGCAGATACCTACAAAAGCATTGAGTACCCACACTACACTCATGCAATACATTCATTGCACAAAACCTACAGAGAAAGAGAGAGAGAGACAGAGAGAGAAACAAATATAACGACAGCCAGCAGCAAAAGCAGCAGCAAGCAGCAAACAGAAAGCAGCAAGCAGCAAGGAGCAAGCAGCAACAAGCACCACTGGCACAGCAACAGCTGCCACAAACACAGGTAATGCAAAGTAGCAGGTTAATCCTGTGTATACTGTGACACCTCCAAATGTATCATAGTTCACTATCTATAGGTATGTCCATGAGATAGGTTGTGTGTACATAGTCCTGAAATATAAACATATGTAATATTGCTGTACATGTTGCCCATACTTAACACTTCCATAGCTTAGAACACAAGGCCAGTTGTGCATATGATGCAGTAGTTCCCAGGGTCAGTAGAGGTTCCTCCTCATTGGTGTGGGACCACTGTGTATGTATGGCACTGTTCAGGTACATATCCTGTAGTATGGCCAGGGATTAATATCAGTCTGTCATGTGGTGCTATATCCTCCACGGGTGAATGTAGCACACATCCAGGGATACCATTTCGTAACAGTGATGCTATGTGTTCTGCAATGATGAAGGTGGCTCTCACCTGGACATGTGAGAGGATAGGGAGGTGACAGTCATCTGGGATAACTAATACCACATGTGTAGGAGAAGGGGGGGGGGGGTACCTGCACCTAAACTGTCTGCAACAATGTTGCCAATATCTGTGCATTTGGTGAATGTGAAGCATCTTAACACTGCTGACCACAGATGCCTTGCTGTCATGTGAATCTGCCCTGTGCTGCAGTAGCCTCCTACTATTGTTATACAATATGCCTGTATCTGTACTCCACTGGACAGGATTAATAAGTGGTGTGCAGTTGTTCTGGGTTAGATATGTGTGTGCACAGTACATGCAGTATGTGGGATGTCTGTGGTAAGCATATGCAAAGGTGCTGGCGGAGTGTGTTGTGGCTTCCACTGGCCAAATGGGCTGCATGGATAGCATCACTGTCATAACTACTGAATAACTGTGTAATTAAATGCATACATAGCAAGGTAGTGTACTGTGCTTGTGGTGTTGTTCAGATATGTAAATCCAGGCTGAGTAATGTGTGCACATCACAGGGTTGGGTTGGATGGCAACACACATCCAGTATGTAGGGATGAACACCCAGAATGTGTCAGACGTGTCGCCTGTGCAGAAGTATCCGGCCATTACCTGTGCATCCCCCACAACACACACACATGCAACATATGGCAGAAGTACTATAGCAGTACACACATGTTCATAGGTTCATACTAGGCTATTTGCCCTAGGGCATTGGTAAGCCTAGTAGAATGTGTTTGTTTTTCACCACCCAAATGCAAGTTATGCTGCTATGCCCTTGTCCGATGTTAGTATACTGTGCCTCTGTCTAACAGTGACATAGAAGTGATACCTGGGGTACAACTATGATCTACATCCAGTCATCCAGATTCCTATGGAAGAAAGTCAATGAGGGACTCTGCCTAACCTGTAGTGTGAGCTCATTACAGAGTGGAGGGAGCCTCTCGGTTAGGAATATGCCCCTCCAGCATGTCCATGTATGTCAGTGCTGAGGTCCAGCTCTCCTGAGCATGTGGCTGTATGGGACTCTGATTGCCTGAGGTGCAGTATGTTCATTACTGCTGGGTAGGACATGGCTGTATATGGCACGCACAGATTGCCTCTGAACAGGCAATAAGCCACTGAGTCCAGCTGGATTTACTTTACCTGGGCAGCATATGACATCTGTGTGAGCCATTGCATCCCCTTGATGAGGTACTGTTGTCCTGTACCAGTTGCTGTGGGTGTCTGGTTAGGTACATCCCAAAAGGTGCATTGTACGCAATTATAGGCTTGATGATGGATGAGTAAAGAGGCACAATGACCTCCCCTGCCATACATGTGAATCCCTCATGATTAGCTGGGCTATATAACATGTCTTTCAATCCACATTGGCCATGTGGTTGACAAATGACAGACCGCTACCATGTTTCTTCCCAGGTCCCCAACTACGTCTTCTGTACTCAATGGCCTAACACCTATGTTGTACTGTGCCACCAATGTGGAGGCGTGGGAATCTGCATTGAATACTGATACTCCCTCCTTTGTTCAAGTGTTGGGGCCGACAAGAATGGTAACAGCTATAACCTGGTAGTACTGGTGTGCTCCTGTGAAACCTGAAACAGGTTCATGTTACTGCACAGATATCGATGTCCAGAATGTCAAGTAGGGTTTTGAGTGCGTGCATCCTTAGGTCTAGACTTCTGGTGTTGAGTAGCATCACTCTTACTTCCTCATCCTTTGTGATACAAATGGATGTGGGTTTGCCTTATGAGCCTTGCCTAATACAGGCACTATGGGTGTAGCAAGAGGCTCCGCCAAATTCCAATAGGACAGGGGTGACAGGTGCAAGCTGTCCCTAGCAAAGCATACCACCCCAAGATGGCAGGCATTGGCACACCTGTGAATGACACCAGTATGTCAGTCAATTGTTGGAAGGGATCATCGTGCCTTGATATTGTGGCATGGTTCTAGGTGAGGGTAGGATGCTACTCAAGGTCAGGGTCAAACTGTCTTGGGCTACGTGCTCAGAGAGCTCTGTACTGCCTCATGTCATGTAGTCCAGGGAGGAATGTGTCAGGCCATTCACACCAGCATGGACACTGACTGAGTCATACCTGTACTTGCCTTGAGGTTACCTGAGTGTTTGTGTTATGTGGCAGGTCATAGTGGCCGACAGGCTGCACACCGTGACCCTCACCTCATTAAGCCTGGTGAACGTGATGTTAGTGTGCCTGATGATAGAGGCACCTAGTACAGGTGTATGAGGTGTGTTGTTTACTGTTAATGGCTGTGAGTGTTTAGCACATTGGCTTTGTGTGATATGTGTTGCACATGTTCGTTTCCGTGGTAGTGGTTGCATGGATGTCTGCTTAGGAGGTCTCTGCTGCATAGGCATAGCTGTGGTCCGAGCCTACAAGTATGTTCGTGTGTGATCATGTGTTAGGTCCGCTGTTGTGGTAGGTCTATGTGAGACTGGAAGTGTAGTGTGTGGTCTCCTTGGCCACCTGACTGGTTATGGCGGTACTGAGTAGACAGAGCCTAGCCTCCAGTTTGGTATATGGTTGCATCACTCACATGAGTTTGAATTTGTTGTTAGGAGGAGGGGGTTGTCTGTGTACATGCATCTGTTCCAACATTGTCTCTGGAGTACCACACTCACCAGCTGGACTGGGTAGGGAACTGACAACTGACCTCTGGACATGCTAGAATACTATTCTGAATTCTGTAATAATTAATGATTGAAAACAAGGTCCAGTGGGGAGTGAGGGTGTACTGACATTACCTACAACTGCTGACTGATATAAAAGCGTCAGTGAGCAAGTGCCAGGTAACCTAAGTGCAATGTGTCACAATTAAGTAAATGCAACAATGAGAAGCAGTCACTTGCTGTCATGTGTAACATGGAAATACATACAGTAAGCAATTCAGATATCAGTAGTGAGTCACAGATGTGTTGACAAGCTGTGTACTATGTGGAAGTAGCATACCAGTGAAATAACAAGCTAACAAATAACAAGCATATAAACAAAGGTAGATCCAGGAGGCCTGGATGTAGTGGTTGCTACAGCAAACAAGGTGTAGCAATGTCAGTAAGATACAGCTCAGATATGCAGGCACTATAAACCTGAAACCAGATGTCCCCAGCTATGAATGGCAGAGTACAGCCTATTGTCACACACGAGTGCAGACCACAAACCTTGTTAATGTTAAATAACTGGCCTGAAGGCCAACTGCCCATACCAGAACTAATACACTTGTACACTGAGCCCTCAATCAGCAGTTCCCAACTTCAATGGATGAAAGATATGTGTCCTGCCACCACAGTGCTTGCCACCAACCTCCCTAATGTAAAACAACTGGTCTGAAGGCCAAGTGCTTAGTACAAATGACATAGAATGATAGCTACACTGTAATCAAGTTTTAACGAAGCAGTAATAAGTATAAGTTAATACTCCCTGTATAGAATGTGTACCATGTATTGTTGAGATACTATGCTGATAACCTGTTTGTGTACCTTTCCAGCTTGACATGGCTCCAAAAAGGAACCCATCATATTCTGCTGCAGAGGATGACGTGATTCACCAGAGCCTGGTGCGTGATTATGCCATCCTGTTCTCACGCACCACCCAGAATCAGCAGGAGAGGTCTGCACTGTGGCAAAACCTCGTTAGCAGAATAAATGATCTTGGCATGCATGATAGGACATATAAGCAGGTGAGACATCACTGCAGTGATTTGATAAGAAATGTCCGCCAGCGTGCTGCAGATATCCGCAGGTAACAGGTTGCCACAGGTGGGGGGGGTGGCCACACATCCCCCCCTCACCAGACAGGAGGGGCTACTGCTAAGTGTTGTGGATCCAGCCCCAGAACAACAACAGCAACACTCATGCATCATGATGGAGGTTGGATCCACACAGCAGCAAGAGACCGAGCGTGCAGGTAAGATGCCATATTCATTTATTGTTATTACTTTTACATTTGTTGACCCAGATAGTCTAGCTGGATATATGTCCATTTTCAGTAGAGGCCTGTGGAGAAAAGCTCCACACATAACGTAATAAAGGCAGACAGACAAGTTGTTAATACAGACAGCCAACATGATAGAATTGTACACCAGCCTGTTAACTAAATCAACATACATGTAAGGAACTCAAACAGTTTAGAGTCATACACAATGTACCGTTGGTTTAAAAGCAATCCTACCTAAAGCATAACGGTTATGCAATAAGGCAAAAGCCAGATACATAATAGTTAGGGCTCAGAAGGGTAGAGAAGTAGAAGGAGTATGAAAGATACAATGATATGGAAGAGGCAGGAGTCAAGAAGGGAAGTGAGGAAAAGAAGGAAGACAGTCAAGAGGATGTGGGAGGGATGGGAGAAGTAGGTCAGAGCATAGAAGGACATCAAGGTGAAAGAAACGGGGTAGAAGCTAGTTTCTATGCACAATGAGGGGTTAAAGGTAAAGAGAGGGTAGGGAGAGGGACGTTAGCCTGTACTCCAAGAAGAACAAAGCCAGTGGTTTTGGAAGTACAGTTTGAGGTGTCGTTTGAAGAGAGGTAAGGGTGAGATTAGAGTTAACCCCTGGTATGTACATATGACTGTTCTGTACAGTGTTACTTCATGCACGCATAAGGTGTGCATGTGGTATGTATCTGTCATCATGATATATATACAGACATTATGTGCAGCTGATGTGTATAAGGGAACTAGTGTACTACTGTACTGTATCATGTGCAAAACAAATGGCACACATGTGCCCACTGACATTACTCTCTTCACACTTCCAGGTCCCTCCCATCTAGCAACGAGGCAGGCCATACATGCTGGTGAGTCTTTTAACATTATCTGTAAAGCAATTTATAAAACTAGGAAGAGTAGTGTAACTCTGTAGTAGACTTGCTGGTGACTGTGTTCACAATACCCGTAATACAGTTGTAGTAGATTGAGTAGTGTAACACTGTACTGATGTGTGTGTTTACTGTGGGGTGTGCATGTGTGCAAGCGTGCCTGTGCCCAAGTGTGCATGTGTGTTAGTGTCCATGAGTGCATGTGTCCATTTCTGAATGTGTGCATTAGCATTGAAATGCATCTCTGTCAAATATGTATGGAGACTGTAATCTGTGTTCCATGTTTTCCTCCTGTAGGTTCTGGTGCTGCTCTGGTGACCTGCAGCAGGGAACCTGAATCTTGTGCCCCAGGTACTGATGATGATGAAATGTCTGTAATGGTGCAGGAAGGTGTGTCTGGGTCCACCACTGGTCAGCCAATTGACAGTACACAGCTTTCAACCCCGTCAATGCGCACAGTCATCCTGCCGTTACATCCTTCGTCACCATTGTCCCTAGGTGATGGACAGTCTGCAGTGGGCATAGATCAGGGTAATGTGGTACCTGTGGTACATGCATCCTCACAAGGCAGCCATGAGCAGGGGCCTCCAATGGTACCATGCAGACAGTCGCCCATGAGTTCTCGTGGGGGCATCCGTGGCCGTACTGCCTCTGGCCGACGTGCCCAAGGAGGTATGTCAACCTCCACTATGTTTCGAACTGTCATGCAGGCACAGGCATGTATGGAAAGGTACACCAGACAGGGTCTGAGGGAGCTGAGAGCATGTCGCACAGCCATGACAGATGGCATGCGTGACGTTGCGAATGCTATCTGTAACTTCACAGATGTCGTTGACAGACGTTGTGGGGGCATAGAACAGCTGCTCCACAACCAGATGTCCATGGGCCAGGGCGATGGTGTGCGTTTGCGACATCGACGTGGCCGTATGCCAGCAACAGCACCAGCTGGCAGTGGCCGTGGACGACAACAGGCCCACTCGCGCACCTCAAGTGCCAGCACCAGCCCCACCAATGCTGGGTCTGTGCTGTTATTAAGACGCCCCAGGAGACCACGTGCACGTGGCTCTGGACAGTCCCAACAGGGAACTGTGTCCAGTCAACACACCCCTGCTTCCGATGACAATACCCAGTCTGGGTTAGTACCGGATACGGCCCGTAGCACCCCTGCCAGGCACAGGTACCGTGTCCGTGCCCACAGACACTGATCTGGATGACCTGACAGGTGCAGTCTGTGGCTGTCCACAAAACCCTGTACATGGCAGCCATTATGTGGGACTGTGTGCGTGCTTACACACATGCAGAAACCTAACACCTAGGGCAAACACATACACACTGCACCAACACCGGTCCACCCTGTACTGCTGCCCCTCACAAACACACATACACACACATGTCAACTGGTGTTACCAGTGGCTGGCTTGGGCATACCTAACCCACACCCTGTGCATATGATGACACTGCGCCACCTCCTGCATACTACAACATCAGTGCAGATAAAGGTAAACACGTTGCTGATGCACAGGGTGACTACATAGATGTGTATAAGTAGTAACATGTTGGTAACTGTTCACTGTTCCAGTATAATTGTGTGTATATCCCAGCAGTCCTGCTGCAGTAACTGTATGACTGTCCTCAATTGTTATATGCACCCATACTACTTACCAAAGTGTACCAGCTGCACACCATCACATGCTAACATTGACTATGGCAATGCGCATCTTGTGCTGTTACGTAGATTCAGCTATATGTAACTGTTCTGTCACACATGCATTTATACACACCCTGCTACCCACACACATGCACACGCTCACCTGCCATTCCCATTATTTATCACCCTACATGAGTAGCTGTTGATACATGACAGGTACACATTTGAGAAGTGCACTATGTTGTTTACTACTGGCGTCCCCTTCTCTACCTGTACTCACAGGGTGCAGGCAACCTCATCGGATGAAAGATGTAATGTGCATCAGGTACTGTAGTACCCTGATTGCCACATCAGACATGTTTCCCATATGGAAATGCACACACAGACACATCCCACATCCACACACTTGCCACATTCAGGCTTCAGAGCACTATCTAGGTATATTTGGGTACATGTGCGTGTTACAGTAGCATGTAACACTATACTGAGTACTGGCAGTTGTCTGTTGTCATGTTGTCTGTATAGAATAAAAGAATTGTTTGATTATCCTACTCCGTTTTGTGGACATTACTTGAAGAAGTGTTACCTTACATGTGTTATTGGTACCACCACCTTCTCTTTTGTTGTTCTGTTTGTATAGGGTGCTATCAACATCACTGCTTGTGAAGGGTAATGACCACCCTGCAGTGCATAGCCCCATGTGGCAAAAGCCACATCCCACCCCATCATTGTGCACACACACTAACCCCACCAACAGTAAAACACATACTTTCCATTTGCAAAATTCAAACCCATACCTAACTGTGTTATGACAGTAGAAACAGACACATTAGCAGAGTGTGCTATTTGCAGTAGTTGGAGAAATCCTTACCAACGCTGTACTTAGAGGGTGCTGACATCATCTGTGTGTAGGAGGAGGGATGTGCACCCTGTAGTGTGTTCTCCCAGTTGTCAAAAGGCAGTTAACCCTCCCAGCATAGTGCACACACATAAACCCCACTCATACTAACACACATACATTCCTTTTGCAGGATTCAAACCCCTACCTAACTACGTTATGACACTGGAGAAAGGCGCATTAGCAGAGCACGCTATGCGAATTACTGGAGGACTTTACTACAGGTAATATAGTTATACAGTCCTGACATCATCAGTGAGGGGAATCTGCATCCTGTACTGTACTGTCACAGTTGCTAATAGGGACATTTCCAACACACACATCGATGTGTTTGAGGTTTGCATATGTGGGGGATCCAGTACTCCAGTGTGATGAGTATATGGTTTGATTGCAACAATGAGGGATATACTCCCAGTGGTGAGCAGTTTGTACTCATGGTTGTGATGATCAGGTCTAGTATATCTGCCCCTCTTGTGGGAAGGTTGGTTACCTGTTCCATAGCCAAAGAATGTCTGATCTATGGGAACCCTAGAGCTTGGGTATTGTGGCTTGTGTAATGTTCAAAGTCTAGGTTTGGGTAGCTGACGTCACCCAGTATGATGGTGTTTGCAGAGTAATCTAAACTGTCCTGTGTCAGCATGAAGGCTGTGTGGGAGTCCTGAGTTTGAGAGGGTGCTGTAAGAGCTCCTCTGTGTCTCTTGCCATGTGGTCCAGGGAGGTACGTCTCAGGTTGTTTGCACCAGCATGGACAATGTCTGCCTCATAGCTGTACTTGCTGTGGAGTGACCTGTGTGCCTGTGTTATGTGGCACATGCTATCACCCGACAAGTAGCTAACTGTGACCCTCACCTTGCTCTGTCTGGAGGCGGCACGTCTGTCAACAGCTCATGTCAAGCAAGTTCACACCCCTCATAAATGATGTGGAAACCTTCAAAGGCCCAAGGCCTGTTGACAATATGGACCAGACTGCAGATACCTGTATAAAGGCATTCTATGGACACATTCAGGAATGCATGGATCATGAAGCCACATATGAAAGCATGACCCAATTCTCCAAAGGCAGATGTCCTGGGTGCGGACACCAGCCATAAACACACTATACAATAGAAGGATGACGCCACTACATGATACAACAACCTCCCAAAATGTGAAGGCACCACTGATGAGTATTGGAAGACAACTACAGGCACCCATATGATTGTCTAAGGCCATCTTTGAGAGAGGGTTCCACAAGCCACTGAGGATAATCACAAGGCTGCCTGTAGTTATGTTAGTAACCTGGGTGGTACTACCCAGATATGCTCAGAGGTAATCCAAGATGTCACACAAAATACAAAACATGCAGACATTGCCATCATCCTAGTGGGCAGGTTCAATGCTGCCTTCTCCCCACCACACCAAAAGGGCAAATATGTCTCAAGGCACAGTGCTGCCCCTGACATCACAGATGCTCAGGTAAGAGATGCCCTTCCCAAAGCAATAAACACTGCATCAATGGGACCAGACAGTGTCCCAGGCTGTGTCCTACATGAACCACGAGAAGAGCTACACCCAGACATAACACCACTGTTCAATCCCAGCCTTAATACACGATATGTGGCCAGAGAGTGGCATACAGCAACAGTGGTCCCTCAACATTCAGGTGGTGCCTTCACGGATCCTGGACACTACTCGACCCATATGTCTGACTAGCTTTGTCTGCAAAGCTATGGCAAGGATCATCATGAACCTCACATATCTAGATATTGTGGACCTACAGACATGTCACCATACACAGTTTGGCTTTGTCAATGGCAAATCCTGCCTCTCCAACCAGTTTGATTTCTTTGAAACAGTCACCAAGGCCACTGTCAAGGGAAGGAGGTCTACACAGCCTACCTGAACCTTGCATAAGCCTTGGATACAATACCCCAGTTGTGCATTCTAGGGAAGCTCACCAGTGTACATATTAACCCCTGTGTCACTATGGGTATTGCACAGTGGCTCAAGGGCAGAACACACATGGTAGAATTGCTGGAGCCATGTCAGCCTCCAACCTGGTACAAGTGGTGTCCCACAAGGCACAGCCCTGGGAGCTGTCATCTTCATTATATATTTATCATAGGTACAGGTCAACATGGAAGTACTGTGGCTCAGCAAGTCGCAGGTGACTGCAAACCGGACACCATGATCAACTCACCAGCTAACACACGCACCCTCCAAAAGGGACTCTTGCAAACACACGACTTGTGCCACAGCCATGGCCTCAACGTGAATGACAGAAAGCGTATAGTCATCCCCTTTGTCAAACACAGAGTGACCACAACGTACCACATATGTGTTAATCCATTAAGTGCAGACAAAGGAATTATGGACCTTGGGGTACATAGGTTGATAGCATTCTACCATTTGACAACAACATGGACAAAGTGGTTAGGTAAGCATGTTATATGGGCCACATCATCATGGTATCCACATGTAGATCAGGGGTGGACATTGTGCCCCTTTACTCATCCCTCATCATGCCCATAATTGACTATGATGAACCTGTCGGCATGCACCTTACCAGACACCTGCAGCAACTGGAGATACCACATATGTACCTCGACAAGGGGATTAAAGGGCTCAAACAGATGCCACATACTGAATGGTTAAAGTAACAGCAGCTCTACTCAGTGACATACTGCCTCTTCATAGGCAATCTGTACCTGACATAGAAGGCCAGGTCATACCCTCACTTAATGGCCATGCTGCATCTCAGAATATCCAGATCCCACCAGGATACACGCTGGAAATACTTGAACCTCAGGAGTGATATACACAGGACATGCTGGAGGGGCACATTCACAACTCAGAGGCTCCCTTCATTCCTGAATATTATCCCAATAGAGGTTAGGCAGACTGACTCAGTGACTATCTTCAAGAGTGATATTAATGACAGGATGTGACATTGTAGGGTTACCCTGGGTATCACTTATGTGTCACTGTGAGACAGAGGCACAGTATACTAACCTTGGAAAAGGGCATAGCAAGACAGATTCACAATGCATGTTGAAAGGCACACACATTCTGGCTAGGTGGATACATGCCCTGGGCAGACATCCCTGTATGAACCTATGGACCTATGTATCTTTATCACCATTGTCCCTATGTGCTGTTAATCACCAATGTAATCTCAATACTATGGTAGCATGTGCAAAGGTCAGTTGTCAGTCACCTCTATGATACAGTTGTGGAATATGTGTGTCATGTAGTAATGTCACAGCTGCCACATGTACACAGTCAACCCTATCCCTACCCATGGATGTACATCACATGTATGAGATGGAAACACATGGCCAAACTGTGGACTAAGCACTCTGAACCCAGTACTGGCATAACCTGTCTGGTGGCATGAAATACTACAGTGACAGCAATACCAATCTGATGTGGACCTACACGGACAGCAATACAAGCATGGAAACACAACAGGTCAGTTGTGAAGCCTAAGGATAGCATCCTGCATGACTGGCAGACATCTCTGCAGCTGGCACACAGGCATACATTAGGCCTGCACACAGCACAACTAACACATAGCACACAAATCCTGTGTGTCAAACAAGCACAGTCTGTACAGCTATACAACACTACTGCCGCAGTTGTGTTAGGTACTTTTATTGTCCAGTACAGTGAGACAGTGCTCACCAGGCTGGAAAAGGTGTAGGTCACAGTGATATGCTCATGGGGCACTATGGTTCACCACATAACACAAACATACAAGTCAGTCAGATGCATGGACACATATGACTCAGTCATTGTCCATGCCACCACAGCTGATGTGGGATGTCCCTCACTGGGATACATGATAGGGAACATGGAAGGGATCACTGAGCAAGTGACACAGGCTGGTAGACCCCTGACCTTGGTTGGCATCAGACCCTCACCAGGGATTCTGAAAAATTACTGAATGCTAATGACTTAGTGTAGCTACAACACCCTAGCTGAATGGTTCTTAGCATGCAGTCACTGCATTGCTATGGAATACTGTCTTACCACTCCCACAACAGGTGAAAACATGCAGCTCCTGTACATCAACAACATGTAGACTATATGCCCCAGACCAGGTGTGCATCCCTCACTACTAGGCTGATAGCATCTACATCTCACACTGTATATACACATCCCACATGCTGCACCTGCACAGAAGACCACGGTCATAATGTTACTCTGTGCAAATACCATGTATTCACATGTGGCAGGCATCACACATGGTAACTATTGAAGGTCACAGGTACATATGTGTATTTGGTACACACATACATCATGTGTGCATTGCCATAACTGGTTTAATCAATGTCATGCATTATTGTGAGTGACAACCCACACACATGGGCATTCTGTGTGTGCAAAACACACGTGGCATGTCTGTAATCAAAAGCCATACATAATTGTGATATCGTTTAGAAAGGGGTATGTGCATCCTGTGGTGTGTTTTCCCAGTTGCCAAAAGGGATGTTTCTTTCATACACACACACTTACCCCCTTCACACACACTTGCCACCTGCTGGATTCAAACCCCTACCTAACTATGTTATGACACTGGAGACGGACGCATTAGCACAGCGCGCTATTTGCATTACTGGGGGATTTCCTTTCCCCTGATATACTTATAGGGTGCTGACATCATCAGAGTTTAGAAAGTGGAATGATCATCCTGTGGTGTGTTTTCCCAGTTGCCAAAAGGGATGTTTCTTTCATACACACTTACCCCCCTTCACACACACTTGCAACCTGCTGGATTCAAACCCCTACCTAACTAGTTTATGACACTAGAGACGGACACATTAGCACAGCGCACTATTTGCATTACTGGGGGATTTCCTTTCCCCTGATATACTTATAGGGTGCTGACATCATCAGAGTTTAGAAAGTGGAATGATCATCCTGTGGTGTGTTTTCCCAGTTGCCAAAAGGGATGTTTCTTTCATACACACTTACACACACTTACCCCCTTCACACACACTTGCCACCTGCTGGATTCAAACCCCTACCTAATTATGTTATGACACCAGAGACGGATGCATTAGCACAGCGCGCTATTTGCATTACTGGGGGATTTCCTTTCCCCTGATATACTTATAGGGTGCTGACATCATCAGAGTTTAGAAAGTGGAATGATCATCCTGTGGTGTGTTTTCCCAGTTGCCAAAAGGGATGTTTCTTTCATACACACTTACCCCCTTCACACACACTTGCCACCTGCTGGATTCAAACCCCTACCTAACTAGGTTATGACACTAGAGACGGGCGCATTAGCACAGTGTGCTATTCGCATTACTGGGAGGTTTCCTTTCCCCTGATATACTTATAGGGTGCTGACATCATCAGAGTTTAGAAAGTGGAATGATCATCCTGTGGTGTATTTTCCCAGTTGCCAAAAGGGATGTTTCTTTCATACACACTTACCCCCTTCACACACACTTGCCACCTGCTGGATTCAAACCCCTACCTAACTATGTTATGACACTAGAGACGGACGCATTAGCACAGCGCGCTATTTGCATTACTGGGGATTGCCTTTCCCCTGATATACTTATAGGGTGCTGACATCATCAGAGTTTAGAAAGTGGAATGATCATCCTGTGTTGTGTTTTCCCATTTGCCAAAAGGGATGTTTCTTTCATACACACTTACACACACTTACCCCCCTTCACACACACTTGCCACCTGCTGGATTCAAACCCCTACCTAACTAGGTTATGACACTAGAGACGGACGCATTAGCACAGCGCGCTATTCGCATTACTGGGAGGTTTCCTTTCCCCTGATATACTTATAGGGTGCTGACATCAGAGTTTAGAAAGTGGAATGAT
Source organism: Protopterus annectens (assembly GCF_019279795.1). Lineage (NCBI taxonomy): Eukaryota > Metazoa > Chordata > Ceratodontiformes > Protopteridae > Protopterus > Protopterus annectens. The sequence continues at coordinate 1,120,332,802 of NC_056729.1, forward strand.
CATCCTGTGGTGTATTTTCCCAGTTGCCAAAAAGGATGTTTCTTTCATACACACACACACACTTACCCCCCCTTCACATACACACTTGCCACCTGCTGGATTCAAACCCCTACCTAACTATGTTATGACACTAGAGACGGACGCATTAGCACAGCACGCTATTTGCATTATTGGGGGATTTTCTTTCCCCTAATATACTTATAGGGTGCTGACATCATCAGAGTTTAGAAAGTGGAATGATCATCCTGTGGTGTGTTTTCCCAGTTGCCAAAAGGGATGTTTCTTTCATACACACTTAACCCCTTCACACACACTTGCCACCTGCTGGATTCAGACCCCTACCTAACTAGGTTATGACACTAGAGACGGACGCATTAGCACAGCACGCTATTCGCATTACTGGGAGGTTTCCTTTCCCCTGATATACTTATAGGGTGCTGACATCATCAGAGTTTAGAAAATGGAATGATCATCCTGTGGTGTATTTTCCCAGTTGCCAAAAGGGATGTTTCTTTCATACACACTTACACACACACTTACCCCCCTTAACACACACTTGCCACCTGCTGGATTCAAACCCCTACCTAACTAGGTTATGACACTACAGACGGATGCATTAGCAAAGCGCGCTATTCGGATGACTGAGAGATTCCTTTTCTCCGATATACTTATAGGGTGCTTACATGATCAGTGTCTAGAAAGTGGAATGAGCATCCTCTGGTGTGTTTTCACAGTTGCTAGGAGTAACATTTGGACCAAGTGTGTGAGCATGCCCAGTTCAGCCTTCCCATGGCATGTTGTGTGAAAGATGTCTCATTTATCTAAGTGTGTGAGCATGCCCAGTGTGGGCTTTACATATGTTGAACTCTGCAGCCCATCACATTTGTGGAGGAGTGTGACCTTCAACAAATACCTCCAGTTTATGGTTGTGTGTTCTGTGCCATGTTGTGTAGTTACTGTCCGAATGCTTTTTGTGTGAACAAAACAGGGAGTATACTGTGCCTGCTGGTTTTGCATGGGATACTTTGCACACAATTGTCAACATCCGTTCATACTGACCTAACACTGTAGCACTGTATAGTGTAGTGTTTCAGTACTTTCACTGTGGTGGTCAGTATCCTGGGCTTTAGTCCTATCACCGCTTTACATTTCCATAGTGTGCACAACAGCCTGGTTAGGGTCCAGTTGTGCACATCTGCACAAAGGCAGTGCCTCTACAGACCCTGGTAATTACTGCCCCATAAGCTTAACAAGTGTAGTCTGCAAATCTATGGAGAGGATCATAATTGAGCTCATAAACAAAGATATAGGGGACATGCAGACATTGTACCCATCCCATTTTGGCTTGGTCAGGGCAGATCATGCCTTTTGTACTGGGTTGACATCTTCAAATTGGTCACTTAGGCCATTGTTTGGGAAAGGCAGTCCATACAGCCTACCTTGGTCTTGCAAACACTTTCAACACAATACCCCACTCAGGTATTGTGGAAAACCCTAACAACTGAAATGTAAACCCATATGTCACAAGATGGGTTGCAAACTGGCTTAAGGACGGGACCCACAGGGTTAGAGTTGCTGGCACTATGTTAGTCTCCAGGCTGGTCACAGGTGGTGTCACACAGGGCTCAGTCCTTGGCCCCCATTGTTTGTCATGTACTTCCCAGAAGTACAGGCCAACATGGGAGGACTTTGGCTGACAATGTTTGCAGATGACTGCACACTGCACACTGGGCACCATGGTGGACAGTGCATCACACACGGATATCCTTCAGAAGGGACTCACAGTAACTGATAGCTGGTGCCAGGGCCATGGCCTGAAGTCAAAGTGCACAGCATGTGTAGACATACCCTTCAGGAAAAGCAAGGTGACCCCAAGCTACCATATAGGTGGCAATCCTCTAAGCACAGAGGAGGTTATCATGGACCTGGGGACCCAGGTTGACAGTCGCCGTTCTTCTGAGACTCACATTGCTAAAGTGGCTAGAAAGACCTTCTACATTGCCCACCTGATCAGGATGGGATTCACATCCAGATCTAGTGGGTCATTGTTCCCCTGTACTCTTCACTTATCAGACCGGTGATCGAGTCGAATGCCCTATTCTGGCTGTATGTCACCCAACATCTGCAGCAATTGCAGACACCCTGAATGTCCCCCACCTAAAGGATCAAGGAACCCCAACAGCTGTCATATGCTGCCAGATTGAAGACACTCCCACTCTATTCACTCACATACCGTCTGCTTAAAAGGTGACATGTGCCTGACATGCGAGGCCATGTCCAAACAGGGATTAATGGACATGCTCCACCTCAGAATCGGCAGATCCACCTGAACCACTAGTGCAGGTGACTTGCACCTTAGCAGGGATGTATGTTGGACATGTTGGAGGGATGCAGTTATCACCCAGAGACTCCCTATGCTGTGTAATACAATCCCGGTCCATGTGAGGCAGAGCACCTTGCTGGCTGTGTTCAACAGGTATCTTGACCTGTGGATGGAAGGTCATACGTTTAACCCGGGGATCGTCACGGTGTCACTGCTGGAGAGAGGCATGACACAATAATGGGCACAGTACTGTTTCCATATAAGGAGTGGTGTATGCCAATGAACTCTGTGCTAGGCTTATACCTGCCTTAGGGAAGATAGCCTAGTATAAACCTATGTACCCATGAACCTATCTGACCATGTTGCATTATGTTCAGATGTGAACTACTTACAACAGCCTCATCCAACATCAGTAGTGTATTCCACAACATGGGTGTACATTGGCGAACACTACCGATGTGCCCTAGGCCATTTCTAATGCTAGTCGGAGTGTGTTTGTCCATCAACACATTGTAAGTGAAGTTTGCCATGACATATGTCTTGTTTAGTATACTGTGCCTCTGTCTACCTGTGACATAACATTTATACCCAGGGTAAACCTCCCATCTCCCATGCACTCATTAGGATTCCTGTTGAGGGGACTCAACGAGTGTCTCTACGGACAACCTGTACTGGTAGTTTACTCATGTGTGGGGTGGCTTCTGTGTTTTGGATAATGCAGTACAGCCTGTCCTATATATGTCAGTGCTGGGGTTCAGGTCCCTCATGTGCATAGCTCCCTGCCATTCAGATTGTACAAGGTGCAGCATGTGCATTGATTCCAGCTTGGACATGGCTTTCTACATCAGGCACAGCTTGCATCTGGGTGGACAGCATGGCAGTGTGTGGAGCTGCACTCTGTTTAATCAGACTACACATTACATGTGTTCCAGCTCTGTCATACTCCTGGTGAGGTACTGTTGTGGACTTTACAGGTGCTGGATGTGTCTGCATGAGGTACACCCACAGGGGCTGTTGTGGTCATTTCTAATGCTGATGAAAGATAACTGCAGAACCACAATGACCTCCCCTTAGCTAGATGTCAGACAGCATGGACCATGCAATCACAAATAAAACAGGACCCTCTCCGCAAAGGGAAAGTGTCCTGTCTGGTGGACCCCAGCCATAAACAAACTGTATGACAGATGAGGGTTACTAATGCAAGACAGAGCCACATCTCCAAAAGGGAAGACAGCTGTGATCAGCACTAGTAGAAAGCTACATTATCTCATAAAGACATGCAAGGTCAACTTGGGGACATAAATCACCAAAGACAATGAAGGTAACCACACTGATTTCTTCTGTTATGTCAGACACCTGGTTGTGAACCCTCGGATATGCTCAGAGTTGGTACACAACAACATATATTCCAGTGACCTGACAGATATTGGCAACATTCCGGCGGACAGCTTCAGTACGATTTACCCCCTCCCTCACCCCCAAAAGTAGATAGTTATCACTGCTGTATGTAACCTCACTGTCATCTTGGATGTCCATGTGAGAGCCACACTCAGCAAAGACAAGTACACAGCATCCATGGGACCTGCTGGTATCTCCAGTTGCATGCTATGTGAACTCCAGAAGGGGCTGGACCCGTTGATATAACTGCTATTTAACCTTAGTCTTGCTACAGGATATGTACCTGAACACTGGCGTACGGCAACAATGGTCCCACTCCACAGAGGAGATGCCTCCACAGACCATGGCAACTACCACCACACAAGCTTAACCAGCCTTGTCTGCAAAGATATGGGAAGAGTCATTATGGAGCTCTTACACAGACACATTACTGACCTACGGACCCTTGTTCCCACCTAGTTCAGCTTTGTACAGGGCAGATCCTGCCTTTTGCACCTAGTTGACTACTATGAAACTGGCAGTAGGGCCATCGATGAGGGCTACGCAGTCCACACAGCCTACCTGCACTTGGCTAAGGCCTGTGACACAATACCACACTCAGGCATCATAGCCAAGCTCAACAGCTGACATATAACAGCATATGTCGCAGGACAGGTTGCAAAATGGCTAAGAAACAGAACCCATAAAGTCAACATTGCAGGTGCCTTGTCAGATTCGAAGCCAGTCACAGGTGGTGTCCCACAAGGATGTGTCCTGGGACCCCTCTTAATTGGTATTTACTTTTCAGATGTGAAAGCAAACATAGGGGGGTTGTAGCTGACAAAGTTTGCAGATGACTGCAACCTAGGCACCATAGTGAATACATCAGCCGGCACACAAATACTACAGAATGCCGTCACAAAGGCGGATAGCTGGTGCCAGACGCATGGCCTGAAACTGAATGCAACTGATGTGTATTCATCCCCTTTGGGAGGAACGAAGTACCCACAGATCAATACACAGACAGCAACCCACTGAGCACAGACAACAAATCAGACACCTGGGGACACATGTAGATAGTGACATCTCTTTTGACACCCCTGTTGCCAAAGTGGTTAGGAAGACTTTCTATCTTGCCCACCTTATCATGGAGGGTTTTCCATCAAGATCATAGGAGGTCATTGTTCCACTATCCTTCTCCCTTATCAGGCCCATGATTGAATACAAAGCCCCATATGGTATGTACCTCGCCCAGCAATTGCAACAGCTGGAGACACCCCAAAAGTACCTACCATGAAGATCAGGGTTCTTCAACACATGTCATATGCTTCCAGAATAGAGGAAATCCAGCTTTGTTCAGTGTCATACCGCATACGTACAGGTGACCTATGCCTGACATACAAGACCATGTCCAATCAGGATTTGGTGGACATGCTCCACTGCAAGCAATCCAAATCCACCAGAGCCATGAGAGCTGAGGATTTGAACCTCAGCACATACATGTATAGGACATGCTGGAGGGACAGAGTCATAACTCAGAGGCATCTCACACTCTAGCAGAGTATCCCAGTCCATGTTTGACAGAGTCCCTCACTGACTCTCTTCAGGAGACATCTGGACAACTGCATATGAGACGGAGGCACAGACTAGACAGAGGCACAGTCATGTTATTCAATTACGTAAGGGGTCATACTGTGTCACTACTATGTCAGAGGCACAATCTTCAGAATCTATTCTGTACACTTTTTACCAGTATAAGGGGTGGCAATAGCCACATCACTATGGCTAGGCTTATACATGGACTAGGGCAGATAGCCTAGTAGTAGACTATGACACTATGAAACACCGGTGTATGTGTAGCTATTGTCAATCAAACAGTATGATGTGGTTTGGGGGGCTTGATATCTCCCTGTATTCCAACATTGTTTTGTCTATTCCTTCTAGCATGTCTAGAGATCAGTTGCTAGTGTCCTCTCCTGCTCAGCTGGTGAACCTGGGAATATTGAGGCAATGTTACACTTGCCTCATGTACACTGACAACCCTCTCCTTTTGCCATAAAACACACATACATGTGAGAGATACAACTATATAGCCAAAGTGGAGGCTGAGCTCTCTCAACATAGGACTAGCAAGACCAGAGAGAAGGTGAAGGTAACCACACACATCACAAATCCAGTCTCACATGGCACTATCACAACTTAAGATCATACACATAGACACACAGAGACACTCGGAGGCTCTGATCAGAATTCTACCAGAATGGCAGTGGCCACCACAGCAGACACTCACACAACTGCCTCCACAGGGCACAGCACATGCAACACATTGACCACAGAGTCGGTGTGCCAAACAGTCACAGCCCTTAAGGCCAAACACAATGCCAGACACACTTGTCATAGGTGACTCCATAGTCAGACACACTGACGTCCCGCTCACCAGATCGGATGCGGAGGAGGTCACAGTAAGCTGCCTATCGGGCACTGGAATCCACCACATAATGCAAGCACTCAGGTCACTCAACTGCAAGTACAGGTCTGACCCAGTCATTATCCATGCTGGTGTGAATGACCTGAGATGTACTTCCCTGGACTACATGGAAAGAGACATAGAGGATCCCTCTGATTATGTAGGCCAGGCAGGTATGACCCTGACCTTCAGCAGTATCCTACCTTCACCAAGTATGATGCCACATAAACAGAGACAAGATGATCAGCTGTAATATTTTGCTTAGACTATGGTGTCATTCAAAGGGGGTCCAATGTATGTCTGCCTGGGATGACATGCTGGACAGGCCACGGTGATTTGCAAGGGACGGCTTGCACTTGTCACCCCTGGGCTTCCGGATTTCGGATGATGTTCTTGCCACCCCCATTGTGCCTTTTTTATGCAAGATTCAGATTCTACACCTACCACCCTAGAACACAGTAAAGGAAAGACACTAAGGGTACTGCTGCTCAATGCCAGAGGTCTCAACCTCAAGCTGCACACACTCTATGCCCTTCTCAGTATGTAGCACATTGATGTCTGTGCTGTGCCTGAAACCTGGTTCACAGCTTCTGACAGCACCCCGGCACTATCGGGTGTTACCTCATATCATGCATTCCGGCACCAGCATCCGGACAACACCAAGAAGGATGGTGGGTGTCCATATTCATCAAGGACACCCTCACCTCATTGTTGGTGGCAACACACGATGCATCGGAGACCATCCAGGTGCCAGTGACCGTAGGCAAGACTGCTCTGCAGTTTGTAGCATGTTACATGCCACCCTCTCAAACTCAGGTACCTCACACAGCTATCCTGCAAACACTGATGGGGATAAATGCATCTCCAAACACCATCCTACTGGGTGATTCCAACTATCCACATATAGACTGGGATCACTAATCATGCCACAACACTCTAACACAAAGGTTCCATGAGTTCATACACTGAAATGCCATGGAACAACTGGTCCCAATCCCCTCAAGTGGAGGCAACATACTAGAACTCATCATCACGAACATGGGGTCATACTGTTCAACACCAGAAGTATACCCATCATTGGTGAGATCAGATCATGGACTACTCTCAGTGGGAGTCCACATCCCACCCACACCCCAGATGGAAAAACAAACAGTGAAGACCTTCTCAAATGCCAACTTCACATTTCTAAGGACTGGTGTGGTCTCTTTCAAGGCCCCCAAGCCAGCAGACACCATTACCCAAGCCACTGTATCACTTAGAAATGCCTTCTACCAGCACCTCCAGGACTGCATGGATCAGGCAATCCCAAACAAAACAAAGACTCTTTGTACCACAGGCAAGCATCCAGTCTGGTGGACCCTAGCCATAAACAAGCTCTACAACACAAGGAAGTAGCTACTACAAGATAGAGCGTAATCCGTAGGAGGGAAGACACCCCTGCTCATTGTGAGTAAAACACTGGGTTCCCCCATACAATCAACCGAGGCAAGTTTTGAGAGTAAACCCACTCAGGACTCAAGGGACAATCATGAGGCCTTTTTTGCCTATGTTTGAAACCTGGGAGGGAACTCCCAGATATGCTCAGAATTAGTTGAATGATGTAGATATCACTGCACCTACAGACATTGCCAACATACTGGCTGACAGGTTCATTGCAGATTACCCTCCCCAACTGGAGGGGTATCTACACCAGAGGATTGTAGCCCCCAAACATCTCCAATGCTGGGGTGGGAACTGCTCTATCCAAGGCAGAAAACACTTTATCCATGGGACCAGATGGTGTCCCCAGTTGTGTGCTCCATGAACTCAATGAGTAATTACACCCGCAGTTAGGGCAGCTGTTTAATCTTAGCCTCACCTCAGGATATGTGCCCAAGGAGTGGCATACGGCAATGGTGGACCCACTTCACAAAGGAGGTGCCTCCACCAACCCGGAAACTACCATCCCATCAGCTTGACAAGCCTGTTCTGCTAAGCTATGGAGAGGATCATAATGGGAATTATAAATGAAGACATAGGAGACTTGCAGACATTGGATCCAATCCAGTTTGGCTTTGTCAAGGGCAGATCATGCCTTTTAAACTTGGTTGACTTTTTCAAAACAGTCACCCAGGCCATTGACGTGGGCAAGGCAGTCCACACAGCCTACCTTGACCTGGCAAAGGCTTTCGACACAATACCCCACTCAGGTATCATTGAAAACATCACCAGCTTAATTGTGAACCCATACATCACAGCATGGGTTGCAAACTAGCTAAGTGACGGAACACACAGGGTCAAAGTTGCTGGTGCCATGTCACACTCCAGAGCTGTCACAAGTGGTGTCCCACAGGGCTCAGTCCTGGGCCCACATTTGTTCAGCATCTACTTTTCAGAAGTACGAGCAAACACAGGAGGATTATGGCTGACAAAGTTTGAAGATGACTGCAAACTGGGAAGCATAGTTGGAAACCCATCTGACACAGACATCCTTCAGAAGGGTCTCATAGACACGGATAACTGGTGCCACAGCCATGACCTTACATTAAACACTAAACAATGCATAGCCGTACCCTTCAGGAAGTACAAGGTTACCACTACTTCCCATCTAGGTGGCAATCCTCTAAGCACAGAGGAGGTTATCAGGGACCTGGGCACCCAGGTTGACAGTAACCTTTTGTTTGACACTCACATTGCCAGGGTAGTTTGGAAGGCCTTCTACATTGGCCACCTCATCATGCAGGGATTCACATCTAGATCAAGGGAGGTCATTGTTCCCCTGTACTCATCACTCATCAGACCAATGATTGCATACAATGCCCCATTCAGAATGTATCTGACCCAACACCTGCGCAATTGGATGGGCCCACAAATTCCTCAACAGGAGGTGAAAGGGTCTCAAACATATTTCTTATGCTGCCCGACTGAAGGAATTCCAGCTGTATTCAGTCACTTACCGTCTGCTCAGAGGTGACCTGTGCCTGACATACAAGGCTATGTCCAACCCAGAATTATTGAACATGCTTCACCTCAAGACCTCTACATCCATCAGAACTACAAGGGCAGGAGACCTAAACCTCAACACAGATATTAATAGGATGTGCTGGAGGGACAGATTCATCACCCAGAGAGTCCCTATGCTGTGGAACAACATCCTGGTACATGTGAGGCTGAGCACCTCACTGGCTTTGTTCAAGTGAGATCTTGACCAATGGATGGGAGATTGCAGGTATACCCCAGGGATAACCTCAGTATCACTGCTTGACAGAGGCACAGCAAAATAATGGGCATATTATCCATCAACTTGAAGGGGTGGCAGAAGCCACAAAACTCTGGGCTAGGCTTATTAATGCCCTAGGGCAGATAGCCTAGTATGAACCTATGAACCTATGCACATAGGCCTGGGCCAGTTGCTATTAGGACAGTGGTCTGCAGCAAGCTATATAGTAGTAGTCAGTTTTAGCCATTGGTTTTTGACCATGGCTATTCCATGTTGCTTCTTGTTGTGGTACAAACATGGGTGTGTGGTTATCCATGTTATTTATTGTTAGTCACCCTCATTTTGTATCTTGTTCCATGTTTTTGCACATGTACATCACTGTATGACATGTGACCTGGTAGTGTCAGGGTGCTGATGTGGGCTTTGACCCTGTTTTCTATTACAGCACTGATATCTACATTCTCTATACTGTGTGTGTTTACACTGCACACATCTTGATGTTTATACTTCTGGCATTGGGTAGCATTACATCTAGGTTCCTATCCCTTGTGGTACCCATGAGGTGGGTTTGTGTTTTTGTGGTTTATGATTGAGGGTGGATGTTAGTTGGGGTCCTCAGGTGTGCATATGGTACATGATATTACATTACTTAACACATGGCATTCATGCCTCAGGTGGTGCTGCAGGGCCACCTCTGTCGGATACACATACTACACTCCCTGTACATGTTTGGCAGCAGGTTGTGTCATGTTAGGCATCCCTGTTACTGTATGAGTGAGTCAGAGCGGGTATCAGTCTCAGTGTTCCTACTGACCAAGCGTATGTGCTATGCGTTGCCTCTTTGCCAAGGCCAGGGCATACTGGGCACGCCTCCTTCTGCCTACTGGGACAAGGTCAGGTTGTTTCTCCTCCGAGTCACCCCCTGCCTGTGGTGGCCTTGGCAATGGTGGGGGGATGTTTGGCCCAGCCCTGTGCTGGTCCTGCTGCAGCTGTTTCCAGGATCATATTATGTAGCATAGCACATATCATGATCATTTGGGTACATGTAGTTGGTGTGTACTGCAAGGCTCCACCAGATGTGTCCAGACACCGGAACCGTGACTTGAGCAGCCCAAACACATGCTCTATGATATTACGTGTTTGTGCGTGTGCCTCATTATGGCGTTCCTGTTCAGGTGTGTGTGCATTTCTGATGGGTGCCATCAGCCACGGCTCAAGTGCATAACCTGCATCCCCCACTAGGTGTCCGTGTGGGAAGTCCCCATTGGCAAATGACTGGTACAGCTGCGTCAGATGCCAGATATGGGAATCGTGGTAGCTCCCAGGGCAGCCAGCACACACATTCATTATTATGCCCTGGGCATCACACACGACCTGGCAGTTGATGGAGGGGTATCCCTTGCGGTTAATGTAGGCTCTACCCTGCTCACCGGCTGGTGCTTTGATGCGTATGTGCGTGCAGTCTATTGCACCCAGCACCTCAGGGTATCCCGCTATTTGCTGGAAGAGACGCATATTGCTGGCCACAACCTCACGGTCATTAGGGACATATATATGATCACTGACATGTGCTGACATGGCATCCAGGAACTGGTGCAGTACTCTGGAGGCTGATGCCTGTGATATCCCCATCATATCACCAGTTGGTCTCTGGAAGGTACCTCTTGCTAGTATTCTTAGGCCAACACATACCTTGGTTTCTACTGGGATGGGTTCCCCTCTGTTGGTTCTGTGTGTGAGATGTGGCCTGCACAGCTCAACAATCTGCTGCAGAAGGTCTCTGTCCACTCTGTAGCACTCTACTATCTCCAGCTCATGTAACCCATGGTAGGTGACCCTGGGCCTGTATACTCTTCTCCTTCTCCTCACTCTGGGTTGTCTGTCAGCATCTGCATTGTCACCACCCTCAGCAATTCGCCTATGCCTGATTATAATAGCTATGGCAGCCCCTAGCATTTCTGCTCTGAGTTCAGCTTTTTCAGTTTTCAATTCTGATAGCTTAGTTTCTGGCAGTATCTGTTGTGAGAAACAGCCTGCACTGCTCTTTGCAGTGTTTTAAGTGCTGGGTTGGGCTTCTAGTCTGCCTGTGTAATTGCCTGCTTCTAATTGTTTCCACCAATTAACTCCAGTAGTATCTTCTGGCAGTTTCCCTGGATTTTAGTTGTTTCCTGTTTCCTTTCTGTTTCCTGAGGGGAGCAATGTGCACACCAGCTTAAACACGCTCACAGTCACTTAAACACGCACACATCCCTACACGGTGTTACAGCGCCGCAGACATCCTTACACGGAGTGAACTAGGCTGATTCATGCTAAAACGGCGCACACTGCCTTACACACGCAGACGCCCGCGCAAACCGTTGTAAACGGTTTGCAACACGCTCCCACATGTTGAACCTGCCTTACAGCGCTGCACGGCGCATGCACGTATTTCAAGAAACTTTGAGTGTAGGGATAGCGTATACCCTCAATTTCTTGACTTTCCTAGTGTTCTGTTGGGACACACCTCCCTCCCTGATGTCTGTCTGTCATCTGTTACCTTACATTGCCCTCCAATCTGGTACATTTATTGCTATCATTCCCCAAGATGTCACCTACCTCTTACTCTGTTCCTCCCCTTCTCTAACTCTTACACTACTCAGACAGTGCTCATTACCTATGTGACAGTGTGATTCAGTATTGTAACCCTCATTTACATAGGATTGCCTAGTAATGACTAGTTACATGTCTTACACGGAGCTTCCCCCCCTTGACAACCACTAAACGGAGGCCATATTGTTTTTGGTCTGCAAGTCCCTCCATTGACATTCAATGTAATACATAAATCCCACAATTGTGGGCTTATAAGCTTCGGTTTTCAGTTTTAGGTAGCGCACCCGTTTGTGCGGTGTGCTGCAGTTAAACAAAATCCCGTGAAAAAAAAAAAGTTATATAACTTATTTTTGCAACAGTTTTCATGCCAATGGCCACATATTTGGCCATTGGCATGCTTAATGCAACATATGCACCCTTTATTTGGAGCTGACATAGCTCCGTTTTAATTTTGCAGAAATGTACTCAGTTGTCAGCTGAGTACATTTCTGCAACACGTCCGTTACACGGACTGGTTTCTGCCGTGGATCGCTCAGATACCTCATTTGCATATCTTTGAGCTGCAAATGAGGTATTGAGCATTTCCACGCCCAGTCCGTGTAAGAGACATGTTAGCTGTCTCTTACACGGAGATTTGGGCTGTTCCTCAATCAGGAGGCTTACACGGAGGCTTACACTACTCTTGAACTCCGTGTAAGCCTTCCTGAATCTGGCCCATAGTCTTTCCATAAATATTATAACATATATGTACACAAACCCATATTTTTTGCTAAACTTTCAGAAACAACGTCTTATAACTTGGAGACTGTACAGCTTAATAGGCTCATAGGTTCATAGGTGTTTACTAGGATAACGACCACAAGGGCCTTTTTAAGCCTAGCCATGCATCCCAAATGTCTGACAAGTTCTGACACCCTTGATAAGTGTAAGCATGGGCCTGGGAGATTAACCATTTACAGGTTACCCGTTTGCATTAGAGACATAGGTGCCAAACCAGGGAAGAATTTCCGGTTTCCCATCCAATTGTCCAAGTTACACTTGAATTGGGTTAGCAAGGAACTGCTTCACATGGATGTGGACATATATTGTAAAAATATTTTGCTTAACCAGACATCAGCTTTCATATGGCAACAAGGAATTCCTATCGGACGGACTGCGTGTTTATTAAGGTATCTACTGAAATATGAAAGAATATGCTTAACTATACAACCAGCACTATAAATAACTCTAAATATCTCCCATGATATGCAACTTACAGTGGAAATATCAATAACAGTCAACTTCTAAGGTTTCACCTGATGTCATACAATAGTTTGCAAGTCACTTGATTTTTGAAGTATTAAGTACATATGGAAATATTGCTTATATCATAATTACTAACAAACTGCAATATCTTCAGTATAGTGCAAAATAAATATACACTAAAAATGAATTTTCCTGTCTCCCGCCATAGCATTTCACACCACACTTCTCAACGGCAAGTAGATCTCTCAGCTATAAAAATAAGATTATAAATATGAAATATGAATAATAAGTGGCAAACAAAGATTAATTTCTCTACTGCAGAACATCATAGATTAAATTAGTGTCATTTTCTTAACATGTCCTTGCCCTTTCTAATAATGTTTAGTACTACCTAGTAAGCTGCTTAGTTTAAAAAGCCACATATAAAAAAGGTCTGAATGTCATAAGGAGCAATGGGTATTAACTGGAAATATACACAAAGGCATTTTAGGCTTGAATGAGTTAAAGAATTACTAAGATGAAATCAAGAACATGGAAGCTAAGGTTTTATGTGATGAATGCACACTGATTTTCAAACTTATACTCCAGAGAAAGAGGGAGAACATGATATAATGAGACACATTTTGACCAGCATGTGGGTGGGGCCACTGTGAAAGCTGCCAGGGGATAATTCAAAATGAATCTCTTAAAGTGCATTACCCACAGCTGTGAGTCTAAAAAAAAACAGCACAATAAAATAAACAAAACCAGTATCTATCCAGTGCATACAGGACTATATTGTGAAACTGTCAACAAAAATAAACTAAAAGGGGCAAGCCACTATATACTGCCATATTGTCACCCACAATCCCTAGTCTCCTGCAACTTACATATTACAACTTTGATGCATCTTGCTTTGGGTAAAAAGAAGCATTTACTTTTGCAGGAAAACCAGTTACTTCTTATTTTGTGAGGTTGTGCAGCCTCAGCATTATAACATTTATGTTGCAGGGATGTGAGCCGCCGGGCCGTGATGACCTGCTAATCAATTACGCACTATGTGGTGTATGCCATTTTTGCTAGCTAAGTATGCAATTACACTAAACTACATATCATTATAAATGTAAATAAAGCTGTGCATTTAATTCACAAGGCCAAAACTTTTCTTTCTGTTTTATTTGCTTTTCATGATAGCTTCAGTCTATTAAATTTGTCCATATAATTTTTGATAATGCAGCTCTAAGGCTTTAACAGTGAACCCAGATTAAAATTATCACAGAAAAATGTATTTTTCAAAATAGTAAAACAGTAGATTCTGGATTATCTTGCTCTGAATACAAAGCTAACAAAACACATAATTAATAAAAATTTAAAAATAAGTGTTTACATAGATTTTTCTGCATGTTTACATAAAGGAAAATATGTTTTAATAGATTCATAGGTGGATACTAGGCTATCTGCCCTAGGGCATTTATAAGCCTAGCAAGAGTGTATTTGGCTTCCGCCTCCCTATTACATTAGCCTACTGTGCCTCTGTAAAGTAGGTCACAGAAGGTACCCTTTTAACATTAGTTTACTGTGCCTCTGTCTAGCAGGGACACAGAAGAGACCCCAGGGGTGAATTTGCGATTTCCCATCCATGCGTCTAGATTTCGCTTGAAGAGGATCAGCGAGGGGCTATGTCTAACATGAATTGGGATTCTATTTCAGAGTGAGGGGAGCCTCTGGGAAATGAATCTGTCCCTCCAGCATGTCCTATTTATTTTTGTGCTGAGGTTTAGGTCCCTGGTGCGTGTAGCTCTAAGGGACTTGGATTTTTCAAGGTGGAGCATGTCCATTAATTCTGGGTTTGACATGGCTTTGTAGGTCAGGCATAGATCGCCTCTGAGTAGGCGGTGATGCAACTGAGTAGAGCTGGAGTTTCTTTAGTCAAGCTGCATGGGACATTGGTTTGTAGCCCATGATCCTCTTGGTGAGGTACTTTTGGGGTCTCTCCAGTTGCTGCAGGTGTTGGGTAAGGTACATCCCAAAAGGGGCATTGTATTCAATTATGGGCCCGATGAGTGACGAGTAGAGGGGCACAATGACCTCTCTTGATCTAGATGGGAACCCTTTCGTGATAAGGTGGGCTATATAGAAGGTCTTTCTAACCACTTTGGCAACGTGATTATCAAAGGAGAGATTACTATCTACGTTGGTCCCCAAATCTCTAATTACTTCTTCCGTGCCAATGGATTACCACCTATGTGGTAATTTGTGGCACCTTGTTTTTCCCAAAGGGATGACTATGCACTTTTAGCATTTAGCTTGAGGCCATGGCTCTGGCACCAAGCATCCATCTCTGTGAGACCCTTTTGGAGGATGCTTGTGTCAGCTGGAGATTCGATTATGGCCCCCAGTTTGCAGTCATCTGCGAACTTTGTCAGCCATAATCCCCCCGTGTTAGCCTGAACCTCAGAGAAGTATATACCGAACAAGAGAGGTCCCAGAACTGTGCCCTGTGGGACGCCACTTGTAACTGGTTTGGATTCGGACATGGCACCTGCGATTCTGACCATGTGGGTTCTATCTCTGAGCCAGTTTGCAACCCATCTTGTGATATAGGGGTTGATATTTAAGCTGGTAAGCTTATTTATGATTCCCGAGTGGGGTATTGTGTTGAAGGCTTTTGCGAGGTCCAGGTAGGCTGTGTGGACTATCTTGCCCTCATCTATGGCTTTGGTAACTGTTTCAAAGAAATCAACTAGGTTTAAGAGGCAAGATCTGCCCTTAACAAAGCTGAATTGGGTAGGGTCCAGTGTCTGGAGGCTCCCAATGTCTTTGTTTATGAGTTCCATGATAATACGCTCCATAGCTTTACAGACCAGACTAGTCAGGCTTATGGGGCGATAGTTTCCAGGGTCCGTTGTGGCACCACCTTTGTGGAGTGGGACCACTGTAGCTGTACGCCATTCTTTGGGTACATATCCTGTAGTAAGGCTAAGTTTGAACAGTGACTTAATGTGGGGGTTCAGTTCTTCTTGGAGCTCATGTAAGACACAGCCTGGGACACCGTCCGGTCCCATAGATGCTGTGTTTTTTGCTTTGGAGAGGGCAGCTTTCACCTGTGCATCTGTGATGTCAGGGAGGTTACATTCAGTTGGGATAGGCATTTGCTCCTTTGGGGGGGAAGGGGGGGAAGAAGTTTGTGCTGAATCTGTCTGCCAGGATGTTGGCTATGTCTGTAGGTTCGTTATATTTTGTCCCGTTATGTAACAATTCAGAGCATATCTGGGAGTTTCCGCCAATGTTCCTGACATAACTAAAGAAGGCCTTGTGATTATCTTTAGTGTCTAGGGCAATTTTTCTTTCGAAGTTGGCCTTTGATGATTTTATGAGGGATCGAAGTTTCTTGCTAATACTGATAAGAGATGCCTTCCCTTTTTGGGAATTTGCTCTGTCATGTAGTAGCTTCCTCCTTCTGTTGTATAGCTTATTTATGGCCGGGGTCCACCAGACCGGTCTCCTGTTTTTGGAGGAGTGAGTCCTGGTTTTATTTGGGATAGCACGATCCATGCATTCCTGCAGGTGCTCACAGAATGCATGTGTAAAGGATTCTGCGGATTGGGCTGTATTATCCTCTGGCCCCGGGGCTTTGAAGGATTCCACCTCAGTCTTGAGAAGTGCAAAGTTGGCTTTTGAGAAATTCTTTACAGTGATTTCCTTGGCTGGGGGTGGGGATGGGATATGGATGTCCAGGGAAATTTGTTTATGGTCTGATCTTACCAATGAGGGTTTACCTCTGGTGTGGAACATAGAGTCCCCATGTTGGTGATGACCAGGTCCAATATGTTGTTCCCTCTTGTGGGAGTGGTGGCCAGTTGTTCCATTGCGTTGAGTTTATAAATTCAAGGAACCGTTGGGAGAGGGTGTTTGAGCTTGAGTAGTTTTTCCCAGTCAATACTTGGGTAGTTGAAGTTACCCAATAACATAATGTTTGGAGAGACCTTCATATTCTCCAGTGTTCTCAGGAATGCCAAGTGGGGTTCCTGTAATAGGGAGGGTGTTCTGTAGCAGGCTACAAACTGAAAGGCAGTTTTGCCCGCTGTTAGTTGCACATTTATGGTTTCCGATGCTTCGTGCAGTGCCACTAACCTGGAGGTGTAGTTATCTTTGATGAATATAGATACTCACCCTCCTTTTGTGCTTCGGTCCAAGTTTTGGGGCCGAAACGCATGGTATGAGTTATAACCTGGTAGTGCTGGGGTGCTCTCAGGAGCCTTGAACCAGGTTTCTGTTACTGCACAGACATCGATTTTCTCCATACTGACGACAGCCTCAAGTGCGTGCATCTTGAGGTTTAGACTTCTGGCATTGAGTAGCATTACCTTTAGTTTTTTTATCCTTGTGTTGTCTATGGAGGTGGGTTTGTCCTTTGAGCCTTGCCTAAAAAAGGCACTATGGGGGTGGCAAGAGCCTTGGCCAGTATACGAAAGCCTAAGGATGACAGGTGCAAGCCGTCCTTAGCGAAGCAATGTGGCTTGTTGAGCATGTCATCCCAGGCTGACAGACACTGGATCCCCTTTGAATGACACCAATACTTTAGCCAATTGTTGAAACTAATCATTTTGTTTTTATACTGTGGCATCATTCTTGGTGAGGGCAAGATGCTACTCAAGGTCAGGGTTGTACCAGCCTGGGCTACATGGTCAGAGAGCTCCTCTATGTCTCTTTTCATGTAGTCCAGGGAGGTACGTCTCAGGTCATTCACACCAGCATGGACAATAACAGAGTCATCTTGTACTTGCTTTGGAGTGACCTGAGTGCTTGCGTTATGTGGCGGATCCTGGCACCCGACAGGCAGCTTACAGTGACCTCCTTGTTCAGTCTGGTGAGCGGGACGTCAGTGTGCCGGACAATACAGTCCCCTATAACAAGTGTGTTTGGCCTCAAGGGCTGTGACTGTGAGGCACACTGATTTTGTGAGATATGTGATTCGTGGGTATTGTTGAGGGGTGGCTGTTGCTTGGATATTTGCTTAGGAGGTCTTTGCTGTTTAGGCAGATATTTATTTAGAGCCTCCGAGTATGTTTTTGTGTGTTTATGTGTTTGGTATGCAGATGCAATAGGTCTGTGTGAGACTGAATTTGTGGTGTGAGTGGTTACCTTTTCCTCCTGACTGACTGTGCCCATCTTGGGTTGAGAGAGCTCTGCCTCCAGTTTGGCTGTGTAACTGCATCTCTCACATGTATTAGGGTTTGTTGGAAGGAGGAGAGGGTTGTCTGTGTACATAAGGCAATTGTAACATTGCCTCAAAATTCCCAGATTCACCAGCTGGACTGGAGAGTAACCTTGGCATTAACCTTAATGGCATTACAGACAAGCTGAGGCCACAGGGTGTTGGCATAAAGTTGAACTATCCTGCTAGGCTAATTGTGCTTTGGAAAGATCATTCATTACATAAAGTGTGCAAAATGACTATCACTCTGTAATAATTATTCAACTCATTTCAAAAACTGCAGTCAGACTTGAGGTGGAGGAATTCTGTGGCGGAAGATATGCTGCAAGTTGTTCAGAACGATGATGAAGAAAGTGAGAAAGCAGCCAATCCAAAACATAGAAAGATCCTTCTAAGGATTCATTCCATTACTGAGAATGCTGCTTGTGACATCTGCTCGGCCAGAAGAAGGGTGGGACCAAAACTAATGAATCTAGAAAGACAAAAGGGGTCAGTCAAGAAATGTAAAAGGAATGTTTCTCACTTCCTCTAAAGAAGTTTCAGTAATGATCAAAGAGTTTGGGAATTCAAATATACAATGTTAAAGACATCTGGGTACTATCAGAAATAGGAGCCTGGGTCCCACAAGTTCATGGAGTAAAATTTTTATTCAGGTGAAAGCAAGGATTATGATGAGAATTGTACAAAACCTGAGGGACAAGGTAAACTGGACCACACTAATGGAAATGACTAGACCAAGAATGGAGGGCAAGAAAAAAATCAGCATGTTGTCAGGAAGATGGAGAAAGCAGTCTTCCATTGGTGCTAGTGGAAAGCTAAAGATGCTGAGCATGATGTCTGAGGAAGCTAAAAGATGGGTGCCTGTACTAATGCTACCTAATACATTTCAGTAAGGAAGAGTTTTATAAATGGCATTAGGAAATATGAACCTAACACCATAAAATGAATCATATGTACATAATTTGAAACAAAACAGTACTTCATACTTGAGGAGAACAGTGGGGGCAATACTAGAACTGGAAATGGAGTGTAACTTGCCTATTATATAGAACTTAACTAATCTTGATAACAGGATAAATGGAGCTATATCTGGAAAATACAATATGAAAACACTGGAAGAAAGTAAAGGGTAAGAGTCTTAAATGAAAGATGATTTATGTTAGCAGGTTTACTTTTGGGCAATGGTGTAGCCTAAAATAATCAATTAAAATGTAATTGCATTACAATCGTTATGTTTTAGGAGCAGAAGGAAAGGAAATAAAAAGATGGCCCAAGTTGTTTACGTGATATGGAGTATACTTACTGCTGAAGTTAAATTGCTGGTATAATAAAAGCAAGAGAAATAGGGTGGATCAGGTTTCTGGTAGTTGTGGGTATTCAACCCTAAAATGAGTCATATCAGCAAGTTTAGAAGAGACAATTCATTAACTAAATGCAGGAAGAACCATGTATCAATGCAATTTTCCAGTTATTTATTGCATGGAGGACCAAAAGTGAGCCTTAAAATTAGTAAGTGTAGAAAATGAACTGTCTTCATTATCAGGAAGAGTGTATTTATTTAATTGTTTGTTTATTTTTGTTTACTCAGGTAGAACGCTAATCAAATATGACCATTTACAGGCTCAGCTTGAGTTACATTCATAGTAACAGCAGCAAAGCAATATTAAAGGAATAATTAAATTATACAGTACAGTGACGCAACAGTATTTGGGGATTAACTTGGCTCAAATTCCTGCAGTCAGCAGAGACTTTGTTTGCTTGGTTCTG
Organism: Protopterus annectens; assembly: GCF_019279795.1. Taxonomy (NCBI): domain Eukaryota; kingdom Metazoa; phylum Chordata; order Ceratodontiformes; family Protopteridae; genus Protopterus; species Protopterus annectens. The sequence goes on from NC_056729.1 coordinate 1,120,352,966, forward strand.
TATAATTTGCAGTCAGCAGTATCTTATTTGCAATAAAAAGCTTCCTGGTTGAAATGGTCATTTGTTGTAAAGTTCATTATATACCTTTTCCTATTATTTATCATCAGTTAAGATAATGGAACAATTGTGTTCATCTGGCACCCCTTAAAACCAAGTAGGGGAATAGATCTGCATAGTAGTTAAGAAGTCCCAAATTAGTTTAGCTATTCCCTCACTTTTGGCTCGTTATTAAACAGCTATTATTGTGGTGGCATCTATACTGCTCATCATATTGGAAGAGGCAGCAGGTTGATGCCATTATAGTCCAGGGTCTACTCTAGCCTGTGCTCCAGAGTTGTACTTCAGATTAACAACTGATGTAGGGGATGGCCATTGGGAAAAATATAAGACCAATCCCATAGTTCATTATGTTAACACTATCTACTTGCTGAGTAAAAGTATTTACAGTCATATGTTTTGTTGCAGGAGATGTATTCACTTTTAATACTCCTGGAAGCCATAGCTCTCTGTTTCTGAAACAGGGCACTTAGTTTTGAGGCAATTTCTTAATGGTAAAAATTGTAACTTTATTTCACTTTGGGTGAGAAAAACATGTTTTAATTTTGCATGTTACTTCTTGGTTATATGATACGCCTAGGGATTTCTTACCACTCCAATGAGTCCCCCAGCTCCACCTCCATTGACTGAATACCTACACAGGACTAGGGTAGGAAGGGTAGGAAGATATTTTATTGTAAATCTAGTTCCAAGATGTATACATTACTTAGAACTGGTTGGGATTGTTTCATTATTTCATGAAGAATTAGTAAAGGCTCTCAAATACTAAACAAAATTAGATTTTGTATTCCCATCAGCAAAAACATCCTATCCTAAACAGAGCATTTATAAGTATTTTGGGAACTGCTTCACAGATTGCTTTTGACCTCTGGGAAAGTCAACATTTATTTTTTCCTCTGGAGTTTTCAGATTGTTGGTGGTGCTGCCAGCATATTATTGGTTACTGCAATCGCATATTATTAGACTGTCTATTTACACAAGTATATTAGGAGTGCTGTATAACTGTCAAATTATACTTACAGACATGCACATTTCTCCTTATTCCTTAAGGAACTGTACAGTGAGAGGGGGAAAGTATTGTTGCAATGATTCTGGCTGTAGCCATGAAAGTCATTGCCTTACAATGGAAGTCACCAGATCCCCATGCTCCATTGGATTGCTGGGTTCTAGATGATGAAATAGGTCAAAACAAACTTATAGTGGTAGAGAGAAAGGAGCCCTGTAGATAGCCTTTTTGAGTTGGGACCCCTTTGCTGACCTAACAGATCAGTTAATGGAATTTTCAGGGGGATGACCTAACTCTGGTAGAGCCTTTTTTCTTTATCCCAATCCCATTTAGTTATCAAAGCAGTGATATAGAATCCATTTGTTCAAATATGCATGCTTTTCAGCCATGGATGGTATTTATAGGTATTTATATGGGTAACTACTGTTATTGTTTGGACACAAATAGTACTACTAATTAAACTGCACCTTTATACAGTAGATGGTTTAAAAGGTCACTGTAAAGCTGGCAAAGCTAAAATAGTTAGATTTTGGTGCATCTTTGGAGTTTCATGCCCTATTGCTACATGTGTTTATTTTGGTATATGTTAGCTTATTGTTTTATTATGTCTATACAGTAATTACACATTGTCTGTTTTCTGTTTGAAACCATGAGACATCAATATATAGTAGTGAGTTCTAGATTTATTAATTTTTAGAGTCACTTAAATTAAAATTTTTAACCAGCTACAAGTGACGTTTATCTGGTTAGCATTCTGATTGGTCATTGTGCCAAATGAGCAATTTTCTTGCCACAAAGCATAAGACTGCTTCTTCTTCTTCTTTCGGCTGCTCCCATTAGGGGTCACCACAGCAGATCAACAGACTGCTAAATATCTGATATCTGCCATTATCATTCTGATTCTCAGGTTTTGTAGTAGAATGGTGTATGCTGCTTATTGGTACCCAATTCTTAAAAAGTATTTTGCTGCAATAATGTTAGTGTTTGCTTTATTGCCTTGTTATAAAACTTTCAGAAGACAACACTAGAGAAGGTTTGGTGCTGTCTTGGAACTGCAGTTAAGGAAGAAAATAAATGTGCAGTCCAGAACATCTGACATAGAAGAACTTGAGTCAAAACACGTATTTGTCTATTTGGAATAGGGTGCATGCGAAAAAAAAGTGTATGATGAAATACATGTCTGGACAGGGTTGGGGAGGTGTTAGAAAAATATGTATTAATGTATATGTTTAGTGCTTATTAGAAGCTAAAAGGGTTAACACATTTCATTCTATTTTATGTACAGCTTAATTTTGTATGAGATTAAAGATGCTTTTCAAACTGCAGTATGCTTTCTGAAATTGCAAGATGCTCTCTGACCTAGTATTTGCTCACACAGCAAAATTCATGTTTATGCCTTTTGGAAATGTACTGGGAAGCAGGTGATTATCTGCTAGGTCAGGAAAATGAATGAATAGTGAATGAATAGAACAATACTGTTTTCTATAATGTGATTGAATATGAATAATCAGCCCTGTTTGTGTTTTGAGAACATGCACAGCTGCGGAAAAGAAGAGATACAGCAGACAAAAGACTGCTTGAAGAACTGTAATCTGTACTTGCTTTGTGCTCGAATTAGCCATAGTACCTTGAATGGCAACATTGCATAGTAAAAGTTGTATCTGACCAGTGGTCGTCAAGGCCACGTTGTTTTTCTTAGGAAGTCTTTTTGTAAACTTGATATGCCAGCAGAAAATCATGGACAAACAGTTGCTGAGAAAAAATATTGAAAGAACTTGTGATTTATTACATCAGCTTAGTAGGCAATACCTTATAAGAAATGTATAAAAATAGTCACACTTCCTGATTTTAGTTAGACAAACTCTGTATTAGTACGTTTTTGTCTCCTTGCTGCAAGATTAAAGTGCCTTAACCTGAACCTGCCGTGTGTTGATCATTTTGAAGTTATTTTTCCTTTGACAGATGGGTCCTTCGGACCGGAATCGAACCAGTGACCTAAGGATACTTTTGTGGTGCGACCGGAGGGTGAAACATTTTATTGGTACAGCCAGGACTTAGTTACGACTGGTCCAGGGGCAGTAACCGAAGAACTGATGAACACAGCCATCAGTAAATCCCCCTCCCTTGACACTGATAAACAGCATTTGTTGCACTGTGTATTATTGTAGCAGATAAGGAATATGAGCAAGAACTGTTTAAAAACCATGCAGATTAGTATTACGTAATCTGTACTGGGATACAGAAGGGAACAGTGTAGTCAGCTGTTCATTGCCCCAGGAATTCTTTGCACTCTATAAATCTAATCGGTTACCACGTTAGTTTAACCAAAGGCAAGAATGTGAAATGGGCAGATCTTGGAGAAAAAGTCACAAAGTGGGAAAAACAAACAAAGTTAGAATTGTCAGAACAGGGAATACAAAAACAGAAGTTAAATTGGATAATGCAGACACACCCAGCTGTACACTTGCAGTCTAGCGAGGACAGCTGATTAGCACTCTTACTAGAAGAGGAAGAAAAAGCTTTACGGAGCATACCAGAAACTCTCTGGTCAACAGGGAAATCAGATGTAGGACTAATTCGTACAAGCAGGACCACTTACTATTACGCCTAAATCAGCATTCAGGCCTCAAGAGACAGTATCCCTTAAGAAAGGATGCAGAAGTAGGAATCAAACCTATAATAGCAGCCTTACTTAAGGAAGGAGTACTGATAGAATCTCCCGATTTGCCATGTAATACACCCTTATTTCCTGTTAGGAAAGCAAACGGAGAATGGCGTATGGTCCAAGACTTACAGGCTATAAATGACACAGTAATACCTAGAGCACCTACGGTGCCAGATCCACATACTCTATTGAATGATTTAAAACATCAACAGAAGTATTTTTCTGTGGTAGATATTAGCAATGCGTTCTTTTCGATACCGATACACCCTGACAGCCAACATTGGTTTGCATTCACATTTCAGGGAAAAAGGTATACATACACGCGACTACCACAGGGGTATTGTGAAAGCCCAACAATATTTGCACAAGAGATGGCAAGCAACTTGGCAAGATTTATCCCACCAAGAGGCAGCCAAATTTTACTTTATGTAGACGACATCCTGCTGGCAGCCCCCACCCAGCAAGAATGTAGAGAAGATACCATAGCATTACTACAATTTTTAGCCACACAAGGACATAAAGTAAACAAAAACAAAGTGCAGCTTTGGAGAACGCAGGTTAAATACCTGGGATATGTAATATCCAGAGAAGGCAGAACATTAGATGAAGATAGAAAAATAGAAATTTTGCAAGCACCCAAACCGACTACCAAGAAGGAAATGATGTCCTTCCTGGGCACGACTAATTTCTGTCAGAGTTGGATTCCAAACTATGCCTTGGAGTCTGCTCCACTGATCAACTTGATATACAAGAAGCCTATGGCAGCACAAGACTTATTACAATGGACACCAGAAGCAGAATCAGCTTTCTGCAAACTGAAACAACTGATAGCATCTTCATTAGTTTTAGGATTACCAAACTATCATAAACCTTTTTTTCCAAAATGTAGATTGTAAACAAGGTTACATGACATCAGTGTTAACACAGCAGCATGGGGATAAGCAACGCCCCCATAGCTTGTGGCACAATCCCTGCCCCACTGTGTACAAGCAGTAGTTGCAGCTGCAATGGCAGTACAGGCTTCGGCCTCAGTAGTGCTGTTCCACCCTCTCAGATTGAGAGTGCCTCATGCAGTCGCAATTATTTTACTGCAAGAAAAAGTAGCATATATCTTTCTCCTGCTAGACATCTTTCTTGTATGACTATACTCTTCAGCCAACCTCATATGACAATTGAATGATGTACAACTTTAAACCCGTCTCCCTTGCTCCCTACCCCTGCGGATGGCACACCACACAGCTGCCTGCAGGAAATTGAGCAAAAGACACTGCCTAGAAAAGATCTAATGGATGTTCCCTTGGATGATGCCGAGGTGACATATTACGTGGACGGCTCATGCAGAAGGGGTCCTAAAGGACAGAATCTAGTAGGGTATGCAGTAGTTTCTGATACTGAGATTTTAGAAGCAAAGTCTTTACCACACAATTTATCTGCACAAGCAGCAGAATTAATTGCTTTGACAAGGGCATGTACCTTGGCAAAGGGTAAATGTGTGAACATTTTTACTGACAGCCAGTATGCTTTTTCTACTGTACATGTTTTTGCACAGCAGTGGAAAAACAGAGGAATGATAACATCTACTGGTAAACCGATTAATCATGTGCAATTTATTTTAGATTTGTTAGAATCTATGCAGTTACCTCAGAAAGTAGCTATTTGTAAATGCGTAGCTCATACCAAGCAGCAGGATAGGATTTCAAAAGGTAATGTGAGAGCTAGAAATGTTAAAAACAATGCAGACACTTACTACAAATGTAGAAAAACAGAAATGGATAAAACGAGGAGCAATTCTTGAGAAAGGGCTGTACATCTCCAAAGAAAGAAAACCAATTTTGCCATTTAACTTGTTTAGATATGCAGCTTTGTTGAGCCATGGGCAGTGCCATGTCTCAACAGGGGGGATGGTACAGTTAGTGAACCGCATGTTCACTGCATATGGATTTACAAACTACACAAAATTTTTTTGTGCAGCATGCAATGTTTGTAACAGGCATCATGCACAAGGGGCATTGAAGCCTAAGCAAGGGAGTTTCCCAACACCACCGTACCCGTTCCACACTATCTGTATGGATTTCATAGAACTAAACAAATGTGAAAATAAGAAATATTGTCTTGTCATTACAGATATGTTTTCCAAATGGGTGGAAGCTTTTCCGACCAAAAATTCAGATGCAGCTACCTTTGCAAAATTCCTTATTAAAGAAATTATTCCTAGATTTGGCATACCGGAAAAGATCTACAGTGACAATGGCACACGCTTTGTAAATCAAACCATACACCAGCTGAGCCGATATTTCGGAATTTCCTTAAAGAACCATTGTGCATACCACCCACAATCTGCAGGATTAGTAGAGAGGCATAATGGGGTTTTGAAAAAAAAAAACTTAGAAAATTGATTAGTGAGACACAGAGGAATTGGGCACTGCTTGCCTCTGGCACTGTTGAGCATGAGAACTGTTCCAAATGCAAAGGGGTTAACTCCTTTTGAAATATTGTTTGGGAGGGCATATTATATACCTCAGTGGAAACCTCTCATGCCTGCTGACCAGGAGGCTGACAGTTCACTTGCAGAATATATGAAACGTCTTCTAAGTAATAAACAACTTTTGCAGTTGAATTCTGTTTCAGATAAGAAACAAACCAGATCATCGGAAGCAGCAGTAGTCCCAGGCACGTGGGTCTGGGTGAAAGTTATCAAGAAAAGAAAATCAACCACACCGAAGTGGGAAGGGCCGTACCAAGTGCTACTGTCAACCCCCACTGCAGTCAAGATCGCAGAGTGAGCATCCTGGATTCATCTGACACACTGTAAATTGGTTAAAAACTTTGAACTGGACAAAAAACTTGTTACTGTTACACAAGAACAAAATGACCAGATACGGAGCAAGTAGAAATGCTGAACAACCTCAGATGTATTGCATGATCATTCTGTTGGCCATACTGATAACATTAATCTTTTTGTTGTGGCCTTTCCTTTTTCCAGCCACACGAGCTGAACTGAATAAACGTGAATCATTCATAGACTGGCATCCGAACTTTAACACTTACCAAGCAATTAAATATGTGTACGATGAAACTTTTAATGTTTCGAATTGCTGGATCTGCACAGCTCTACCGACAGCATACAGGGGATTATTAATGACTGCTGTCCCCCTAGGGGTCAATGAGACCTGGGAAAATCTGCTTTTTGATACTACAACTGTAAAATCACAAGACAAAATAGCATTGTACCTGCCTGTTACACAAAAGGGAACTGTATGTTTTTTACAAAAATTATACTGTTCAGGTAGGTTGGAGTAATTGTAAATAGAAGTTATGTCCTTACCATAACGTTCCATGTGGAGTGTTCATCTCGCCTTTGTTCTTACACATGGGTTCGGAGCCGATCCTCGGCTCCGTGCCGGCCGCTTGCAAGCTCTGCATTGAGAAGAAGCTCGAGACAACCTAATACCCACAATCCCCCTCTGCCTTTACCTCAGATCTAGTTTGCAAGCAAACCAGCAGTCAGAGAGAGAACACATTCATGCCAAAATCACATAGACACAAAAAATACTTATATATATATATATATATATATACACATACACATGTACATCATATATACAACAACTGCAGAGCAGAAGCAGAATACCCCAGACCAGGTACCAAACTGAACGTTCTTCCTAAGGGTGGGAGGGTGGGAATGTAAGAACAAAGGCGAGATGAACACTCCACATGGAACGTTATGGTAAGGACATAACTTCTATATGTGATAGTGTTCGATCTCGCCGTTTGTTCTTACACATGGGTAGCGTCCCTAGCTCCATGTTCCTGAGGAACTCACGGAAGGACGTTCTTGAGCACAGTGGAACCAAAGGTTGCCCTGTCCCTAGAAACCTTGTCTACCTTGTAATGAGAAATGAATGCATGTGATTTAGACCAAGTAGCAGCCGCACAAATAGCGTCTAGTGGTAGGCGAGCTGCATGAGCCAGGGATGTAGACACTGATCTTGTGGAATGTCCTTTGGGTTTGTCTAATAAAGTTTGATTTGAGGAATCATAAACATAGATGATACAATCAGTTAACCATTTAGAAAGAGTTCTTTTAGTAACCGCTAATCCTTTTCTGCTATCAGCAAAGGCTACAAAAAGTTGATCAGATTTTCTGTGATCTTTTGTTCTATCCAAGTAAAATCTCAGTTGTCTGTGGACATCTAATTTGTGTAACATATACTCCATTTTATTGGAGTGATTCTTGAAAAAGGTGGATAATTCAATGGACTGATTAATATTGTTAATAGAGCAAACTTTGGGAAGAAAGGATGAATTAGTGCGAAGAGAAAAAGACTCCCTATGCTGTGGAATAAAATCCCGGTATATGTGAGGCAGAGCACCTCGCTGGCCTTGTTCAAGATAAATCTTGACCAATGGATGGGAGATCGCAGATATACCCCAGGGATTACCTCAGTGTCACTGCTAACAGAGGCACAGCAAAATAATGGGTATAGTTCCCCATACTAAAGGGGTGGCGTAAGCCACAAAACTATGGGCTAGGCTTGTAAATGCCCTCGGGCAGATAGCCTAGTATGAACCTATGAACTATGAACCTATGAAGGGTGTTTAATGGAGAGAGCTTGAAGCTCAGATACTCGCCTAGCGGATGTAATGGCTACCAAAAAGAGGGTCTTCCACGACAAAAATTTCAATGAACAAGAGGAGGCTGGTTCAAAAGGGGGCAGCATCAACTTAGATAATAAGTTTAGACTCCAAGGTGACGTAGGAGATCTAACTGGTGGTCTAATATGAAAAGACCCTTTTAAAAAGGCTTTACAAAGTTTGTGGGCCATAACAGGAGCCCCACATTCTTCCACATGAAAATTGGAGATGGCAGCCAACTGAACTCTTAAAGTGGCAGGAGAAGCACCCTGATGGAACAATCCTGTTAAAAACTCTAAAATTTTATTTAAAGGGGCTATGACAGGGTCCAATTGCTGTGTATTTGCCCAGAATACAAAGCGCTTCCATTTACTAGTGTATGTTTTAGTAGTGGAAGCTTTATGAGAAGCCACTAGTATATTCTGAACTGCAGGTGAAAGAAGCTCAGACCTGGCTAAGTAGGGAATTGGAGCAGCCAAGCTGCTAGATGGAGGGACAAGAGCGAGGGGTGGGGAGCCCCTGACGAGTGAGTCAATAGATCTGGCTCTGGGTCCAGGATCCAGGGCCCCCGAATGCAGTGTGTCATGAGAAAGGGGAACCAAATTTGACGAGGCCAGAATGGGGCAATGAGGATTATTGTCCTCTGCAGGTTGTTGGCTTTCTGGAGAAACTTTGCAATCATGGGAAAAGGAGGAAAGGCGTACAGGAGACCCGGGGGCCAATCGTGAATCAGTGCGTCCCTGGGGACTTCCCCTGGAGGGGGTAATAGGGCAAAGTAGCTCCTGCATTTGGCGTTCATTGGAGACGCAAATAGATCGCAGGAAGGCTGGCCCCACTTGCGAAAAATCTTTTTCGCAACTGACTGTTTTAGGGACCACTCGTGCGGCAACAGGATTGCTCTGCTCAGCCTGTCGGCTATGACGTTGGATGACCCCGGGATGTGCGTTGCTATCAGAAAGCGACCCGTGGACTCCGCCCATTGCCAGATTCTCATGGCCTCTCTGCATAGCTGATAGCACTTGGTTCCCCCCTGCTTGTTTATGTACCAGACTACAGACATGTTGTCCGTCTGAACTGCAATAGTCCCTAGAGGAAGAAGGGGAGCAAAGTGTTGCAACGCTAGAAACACCGCCCTCAACTCCAGAACATTGATGTGCAGATTGTACTCTAAATTGGTCCATTCGCCTTGGACTGTCTGTCCCTGAAAGATGCCCCCCCACCCTATCAGGGAGGCGTCCGTGGTCACCGTAGCTGTCGGCGTGGGTAGCACAAATGGTCTTCCTCTGGAAAGGTTGCAAGTCTGAAGCCACCAGACTAGGTGTGATTTGCATGTGTTTGTTATAAGAATTTCGTGTGTCAGAGGTAGCTGTTGGAACGACCATTGTGCAAACAGTAGTCATTGTAGGACTCTCATGTGCAGTCTTCCCAAAGGTATCGCAATAAGAGAAGCTGCCATGAGTCCCAAAACCTTCAGTACCAGTTTTGCTGGGGATTTTCTGGACGACAGAAGAAGACGTATGTGAGTCTGAAGTGAAAGTATCCTCTCTGGAGGAAGCCTTAGAATTAATTGATGTGTATCTAATTCCGCTCCTATGAATAAGATACGCTGTGATGGCTGTAGTAAAGATTTTCCGAAGTTTACGGAAATCCCGAGGTGAACACACAGTTGAAGAGTGTAATCTCTGGCCTGTACTAGTTGACGCTGGGTGGTGGCAGAAAGGAGCCAGTCGTCCAGATACGGAAACACCTGGAATCCTAGGCGTCTCAGGTGAGACGCTACCACTGCCATGCATTTGGTGAAGACCCTGGGGGCTGAGGTCAGACCAAAGGGCAGGGCTCGAAAAGTACAGTTTTGTACCTACCATAAATGTAGATGTTCGAAGATCCACATTGCTGCAGTCCTGACACTTGGGTAGTCTGCTGTCCCAGTCGGCCCGAATACCAAAGTATAAGGCTGACGTCGGTCAAGGCGCATTAGTCTGACGTCAGGGCGTCAGGGTACAAATGCGCATGACCGACGTCATTTCCTCAGTCTTTTCTTGCCCCAGATGTCAGAAGACCCTAAAAAGATAAGGCCAAACCAAAAAACAACAACACACCAAACACCCCTGTACCAAATATATGTACAATATATACAAAGGCAGAAAAGTACAATCCCACCCACACAACCACCCCTAAACACAGAGGGGAAGGAGGGAGGGTAAATTGGACTGCAGCAATGTGGATCTTCGAACATCTACATTTATGGTAGGTACAAAACTGTACTATGTTCTTCATCTCACATTGCTGCAGTCCTGACACTTGGGTAGAATCCCAAAGCAGAGGAAAGGGAGGATGGCAAATCACAAAGAAGCAGGAGCTGACAACATGCCCTGTAAAATAGCAGTGGCAAAACCAGCCCTAGATTTAGAGTAGAGAGGAAGGTGGTAATGCTTAGAGAAAGTATGCACTGAACTCCAAGTAGCTGCCTCCAAAATATCCTTAGTTGCCACCCCCCCTTAGAAATGCTGTTGAAGTGGCAGTAGCCCTAGTGGAATGAGGCCTAATCCCAGCTGGAATCTCCTTGCCATGATGGGAGTAACAGAAAGTAATGCAAAACCCAATCCACTTAGAAATAGTTTGTTTTGACACCGGCTTACCCTGAGAACTCAAAGCAAATGAAGCAAACAACTGCTGAGACTGCCTAAAATCCTTAGTCCTGCTTAAATAATAACGTAATTGCCTGTGTACATCTAAAGTGTGCAAAATCTTTTCCCCCTTATTTTGGGGATTTGCATAAAAGGTAGGCAAATGAATAGTTTGGTTTAAAGCCACACTAGAAACCACTTTAGGCATAAAGGAAGGATTAGTACGTAAAATACCCTATCCTTATGAAAAATCAGGAAAGGCTCAACCGCCATAAGGGCCTGCAATTCAGAGACCCTTCTTACAGAGGTAATGGCTAACAAAAAAGCAGTCTTCCATGACAAATATTTCAATTCAGCAGTAGCTGCAGGCTCAAAAGGTTGTAGAGTGAGTTTCTCCAACACAAAATTGAGGTCCCAAGCAGGAGTAGGAGCTCTACGTGGGGGTCTTATATTCTTTGCCCCTCTAAGAAATTACTTGAACAAAGGATGAGAAAACAATGGTGGGTCACAATCATAGTGAGCTGAAATTGCTGCAGCATGAATCTTAATGGAAGAGAAAGACAAACCTTTGTCCAATAACTCAGTAAGATATAGAAGAGCCACACTCAAATTTGGCTCAGAAACATCCAAATCCTTTGCTGCACTCCAAAATAAAAATCTCTTCCATTTTTCTGCGTACACTTTCCTTGTACTAGGTCTTCTGGCTTCCATAATCACATTCAAAACTTGTTGAGGAAGCTGAGACCTGCTATGGTTCAAAACAGAATATGCCAGGCTGTTAGATGGAGAGAGTGAAGCTTGACATTGAGTAGATGCCCGTCCTTCTGAGACAATAGGTGTGGAATCAAGGGTAAGGGCCATGGAGGCTTCCTTACCAGACTCCTCAGCAATGGGTACCAGTGCTGCCGAGGCCAATCTGGAGCTATTAAAATCATCCTTGGCTTGTCTTGTCTGACCTTTAGGAGTACCTTTGGGAGGAGAGGCAGAGGTGGAAAGGCATACACATGAAGATTTTTCCAACTGAAAGAAAGAGCATCCACTTTCCAGGCTGTGTGATGAAACCTTTTTGTGCAAAACTTTGGCAGCTGGTGGTTTAGTGGAGAAGCGAACAGATCTATGTCTGGAGTTCCCCATGACACTGTCAATTTCTGAAATACATGAAGATCCAGTTTCCACTCGTGGGGATCCATGATTTGCCTGCTTAACACATCTGCTAAGGAGTTCTGTGCTCCTGGCAGAAACCTTGCTTGAAGATTCAGTTGCAAGCTTAACGCAGTCTCCCACAAAATCATTGCTTGCCTGCATAGAGGATAAGAATGTGTTCCCCCTTGTTTGTTGATGTACCACATGACAGTTGTGTTGTCTGTTAGAATCAACACCTGCCCTGGAAGAAGTAAATCCTTGAAAGCCAGTAATGCAAACTGGACTGCTAACATCTCCTTCATGTTGATATGTAGATGCTGCAGTCTGGCAGGCCACTTGTCTTGTATCCACTTTCCATTCAGATGAGCTCCCCAAGCTGTGTCTGAGGCATCTGTCGTTAGAATCTGACTCGCCTCTGGCTGGGTCACAGAGAGTCCCTTGTTTAGGTGACATTCCTGAGCCCACCACAAAAATTCCTTTTGAATGCAAGGTATTATTTGAATGACAGTGTCCCAATCCTGGCAGTGCTGTGTCCATACATTTTTGAGATACCATTGCAGCTTCCTCATATGCAGTTTGGCATTGGGAAGCACCAGAATACAAGATGCCATGAACCCTAAGGCTTGAAGGACTGTCCTTGCAGTCAGCCCGGACTGATAAGATAGTTGATGGAAGTAAAGAGAAAGATTCTTTTGTTTGTCCGGGGTTAAAAAGGCCATCTGGGTTGCTGTATTCAGTCTCACACCCAGAAAGCACATGTCTTGAGAGGGTACTAGACTGGACTTTATTTCGTTCACAGAATACCCTAGGCATCTTAGCACTGCTATCACATATTCCAAATGCTGAAGAAGCACGTCCCTTCCTTGAGCCAGAATCAGACAATCGTCCAAATAAGGATAGATTTGTATTCCTTTTAGCCTGAAGAAAGCTATCACTGGAGCCAGAACCTTTGTGAATACTCTGGGCGCAGTAGATAAGCCAAAGGGCAATGCAGAGAACTGATAATGAGAATTCCCAGCTCGAAAACGCAGATACTTCCTGCAAATTAGCCTGATAGGAACATAAAGGTAAGCTTCCTTGAGATCCAAAGTTACCATCCAGTGATCTTTGCCCAGCAGAGGTAAAAGCTGTTGTAACGTCAACATTTTGAACTTGGGAATGTCCAGATAAGTGTTGAGGATAGATAAATCCAAAATTGGTCTCCACGTGTTCCCCTTTTTTGGTACTAGGAACAGGCGTGAATAAAATCCTAAGCCCCTTTCTGGCACAGGAACCGGCTGAATGGCCCCTATTTGGAGTAACAGAGAAATTTGCTTGTGAGCCTCTTTCCTTTGTTGAGGAGGAATGTCTGGCATGCCTTTGAAAGGAGGCAAGGTATGGAAATAAAACCTGTAACCGTGGTGAATGATATCCAATACCCATCTGTCTTGGGTAATTAAACTCCAGTTTTCCTTGAAAAGTGCCAACCTTCCTCCCAAAGGTGCTGCCAGACGAGAAGATTCTGGCAGCTGAAAAGGCAGGTCATTGGGTCTGTTTACGAAAGGACTGACCCTGCCCTCACCAGAAGACTGAGCAGGTGAACTCCCTGTTCTAGGCCTAAAAGAACCTTGAGCTCTGCCCCTACCACGTCTAGACCTACCCCTAGACTGGGAATCATAAGCAGGATATGTCCACCCCTTGGTAGGTCAATTTCTACTAAACTTCGGAGGCTGAACCTGCAAAAAATCTTTAACAGTCTGCATAGACTTAGCCTTGTCTTCCATTTTCTTTAGAACTGCTTCCACAGGCGAACCAAACAACACATCAGATTGTAAAGGAGCATCTAAAATCCTTGTCTTCACATGCTCAGCTAAATTCTGATCCCTCAGCCAGGCGTGCCTGCGAAGAACCGAACCAGTGGCAGCCACCCTCGAAGAGGCCTGCACAGCATCAAAACCACATTGCAAAGAATGCTTACCCACCTGTTCAGAAACATGAACTAAATCCTGCAACTCTTTACACTCAATACCTTCTGCCAAAGCATCTACCTTAGACTTTAATTGTGAAAGGAGATAATTTTGGTATTTCAACATGTGAAACTGGCAATTCAAAGCTCTCATGGCCAAAGTGGAAGAAGTATACACTTTCTTTCCCCATCTATCCAAAGCCCTTGCCTCTTTATCTGGAGGAACAGGATTTTTAACAACAGAAGCCTTAACACCTTTAGGCCCCTGTGAAACAGTTTCTGGGTCTGCCCTAGGACTCTTAAAAGATACTTATGAGCTTCAGGCACCCTATAATATCTATCCGGTTTAACTGGAGCAGGAGGCAAAGAATCAGGGTTCAGAGAAGCCTCTGCAAAACATCCTCCACCACATCTAGAACAGGAGGTATAGCTAAAGGCCTATGCTGGGGTAGAAACAAAAATTCCCTAAGCCTTTTCCTGGAATCAGAGAAATCCTGACCTTCCCATTTAAAATGCTCCCTCATGGAATGAAGAGTCTCTGAAAATGAAAAATCCTCAGGAGGAGAAGCAGAAGGAGTAGAATCATCTACATCAGAATCAGAGTAAGGGAATACTCCTGCAAGTCTTCAGCCGAAGACTCAGAAGCATCCGAACACTGCTCAAAACTCCCAAGCTCAGGTTCCACCCTAGGCCTCTTATCAGGAGGGGGCATAGAACCTCTAATCATAGTAATCAAATCTTCTGCCATCTTAAGCATATGCTTCTTAGGTACAGACCCTGAAGAACTAGGGGTAACACCTGAAACAAAACCTGGCCTGCCCTGGGAGAAGCCTTGGAAACAGCAGGGAGGCCTAACCACCTTAGGAAGGGAGGGAAGAACAGCTACCTGAGAAGCCCCTTCCGCCTGGCCTACCTCCTGAGAGGTCACATCTTGCAGTAATAAAGTCTCTCCCTGGGATTCCAAAGAAATTTCTGGCTGAACCTCTGGCTCCACCGAGCCCTCTAAAGAACCGGCGTCCGATGCGGATGGTTCTTCCAGCCTAGGCTTTGCTGTTTTGTCCTTGCGCTTTTTAGGCGAGGCGGGCGCCGGAGCATCCGGCGGCATTTTATAATTACACCGCTTCCCAAAACTAACCTGGCACAATCTAATCTTCTCTTTATAGTGCGTTTGTTAAATCTAGCACAAGAGCGACAGCCAACAACGTCGTGCTCAGGCCCTAAGCAAGGTATACACAAGGTATGGTAATCCCTATGAGGTATCTGTTTCCCACAAGAAATACAGTTATTCACTTTTTCTGACATCCGGTAAAATACTGAGGCAAGAAAAAACCAAAATATTCCCCAACGGGGTACTTAGCCAACTTGGATTCGGTCTGAAACTCCGACTTCGGAAAATCTCAGAACGCCAACCTGCACTTGCAAAACTGCTTCTGCATCGGACCATGCGGCAAAAAAGACTGAGGAAATGACGTCGGTCATGCGCATTTGTACCCTGACGTCCTGACGTCAGACTAATGCGCCTTGACCGACGTCAGCCTTATACTTTGGTATTCGGGCCGACTGGGACAGCGGACTACCCAAGTGTCAGGACTGCAGCAATGTGAGATGAAGAACATCTGAAAGTGACTGGCTCCCAGCCGGAAGCGCAAATGATCCCTGGACGCCCTGGCCATTTTGATGTGGTAGTATGCGTCCTTCAGATCTATTGAGCACATCCAGTCGTCCTTCTGTAAGAATGGAAGGATCGATTGAAGCGTGACCATTCGGAACTTTTCTTTCTTGACGAAGGTATTGAGGTTGCTTAGGTCCAGAATGGGCCTCCAGTCCCCTGTCTTCTTTGGAACTAAAAAGAACCTTGAGTAAGTTCCGAATCCTCTTTGGTCCGCTGGGACTGGTTGGATGACTCTTTTTTCTAGCAGCTTTGAAATTTCTATAGCTGCTGGTTGTCGCAGATGGGGCGGCACATCTGGGAGTCTTTTCTTTGGAATGGGGTTGGACAGAAATGGTATTTTGTAACCTCTGGTAACAACGCTTTTTACCCAGTTGTCTGTAGTAATGTTTTGCCAGGCCTGAGGGTATAAAGCTAAGCGACCCCCGACTGCCTCCAGAGCAGGACAGTCGGGCCTCCTCTCAGGAGTGCTGGAAAGGTTTACCAGGGAGTGTATCCCTGTCACCTTGATTTTGCGGACCCCCTCTGCCGCCAGGGCGGCGTCTTCCACCTCTGCCCCCTCCTCTGCCTCTAGAGGGGGCATCACCCTGTGTGCCTGGGAAAGAACCTTGGGGTTTTCGAAACCACATTTTTCCACCGCGTTGCCCTTTGGGGTACGGTCTGGATGGGGTGGAAAAACGGACTCCGACAGGAGACACAGTCTTTCCCTCCTGCTCACACCGGGTAAGGGTCTCCTTTACTTTGGGGCCAAAGAGAGTGGCACCGTCAAATGGGGCGTTAGTAAAGGAAGACTTGAAGGCTTAGCAAATGAACATAAGCGCATCCAGGATTGTCTACGAAGAGCAATCGCTGAAGCTGCTGCCCTACTCGAACCTTCGGCTGCGTAAGATATCAGCCTCATGGACGAGTTTACAATGGATGTAAGGGTATTAAGTTGCGCTGTCACTTTCTCTGAGACAGCAGCATCTGTAGTACCCTGGAGGGTATCTCCCAACTCTTTGACTAGATCCCTCTGTAGCCATGTAAAGTGAGTCAAATAGTTCAGGGATCGCATAGAAAAAGCCGCTGAACTAAAAATGCGCTTCCCATACCTGTCCATAGTCCTAGAATCTTTATTAGGGGGATGGACAGATGAGGAAGATTCCGACATCTCCTTTTTCGTGGCCGCTGCCACCACCATAGCGTCCACTGGAACTCCTTTTGTCAAATAAGCCTTGTCCTGGGGTGCAGTAATGTATTTATTAGGCTTCCTAGGGACTGGCTCCACTGTGTCAGGAGCCTCCCACGCCCTTCGAGCAATCAGCTCCATTAATTCATCGAAGGGCGGAGTGACCCAGGAGGAGGAAGGGTGAGCACCAAATGCCTTCAGCAAAACTGACTCATCCTCAGAAGGGGGGAGGGATTGCCAGTCACCTCTCTGTTTTAGGATCTCCAAGATGTCAGAAAAGGAGACATCTTCTGAAGGTGACTTTGGGGACCCTTCTAACTCATCCAAGTCAGTATCAGATGTCAAAGATTCTTGTGGAGAATCTAAGTGTCTCCTCTTACACAATCTTTTCCTAGGGACTTCTTCGTGGGGAGCATCCGAAGAAGCCTCCGAGGAAGAGGGGGCACCCTCCAGGGGTGGCTGAGACACCGGTGCTCGACGCTTAGATGTAGCCGTGGGTACAGAGGAGAATAACGGTCCTTTATGGGGAGGAGAAGCTGTTTCTGCTGATGTGGTTGTCTGGGTAGACAACACCTTCCTCATGAGGTCGAAAGCCCCCGGGTCCCGAGTCGAGGTATCTCCCGGTTCCGAAGAAATGGGAAGAATCCCCGAAACAGGCACCAAAGGCATCGACCCTGAGGACGGAACCGAGTCGATCCGAGCCGAGGCCCCGAGAGGGAGCGTCGGAACCGAAACATCGGTCCGACTCTCGGTCCCGGAACCAAGGATGGATCTTCGGCTCCGAGACTCCGGTACCGGATCGGATGGAGTCGAGGTGAACGGAGCCGACCGAGAAAAGGACGGTTCTGGCACCGAGGGCTCCACAATCAGCAGCTCAGCTTCTTCCGGCTCCGAAGACTGGACAGTCTCGGAGGAGGAACAGATGGAGATAGTGGAAGGCCTTCAAGTCTCGACACCAATTGAGAGGAGACCGAGATGAGCTTGGATAAGGCCGTATTCTCCATTAACTTCTGCACCACGCGGTCTACATCGGTGTCGGAGAGTGGTCTGGAAGAACGAGTCGAAGGAATCGAAGACGGAGCCGACCTCAACAGTGTCGGTGGAGGGAGCTCCATCACCGGTTCCAAGACTCGAGGCTCGGAAACTGACAACAGTTGAACACTCGGCCCCGAAGTCTGTGGAACCGGTGATCTAACTTTAGTCGAAGAGCTCGGAGCCGATGACCTGGGCTCCAACGTCTTCGATTCCTTCGAGGATTTGGATGCCTGGTCTGAAGCATCCAGAGCCTCCTGAAAGGTGGGTTTTAATAACCCCCTGTCCATGAGTTTCCTGCGCCTATCTGTCATGACTCTCCCACTGAAAGAGTGACAAATTGAGCAGTCCTCTTGCAGGTGGAGAGGGCCAAGACAGTAGACACAGGAACTATGGTTGTCAGTAACTGACATCTTTTGCCCACATTGGCAACGCTTAAAACCAGATTTAGCCTTCTCAGACATCTTACAGTTAAAGCAGATAAAAAATGAAAAGTCAAGTCCAGTAAATAAGTCAAGTCCAGAGAAAATGTCGAATCCGATAATAAATTTGTCAATCCGGTGTCAATCCAAGTAAGGGGTGGTAGGCCCTGAAAAACTCTGATAAGTTTAAATAAACTTAACGGAACCGAGAGATTCTAACCTTACCACACACACATACACTATATCACTTATAACTTCTTTAGAATAATTTTATCCTGAAAATATAATAATAAAGTCTTAAATCTTATCTGTAGTTGCTCGAGCTCGACCCAGTGATGCGAACGCAGCAGCGGCAAACTAGATCTGAGGTAAAGGCAGAGGGGGATTGTGGGTATTAGGTTGTCTCGAGCTTCTTCTCGATGCAGAGCTTGCAAGCGGCCGGCACGGAGCCGAGGATCGGCTCCGAACCCATGTGTAAGAACAAACGGCGAGATCGAACACTATCACATTGTGACTATTCCTTACAAATGTTATACCAAAGCCAATAATGCAGGTTATATCTGTGATACAAACTATGACTCATATCTCGAGTTGATTCATAAGACTATTAATGAAATACAGCGTAATCCTGTTCTTTTAAAACAACTATCTATTATTGATAAGAAAATGTTTCATGCAGGGCAAGTATATATTAATACTAAAGTAGAGAACTGTTATTTTGTTTGTGGGGAAAAAGGCATACAAATGGTTACCTGAGAACTGGTCCGGCAGTTGTTTATGGGGTTACCTGGTTCCGGCCATACAACACACTGGTTTTGCCTCAGGGAAGAATTCAAAATGTCAGTGGTCACCAAGAAAACCAGAAATCCAATCAGAAGGCCTGAAAATCCAGTGAGACGAATCAAAGCAGGTTGGAGAAACCATAATTCCATAAAAAAACAAAGAAACTGACACACATGGACTTGAGTGACACTATTATATCGTGGGCAGGTATAGCCCCTGCATATGGCGCTGTGAAATCGATTTGGGAGCTGAGAAAACTGTCCAAACTTCTTGAAGTAATGAGTAATGCAACTTTTTCTGCTCTCGAGTTAATGACGACTGATGAACTGAATGCTATAAGAACTGTGGTGCTTCAAAACCGCATGGCTCTTGACTTCACCCTAGCGGCGAAAGGTGGTACGTGCGCTTTAATAAAAGAGGAGTGCTGTTCACATATTCCTGACAACCAGCATGAGATAAATGACCATCTTGAGGTGATTCAGCAAGTGTCGACCATGACCAAACCAGGCCCAAACCCACTGACAGACTTTTTCAGAATTTGTTTGGGGGGTGGGTAGCATCCTAATGAACGTACTGATTGCCATTTGTGTGGGATTACTCCTATTAGGAGTGTGTGTTTGTTGTGGTATTCCCTGTATGAAAAGAGTGATCAAAGATTTTATAGACATGTCAGTTTCTGAGACTTTATATCAAAGTACTGAAATTGAAAAACTGCTGAAAAATGAAACACTTTCATAAGTTTAAGCTGAATTACTCTCTTAACTGCAAATTCTGAACAGAAAAAGGTTAGGAGAAGAAGCAATTGTTTATGCTTTTGAAAATAGAATAAAGTATTAACAGGGGAAATGTTAGAAAAATATATATTAATGTATATATTTAGTGCTTATTAGAAGCTAAAAGGGTTAACACATTTCATTCTATTTTATGTACAGCTTAATTTTGTATGAGATTATAAGAATATGAATATGAAGGCGGAGGAAATATCAGTAATACAGTTTTTAAGAAAAGAAAAGTGTAGAACCATGAAACCAGACAAGGGAGGGGGGTTAGTCTTGATGTATACACAAGATTATGAAATGCACGTTTGATTTATTGCAAAACTCTGAAAAATATGAACTAGTTTCTAGAAACGAAGTGAATCTGGCTTATTCCAAAATTAAATACACGTTAACTGACCATTTATTACAAGGGTTTATCAATGAAGAACTTTATAATTATTTAAATGTCAACAAACCCAAAATCCCAATAATTTTTGGAATTCCAAGGACACATAAAGGCCTAGAACCATTAAAGTTCAGGCCGATTGTCTCAGGAAAATGAGGTGTTTTGGAGCCTATAGGCAAATTTGTTGATTATAAATTGAAAAGTTTTGCTACAACACTGCAATATATATGTAAAGATTCTTGGGATTTCCTAAGAAGTATTCAGGGAGAATTATTTCAAGTGGATCTAATACTAATTACCATTGATGTTGTAGACCTGTTCCCAAGTATTCCCCATGAACAAGGACTGGAATGGTTTAATGAAACACTAGTTAGAGAATCAAATTTGTCAACTAATACTATCAGTTTACTAGTGGAATTCATGGAGATTATATTAAAGAACAATTTCATGTTTTTTAATGGAGAAATTTATAGACAAAGGAGGGGGGTGGCAATGGGAGCACCCTGTGCCTCCATGTATGCCAATATTATATTACATAAATGGGAACAGGAATTCATCTTTTCAACTCAATGGAAAGAATGCATCAAACATTACACAAGGTTCCTGGATGACATAAGTATTTTGTGGACAGGCACTGAGACACAATTCATGGAATTTTTCGAATACATTAATTCCACAACTAATTTCTTGTCATTCACGTACAGTATAAGTGAAGAAAAAATAAATTATTTGGATGTTACAATTTTTAAGGACTGTGAAAACATCAGGTTTGCATCCAAATTGTTCAGGAAACCCACTTTTTCCAATACTTATTTACATTATGCAAGTGGTCACCTTTACTATCAAAAGAAAGGCATAGTTAAGGGGCAAACGGTAAGGGCTTCAAGAATGTCGAGCACCCTAGAATTCTTCATGGATGAAATGGTGATAATAAAAAACATGTTTTTGGAAAGGGGATACCCAGAGGACTTGATAGATACGTTAAGCAAGGAAGTTATAGAACATAGAGAGCAAAAATTCCCACCTTTATTAGGTCTAGGTCAGAATGGTGTTGAGAATTCTAGTGAAAACAACACAACAGTATTTACTAACAGCTACATCCACACCTATTCAACTGATTCACAGCAAATTGAAGGGGTGATTAATAAATTTTGGCCGGTTCTAACTGGACATGAAGAATTATGTAAATATATCCCGAAGCATCCTAAGTTCACAAGACGTAGGGACACCAACATAAAGGAATTGTTTGAGAAATTTCAAAAACAAGAAAGAACTAGTAATAATAGGAAGTTGAAAAAAGGCACTTACAAATGTGGAAGCTGTAAGCAATGTGTGTTGAAACTGTCTTGTGTGCGTGTCTGAAGCTCTGCACTAGTTGTTAAACTGCACTGAAATTCCTTTAAGTGTTAATTAGCTTGGGGGGTTTTCTGATAACTTTAAAACCTGTGTTGGTTACATCTCTGGTAATCATTTTAAGTAGAGTTGCTGCTACTGAGATTTGTCTGCATACATCAACTGGACATAAGCTGATTTAAGTATATTTCCTTCATTTTATTGTGGTTGTTATAACTTGGGGACTGATTTCTCAGATCTAGCTCTGTTGAAACTGTCTTGTGTGTGTGTCTGAAGCTCTGCACTAGTTGTTAAACTGCACTGAAATTCCTTTAAGTGTTAATTAGCTTGGGGTTTTCTGATAACTTTAAAACCTGTGTTGGTTACATCTCTGGTAATCATTTTAAGTAGAGTTGCTGCTACTGAGATTTGTCTGCATACATCAACTGGACATAAGCTGATTTAAGTATATTTCCTTCATTTTATTGTGGTTGTTATAACTTGGGGACTGATTTCTCAGATCTAGCTCTGTTGAAACTGTCTTGTGTGCGTGTCTGAAGCTCTGCACTAGTTGTTAAACTGCACTGAAATTCCTTTAAGTGTTAATTAGCTTGGGGTTTTCTGATAACTTTAAAACCTGTGTTGGTTACATCTCTGGTAATCATTTTAAGTAGAGTTGCTGCTACTGAGATTTGTCTGCATACATCAACTGGACATAAGCTGATTTAAGTATATTTCCTTCATTTTATTGTGGTTGTTATAACTTGGGGACTGATTTCTCAGATCTAGCTCTGTTGAAACTGTCTTCCCCACCCTCCCTGTTCTTGGATGTAGTTTAAATTTGGTGGCTTTTGCAGTGCCCACTGTAGATTTGATCTAGGACACTCCCCAGTCCCTTCTCTTTACGCATTCTCTCTAATAAACCCTTTCTGCACTTGCTTTTATTCCCTTTTAATTTAATTACATTTTTTTCATACTGTTTGTGGACTAATATTGCTACATACTCAAGTGTGCCAGCTTGCACTGCATGTGAATTGTTTTATAGCATTTACTGTCTGTTTTTTCCTTGTCGCTGTAAAAAAAAAAAAAAAAAAATTCTCTTGTTTTCCTGCCTTACTGAACTAGAGTAGTCCAGTTTCAGAGTTGCTGATCCCTGGGCTTTTTTCTTTAGTTCCTGTTACTGATCCATTGCCTTATTAGGAAGGAGGGAAGTTTCTTTGCTTACCAGTGGGAGTGGGAAGCACTGCCTTTTGTCCGATTTGGTGAAGTTTCAGCCAGAAACTAGTAGTCCATTGGTCGTTTTGGGCCAGTTCTAGCTCCTTTCAGCCCCTGCTATAAAACACGCTAAACGGAGGTTTTCCAGGTTGTACCAACTCAGCACAGATCCTCGTGGTGGCGTGCAGAGTGATCCAAGCAGCAGAGAGCTAAAAGAGTGACTTTCTACCAGATATAAGTATTTTTGTGGCTGTCCCACTGTTATTAAGCTAGCGACTGCATTTCGCCTGTTTTACTGCTACTTTAAGTGATTTCTGCATTTTACACTGTTTATTGCACTTTAAGTTACTAATTGTTGCAAATTGTTTCTGTAGGCTACACACTAAAGTCGCTAGCCGATTTACAGCATTTATAGCATTTACTGTCTGTTTTTTTCCTTGTCTCTGTAATAAAACAAAAAAATCTCTTGTTTTCCGCCTTACTGAACTAGAGTAGTCCAGTTTCAGAGTTGCTGATCCCTGGGCTTTGTTTTTAGTTCCTGTCACTGATCCATTGCCTTATTAGGGAGGAGGGAAGTTTCTTTGCTTACCAGTGGGAGTGGGAAGCACTGAGCAGCCTTTCTGTCCGATTTGGTGAAGTTTCAGCCGGAAACTAGTAGTCCATTGGTCATTTTGGGCCAATTCCTAGCTCCTTTCAGTCCCCTGCTATAAAACACGCTAAACAGCGTTTTCCAGCTTGTACCAACTCAGCACAGATCCTCGTGGTGGCCTGCAGAGTGATCCAAGCAGCAGAGAGCTAAAAGAGTGACTTTCTACCAGATATAAGTATTTTTGTGGCTTTCCCACTGTTATTAAGCTAGCGACTGCATTTAGCCTGTTTTACTGCTACTTTAAGTGATATCTGCATTTTACACTTAATACTGCACTTGAATATACTAATTGTTGCAAGTTGTTTCTGTAGGCTACACACTAAAGTGCTAGCCGATTTACAGCATTTATAGCATTTACTGTCTGTTTTTTTTCCTTGTCTCTGTAATAAAACAAAATATCTCTTGTTTTCCGCCTTACTGAACTAGAGTAGTCCAGTTTCAGAGTTGCTGATCCCTGGGCTTTGTTTTTAGTTCCTGTTACTGATCCATTGCCTTGTTAGGGAGGAGGAAGTTTCTTTGCTTACCAGTGGGAGTGGGAAGCACTGAGCGCCTTTCTGTCCGATTTGGTGAAGTTTCAGCCAGAAACTAGTAGTCCATTGGTCGTTTGGGCCAATTCCTAGCTCCTTTCAGCCCCTGCTATAAAACACGCTAAACAGCGTTTTCCAGCTTGTACCAACTCAGCACAGATCCTCGTGGTGGCCTGCAGCGTGATCCAAGCAGCAGAGAGCTAAAAGAGTGACTTTCTACCAGATATAAGTATTTTTGTGGCTTTCCGACTGTTATTTAAGCTAGCGACTGCATTTCGCCTGTTTACTGCTACTTTAAGTGATTTCTGCATTTTACACTGTTTATTGCACTTTAAGTTACTAATTGTTGCAAATTGTTTCTGTAGGCTACACACTAAAGTCGCTAGCCGATTTACAGCATTTATAGCATTTACTGTCTGTTTTTCCTTGTCTCTGTAATAAAACAAAAAAAAATCTCTTGTTTTCCTGCCTTACTGAACTAGAGTAGTCCAGTTTCAGAGTTGCTGATCCCTGGGCTTTCTTTTAGTTCCTGTTACTGATTCATTGCCTTATTAGGGAGGAGGGAAGTTTCTTTGCTTACCAGTGGGAGTGGGAAGCACTGAGCAGCCTTTCTGTCCGATTTGGTGAAGTTTCAGCCAGAAACTAGTAGTCCATTGGTTGTTTTGGGCCAATTCCTAGCTCCTTTCAGCCCCTGCTATAAAACACGCTAAGCGTGTAAGCTGATTAGCGGAGTTACCACTGTTGCACACAAGAGCAGCGGTTAAACAAGGTTAAACTATTTGGGCCATCTAAATTCCACTCTTCCAATTTTCCCTTAAAACTACCTTCCTCGAGCTGTACTGCTGATCTAACCAGCATATCCTATAACTGAAAAGTTCATCTCTACTTGATTCTCTATCTGTAAAGCCTAGCACTTACTCCTACAGTACTTGCACCTTGATAAAGCACTCTTATTATAGATAGTACCCCACCAGCCTAAAACCCACTTCCCCCGGAGTCCTTTGAAAGTCTCTTTATCTACTACTTCTAGTATGTCGAGGGATCAGTTGCTAGTGTCCTCTCCAGCTCAACTGGTGAACCTGGGAATATTGAGGCAATGTTACAACTGCCTCATGTACACAGACAATCCTCTCCTTCTCCCACAAAACACAAATACATGCGAGAGATGCAACTATACGGCCAAACTGGAGGCTGAGCTCTCTCAACATAGGACTGGCAAGACCAGACAGGAGGAGAAGGTAACCACACACAATACATACCCAGTCACACATGGTACCATCACAACTTCAAATCATACACATACTCACACAAAGACATACTCGAGGCTCTGATCAAAATTTACCAAAACAGCAGAGGCCACCAAAGCAGACACCCAAACAACTACCACCTCACGACCCAACACATGCAACACATAGACCACACAGTCAGAGTGTCAAACAGTCACAGCCCTTAAGGCCAAACAAAATGCCAGACACACTTGTCATTGGTGATTCCATAGTCAGACACACTGGCGTCCCGCTCACCAGACTGAGTAAAGAGAAGGTCACAGTAAGCTGCCTGTCAGGCGCTAGAATCCGCCACATAGCAAGCACTCAGGTCTCTCAACAGCAGGTACACGACTCAGTCATTGTCCACGCTGGTGTCAGCGACCTGAGGCGTACCTCCTTGGACTACATGAAAGGGACATCGAGGAGCTCTCTGATTATGTAGCCCAGGCAGGTATGACCCTGACCTTGAGCAGTATCCTACCTTCACCTAGAATGATGCCACAATACAGTGATAAGATGATCAGCTTTAATAATTGGCTTAAATTCTGGTGTCATTCAAAGGGATCCAATGTCTGTCTGCCTGGGATGACATGCTGGACAAGCCACGCCATGAGAGGACGGCTTGCACCTGTCACCCTGGGCTTCGGATATTGGCAAAGGCTCTTGCCACCCCATAGTGCCTTTTTAGGCAAGGCTCAAATTCTAAACCTACCACCCTAGAACACCAAAAGGAAAAAACTAAGGGTAATGCTGCTCAATGCCAGAAGTCTCAATCTCAAGATGCCTTTTCGAGGCCCTTCTCAATATGGAGAACATCGATGTCTGTGCTGTGACAGAAACCTGGTTCAAGGCTCCTGAGAGCACCCCAGCACTAACAGGTTTCACCTCATATCATGCGTTCGGCCCCAAAATCCGGACAACACCAAGAAAGGAGGGTGTCCATATTCATAAAGGACACCCACACCTCAAGGTTGGTGGCAACGCATGATGCATCGGAGAACCATCCAGGTGCAATTAACCATAGGCAAGACTGCTTTGCAATTTGTTGCATGTTACAGTCCGCCCTCTCAAACTCAGCAACCTCACATGGCCTTCCTGAAAACATTGGAGGGATAAATGTATCTCCAAACACCATCATACTAGGTGACTTTAACTACCCTAATATAGACTGGGAACACTACTCAAGCCCGAACACTCTAACCCAAAGATTCCTGGAGTTCATAAACTCAAATGCCATGGAACAACTAGTCACCATCCCACAAGAGGAGAAAACATACTTGATCTCATCATCACGAACATGGGATCAAAATGTTCAACACGAAGTATACCCTCACTGGTGAGATCAGATCATAAACTAATCTCGCTGGAGGTCCTCATCCCGCCCCACCTGAAACAAAAAGACCACAGTGAAAAACTTCTCAAAAGCCGATTTCACACTTCTAAAAACTAGTGTGGTCTCCTTTAAGGCCCCTGAGCCAGTGGTAAACATTACTCAAACCGCTGAATCACTTACAAATGCCTTCTACCAGCACCTACAGGACTGCATGGATCAGGCAATCCCAAACAAAACTAAGACTCTCTGTACCAAAGGCAAGCGTCCAGTCTGGTGGACCCCAGCCATAAACAAGCTCTACTACAAAGGAGGAAGCTACTACAAGATAGAGCAAAATCCTTGAAAGGTAAGACACCTTTGATCATTATAAGTAAAAACTAAGAGCTCTCATAAAATCATCCAAGGCAAATTTTGAGAGAAAAATCGCCAAGGACTCTAAAGAGAATCATAAGGCCTTCTTTAGCTATGTTAGAAACCTAGGAGGAAACTCCCAGATATGCTCAGAATTAGTTCAAAATGATGTGAAAATTACTGAACCTACACACATTGCCAACATACTGGCTGACAGGTTCAGTGCAAACTTCTCCCCTCCCCAAAGGAGAGATATCTATTCCAGAGGATTGTAGCCCCAAACATCTCCAACGCCCAGGTGAGAACTGCCCTCACTAAGGCAAAAACACAGCATCCATGGGACGGATGGTGTCCCCGGCTGTGTGCTTCATGAACTCAATGAGGAATTAAACCCACAGTTAGGACAGCTGTTTAATCTTAGCCTCACCTCAGGATCGTACCCAAGGAGTGGCGCGCGGCGACTGTGGTCCCACTTCATAAGGGCGGTGCCTCCACAGACCCTGGAAATTACCGCCCCATTAGCTTGACAAGCCTTATCTGCAAAGCCATGGAGAGGATCATAATGGAACTCATAAATAAAGACATAGGGAACTTGCAGACTTTGGATCCAACTCAGTTTGGCTTTGTCAAAGGCAGATCCTGCCTCTTAAACTTGGTTGACTTTTCGAGACAGTCACCAAGGCCATTGATGAGGAAAGGCAGTCCATACAGCCTACCTCGACCTGGCAAAGGCCTTGACACAATACCCCACTCAGGTATCATCGAAAAACTCATCAGCTTGAATGTAAACCCATACATCACAAGATGGGTTGCAAACTGGCTAAGTGACAGAACCCACAGGGTCAGAGTTGCTGGAGCCATGTCAGACTCAAAGCCTGTCACAAGTGGTGTCCCACAGGCTCAGTCCTGGGTCCACTCTTGTTCGGCATCTACTTTTCTGAAGTACAAGCAAACACAGGAGGGTTATGGCTGACAAAGTTTGCAGATGACTGCAAACTGGGCCATAGTCGAAAACACATCTGACACAGATATCCTCCAGAAGGGCCTCACAGAAATGGATAACTGGTGCCAGAGCCATGGCCTGAAGTTAAACGCCAAAAAATGCATAGTCATACCCTTTGGGAAAAACAAGGCTACCCTAGCTACCATATAGGTGGCAATCCACTGAGCACAGAAAAGTCATCAGAGATCTGGGGACCCAGGTTGACAGTAGCCTTTCGTTTGACACTCATGTTGCTAAAGTAGTTAGGAAAACCTTCTATATCACCCACCTGATCATGAAGGGATTCACATCTAGATCAAGGGAGGTCATCGTCCCCTGTACTCATCACTTATTAGACCTATGATTGAGTACAATGCCCGTTCGAATGTATCTGACCAGACACCTGCTGCAGCTTGAAAGGCCCCAAAAGTTCCTCACCAAAAGGATAAAGGGTCTCAAAAATATGTCTTATGCTGCCCGACTGAAAGAACTCCAGCTCTATTCAGTCTCATACCGCTTGCTCAGAGGTGACCTGTGCCTGACATATAAGGCCATGTCAAACCCAGATTTGATGAATATGCTTCACCTCAAAAATCTAGATCCCTCAGAACCACAAGGCGGAGACTTAAACCTTGACACGGTTATAAATAGAACGTGCTGGAGGGACAGATTCATCACCCAGAGACTCCTATGCTGTGGAACAAAATCCCGGTACATGTGAGGCAGAGCACCTCTCTGGTCTTGTTCAAGAGGAATCTTGACCAATGGATGGGAGATTGCAGATATACCCCAGGGATTACTTCAGCGTCACTGCTTGACAGAGGCACAGCAAAATGATAGGCATAGTTTTTATTCAAACTAAAGGGGTGGCGAAAGCCACATAACTATGGGCTAGGCTTATAAATGCCCTTGGGCAGATAGCCTAGTATGAACCTATGAACCTATGAACCTATATTATAAACAGTGATTCCCTATATATTCCATCTAGGAATTTTTGTTTTAAAGCTAGCATTCATGCAAACTGTGCAACACAAGGGATTGTTTACTTAGGTTATTGTACCAAGTGCCACAGTTTCTATGTAGGTAAAATGGAAAGGTCTCTGAGAACGAGAATTTATGAGCACGTGTATGAGGTTTCTAGGAAAAAAGATACAAATGCCTTTTATAAACACCTATTACTATGTCCTGAAATGTCTATAAAATTTATAGTGTTAGAACAGGTGCAAGTGGATAGTAGAGGGGGAGACTGGGAAACGCGTTTGGAATACAAGGAATTGTTGTGGCAACTCAAATTGGATGCAGCCACAATTCCCGGTCTAAATGATAGTATAAATATTAAAAGTGTTCTCAAATTAAGAATGGCCAGATTGTGATTTACAAGTCAAGGAGATATCATCATAAATTAACATGTAATCAGTTGTGCATTAATATGTTCCTAGCACAGTGTTTTAATAGTTGTACATATAGATTTTATAATAATCTATGAATTGAAAGTTACTTTTATAAGTTATATAATATTTTATTGAATGTGAGTTTAATAAATTCATATTTAGTTTTTTTAAAAAAGCATAATTTTAAAAAACACAATTTTAAACTTTTTCAATGTCCTTGAAAATTCATCTATTGAGCAATTAGTACACACTTTTTTAAAAATAGTTATGTATGGCTCTATAGTTAAAAACAT
The DNA here is from genome assembly GCF_019279795.1 of Protopterus annectens. Lineage (NCBI taxonomy): Eukaryota > Metazoa > Chordata > Ceratodontiformes > Protopteridae > Protopterus > Protopterus annectens. Next base: position 1,120,382,623 of record NC_056729.1, read on the forward strand.
GTTTTGTTGGGCATTGTTTTACAAACTTGGTGTACACACATATATATATTTTTTATATATTTTTAACATAAAACCTTTTGAATGTCAAATGTAGTAACAAAGTATAGTAATGTGATAAATGTGTCTTGTTCAGGGTTTTACATTTTATGGAGTAATATTTGTGTATTCACAACAGTGGCAAGTGAATAGAGGACTGTTTGTTTGAAACTGTTTGTACAGCTTTAATAGCTTAATTACTAAAGCTATCACATGATAGGTTCATAGGTTCATAGGTTTATACTAGGCTAACTGCCCTAGGGCATTTATAAGCTTAGCCCAAAGTTATGTGGCTTACGCCGCCCCTTATGTTAGAAATACTGTGCCCATTAGTTTGTTGTGCCTCTGTCCAGTAGTGACACAGAGATGATTCCCGGGGTAAACCTACGATCTCCCATCCACCGGTCAAGATTTCTCTTGAACAGAGCCAGCGAGGTGCTCTGCCTCACATGGACCGGGATTTTATTCCACAGCATGGGGAGTCTCTGGGTAATAAATCTATCCCTCCAGCATGTCCTATTTATATCCGTGCTAAGGTTTAAGTCTCTTGCTCTAGTGGTTTTGGTGGATTTGGATTTTTTGAGTGGAGCATGTCCATTAATTCCGGGTTGGTCATGGCCTTGTATGTCAGGCACAGGTCACCTCTGAGCAGACGGTATGCAACCGAATAGAGTTGGAGTTTCTTCAGTCTGGCAGCATATGACAGGTTTTGGAGTCCCTTTATCCTTTTGGTGAGGAACTTTTGGGGTCTCTCCAATTGCTGCAGGTGTCGGGTGAGATACATCCCGAATGGGGCATTGTACTCGATCATTGGTCTGATAAGTGAAGAGTACAGGGGAACAATGACCTCACTTGATCTGGATGTGAATCCCTTCATGATCAGGTGGACAATGTAGAAGGTCTTTCGAACCACTTTAGCAACGTGAGCGTCAAACGTGAGGCCACTGTCAACCTGGGTCCCCAGGTCCCTGATCACCTCTTCTGTGCTTAGTGGGTTGCCACCTATATGGTAGCTTGGGGTTACCTTGTTTTTCCCGAAGGGTATGACTATACACTTTTTTGCGTTTAACTTCAGGCCATGGCTCTGGCACCAGCTATCAGTTTCCGTGAGACCCCCCTGAAGGATGTCTGTGTCCGATGTACTATCCACTATGGCACCCAGTTTGCAGTCATCCGCAAACTTTGTCAGCCATAGTCCTCCTATGTTTGCCTGTACTTCTGAGAAGTAGATGCCGAACAATAGGGGGCCAAGGACTGAGCCCTGTGGGACTCCACTTGTAACCGGCTTGGAGTCTGACATGGCACCAGCAACTCTAACCCTGTGGGTTCTGTCCTTTAGCCAGTTTGCAACCCATCTTGTGACATATGGGTTTACATTTAAGCTGGTAAGTTTCTCTATAATACCGAGTGGGGTATTGTGTCAAAGCTTTGCAAGGTCAAGGTAGGCTGTATGGACTGCCTTTCCCTCATCAATGGCCTTGGTGACTGTTTCGAAGAAGTTGACCAAGTTCAAAAGGCAAGATCTACCCTTGACAAAGCCAAACTGGGTTGGGTCCAAGGTCTGCAAGTCCCCTATGTCCTTGTTTATGAGTTCCATTATGATCCTCTCCATAGCTTTGCAGACCAGGCTTGTTAAGCTTATGGGGCGGTAATTACCAGGGTCCGTAGAGGCACCGCCTTTGTGGAGTGGGACCACAGTTGCCGTACGCCACTCCTTGGGCACATATCCTGTGGTGAGGCTAAGATTAAACAGCTGCCTTATGTGCGGGTTTAGTTCTTCATTGAGTTCATGTAACACACAGCCGGGGACCCCATCCGGTCCCATTGATGCTGTGTTTTTAGCTTTAGAGAGAGCAGCTTTCACCTGCGCATTTGAGATGTCTGGGAGGATACTCTCAGTTGGGATAGTTATCTCTCCTTTTGGGGAGAGGGGTGAAGTTTGCTGAACCTGTCTGCCAGTATGTTGGCAATGTCTGTGGGTTCAGTGATTTTTGTATCATTTTGGACTAATTCTGAGCATATCTGGGAGTTTCCACCCAGGTATCTGACATAGCTGAAGAAGGCCTTATGATTGTCTTTTGAATCTATGGCAATTTTTCTCTCAAAGTTGGCCTTGGATGATTTTATGAGGGATCGTAGTTTCTTGCTAGTGCTGATCAAAGATGCCTTCCCTTTTGGGATTTTGCTCTATCATGTAATAGCTTTCTCCTCTTATTGTAAAGTTTGTTTATGGCTGGGGTCCACCAGACTGGACGTTTGCCCTTGGTGGAAAGAGTCTTGGTTTTATTTGGGATTGCCTGATCCATGCAGTCCTGAAGGTGTTCATTGAAGGCATTTGTAAGGGCTTCCGCAGCTTGGGTTGTGGTTTCCATTGGCTCGGGGGCCTTGAAGGATACCACACCTGTCTTGAGTAGTGTGAAGTTTGCTTTAGAGAAGTTCTTCACTGTGGTCTTTTTTGTTTGGGGTGGGGGCGGGATGTGGATTTCTAGGGAGATTAGTTTATGATCTGATCTCACCAATGAGGGATATACTTCCGGTGTGGAGCATTTTGTCCCCATGTTCGTGATGATGAGATCTAGTAAATTTTCTCCTCTTGTGGGGACGGTGACTAGTTGTTCCATGGCATTTGAATTTATGATCTCCAGGAACCTTTGGGCTAGAAAGTTTGGGCTTGAGTAATGTTCCCAGTCTATATTTGGGTAGTTGAAGTCACCCAATATGATGGCGTTTGGTGATACATTTATACCCTCCAGTGTCTTCAGGAAGGCTGTGCGGGTTTCCTGAGTTTGAGAGGGTGGCCTGTAGCATGCTACAAATTGTAGAGCAGTTTTGCCTATGGTTAATTGCACCTGGATGGTTTCCGATGCTTCGTGCATAGCCACCAACCTGGAGGTGTGGATATCCTTGATGAATATGGATACACCCCCTCCTTTTGTGGTGTGGTCCGGGTTTTGGGTCCGGAACGCATGATATGAGATGAAACCTGATAGTGCCGGGGTGCTCTCAGGAGCCTTGAACCAGGTTTCAGTCACAGCACAGACATCGATGTTCTCCATACTGAGAAGGGCCTCGAGTGCGTGCATTTTGAGATTTAGACTTCTGGCATTGAGCAGCATTACCCTTTGTTTCTTCACGTTTTTATTTTCTAGGGTGGTAGGTTTAGAATTTGAGCCTTGCCTAAAAAAGGCACTATGGGGGTGACAAGAGCCTTAGCCAATAGCCGGAATCCCAGGGGTAACAGGTGCAAGCCGTCCCTTGCAAAGCAGCGTGGCTTGTCGAGCATGTCAACCCAGGCAGACAGGCACTGGATCCCCTTTGAATGACACCAGAAATTAAGCCAATTGTTAAAGCTGATCATCTTGTCACTATATTGTGGCATCATTCTTGGTGAAGGAAGGATACTGCTCAGGGTCAGGGTCATACCTGCCTGGGCTACATAATCAGAGAGCTCCTCTATGTCTCTTTTCATGTAGTCCAGGGAGGTATGTCTCAGGTCGTTCACACCAGCATGGACAATGACTGTGTCATACTTGTACTTGCCGTGGAATGACCTGAGTGCTTGTGTTATGTGGCGGATTCTAGCGCCCGATAGGCAGCTTACCGTGACCTTCTCCTTGTTCAGCCTGGTGAGTGGGACGTCAGTGTGTCTGACTATGGAGTCACCTATGACAAGTATGTTTGGTGTTGTATTTGGCCTTAAGGGCAGTGACTGCTTTGCACACTGATTTTGTTGTTTATGTGTTGTTTGTGTGGTGTACTGAGTTTGCAGTTGCTTGGGTGTCTGCTTTGGAGGCCTCTGCTGTTTAGGTAATGATGATGGTCAATGAACCCTATAAATGAAGTTAGAAATCCATTGCTATTTGATCTTGATAAAACTTGGCAATGAGACCAAGCAAAAGCACTTGATTTAAACTGTTGGGATTTGTTTTCGTATTTGTGCTTCACTTGGCTAAAGTTTTGTGCTGAAAAGCAAAGTTTTTAAAAAAGCAGTTGTTGTCAAACAATAAAATCGTCTATTTAGTACCTCCGTTAGCTGTTTTTGAGCAGTGCAAAGCTTGCTTTGGTGTTTTTGGTGCTCACATCTTGTTTTTTTATGAGATTATAAGATGCTTTTCAGACTGCAGTATGCTTTCTGAAATTGCAAGATGCTCTCTAACCTAGTATTTGCTAGCACAGCAAAATTCATGTTTATGCCTTTTGGAAATGTACTGGGAAGCAGGTGATTATCTGCTAGGTCAGGAAAATGAATGAATAGTGAATGAATAGAACAATACTGTTTTCTATAATGTGATTGAATATGAACAATCAGCCCTGTTCGTGTTATGAGAACATGCACAGCTGCGGAAAAGAAGAGATACATCATACAAAAGACTGCTTGAAGAAATGAACTGTAATCTGTACTTGCTTTGTGCTCGAATTAGCCATAGTACCTTGAATGGTAACATTGCATAGTAAAAGTTGTATCTGACCGGTGGTCGTCAAGGCCACGTTGTTTTTCTTAGGAAGTTTTTTTGTAAACTTGATATGCCAGCAGAAAATCATGGACAAACAGCTGCTGAGAAACAATATTGAAAGAACTTGTGATTTATTACGTCAGCTTAGTAGGCAATACCTTATAAGAAATGTATAAAAATAGTCGCACTTCCTGATTTTAGTTAGACAAACTCTGTATTTGCAAGTTTTTGTCTCCTTGCTGCAAGATTAAAGTGCCTTAAACTGAACCTGCCGTGTGTTGATCATTTTGAAGTTATTTTTCCTTTGACAGGAGGTATGGGTACACTGGATGTGCATGAAGGAAAATTACATGTTTCAAATGTTATAATTGTGAATGCGAAAAACCCTAAAGAATGTTTTTGTTTTCTTTTTTTTTTTTTTTTTTTTTATGGGGATGAGAGGCACTCAGAGCAAGACTGTAATAAAGTAGATGTGGACAATGTGGGAAAAGGGGCCATAATGCAAAAAAAAAATTGTAGGCCTATGTAAAGAAAATGCAATGAATTTGGAACAAAAAGAGAATATTTCAGAATAAAGACAGTCTGAGGATATTACAACTGAATATGTTAGTGGAGAAAGTACTATGGGGGATATAACTGAAGAAGAAAATGAATAATGTACTAGTATGGAAAATGGTGACGGAAATGAGATAAAAAATGTTTTGTGAAGATAAAGTATTACAGTGCAAGATGAAAGCAGATATGCAGCATTAGGAAGTAAAGAAGGGAAAGAGGGATATTAGAGGCATGATAATGAGTGAATAGTGTAAAAAAATAGTATGATGTGATATGCTAATTAGATATGAGATGTGCAAAGAAAGAGAAAAAAAAGAAAAGAATTGAGGCAATATGGGGTAAGTGGAGGTGATATGTGTTCAGGAATAGGATTTTTTTAAAGTGAAGAGATACAGATGGCCCCCTAATGAAATGCTAGCACTCAAAATGCCAAGTGCTGACGTAATAAAAAAAAAAAACTGCAGAAGAAGAGTGAATCTCAAACATCACTCCTTAAAACTTCTGTTTTGCACGTGGACAAGCCTCCTATGCCCCCAAAGTTTTATATATATATATATATATATATATATATATATATATAAATATATATATATATATATATATATATATATATATATATATATATATATATATATATATATATAAAATATATATATATATATATATATATATATATATATATCATCTATATATATTCTCTTTCGGCTGTTCCCGTTAGGGGTCACCGCAGCGGATCATCTGTTTCCATTTCTTCCTGTCCTCTGCATCTTGTTCTTTCACACCAACCACCTGCATCTCCTCTCTCACCACATCCATAAACCTTATCTTAGGCCTGCCTCTTTTCCTCTTACCTGGCAGCTCCATCCTTAGTATCCTTTTCCCAATATACCCAGCATCCCTCCTCAGCACATGTCCAAACCAATGCAACATTGCCTCTCTTGCTTTGTCTCCAAACTGTCCAACCTGAGCTGACCCTCTAATATACTGATTCCTAATCCTGTCCACCCTTGTCACACCCAGTGCAAATCTTAACATCTTTAACTCTGCCACTTCCAGCTCTGACTCCTGCCTTTTTGTCAATGCCACTGTCTCCAACCCATACAACATAGCTGATCTCACTACCCTCTTGTAGACCTTCCCTTTCACTCTTACTGGTATCCGTCTGTCACAAATCCCTCCTGACACTCTTCTCCACCCACTCCACCCTTCCTGTACTCTCTTCTTCACCTCTCTTCCACACTCACCATTACTCTGAACTGCTGATCCCAAGTACTTAAACTCATCCACCTTTACCAACTCTACTCCCTACATCCTCACCATTCCTCTACCCTCCCTCTCATTTACACACATATATTATGTTTTAGCCCTGCTGACCTTCATTCCTCTCCTCTCTAAAGCATATCTCCATCTCTCCAGGGTCTCCTCAACCTGGTCCCTACTCTCACTACAGATCACAATGTCATCTGCAAACATCATAGTCCACGGGGCCTCCTGTCTGATCTCATCTGTCAACCTGTCCATCACCACTGCAAATAAGAAAGGGCTCAGAGCTGACCCTTGACGTAATCCCACCTCCACCTTAAACCCTGTCATATGCTTTCTCTAAGTCCACAAAGACACAATGCAACTCCTTCTGACCTTCTCTATATTTCTCCAACAACACTCTCGCATCTGTAGTGCTCTTTCCTAGCATGAAACCATACTGCTGATCACTAATCACCACCTCCCTTCTTAAACTAGCTTCCACTACTCTTTCCCATAACTTCAAGCTGTGACTGATCAATTATATCCTTCTGTAGTTACTGCAGCTCTGCACATCACCCATATTCTTAAAGATAGGTACCAAAACACTTTTTCTCCACTCCTCAGACATCCTCTGAGTTTCCAAAATTTCATTAAACAATCTGGTTAAAAATTCCACTGCCATTTCTCCTAAGCACCTCATGCTTCCACTGGTATGTCATCTGGGCCAACAGCCTTTCCATTCTTCATCCTCTTCATAGCTGTCCTTACTTCCTCCTTGCTATTCTGTTTCACTTCCTGATTCACTATCCCCACATCATCCAACCTTCTCTCTCTCTCATTCTCTTCATTCATCAGCCCCTCAAAGTATTCTTTCCATCTACTCAACACACACTCCTCACTTTTGAGTACGTTTCCCTCAGTATCCTTTATCACTCTTACCTGCTGCACATCTTTCCCAGCTCTGTCCCTCTGTCTAGCCAATCGGTACAGGTCCTTTTCTCCCTCTTTAGTGTCCAATCTCTCATACAACTCTCCATATGCGTTATCCCTAGCCTTCGCCACCTCTCTCTTTGCCATGCTCCTCATCTCCTTATACTCATGTCTACTTTCTTCATCTCTTTGACAATCCTGCTTCTTCTTCGCCAACTTCTTCCTCTGTATACTCTCCTGTACTTCCTCATTCCACCACCAGGTCTCCTTGTCCTCCTTCCTCTGTCCAGATGTCACACCAAGCACCTTTCTATCAGTCTCCCTTACTAGCTCTGCTGTAGTTACCCAGCTATTCGGTAACTCTTCACTGCCTTCCAGTGCCTGTCTTAACTCTTCCTTGAACTCCACCTCACAATCACCCTTTTTTAACTTCCACCATTTAATCCTTGGCACTGCTTTCACACTCATCCTCCTCTTCTTGATCACCAACGTCATCCTACAGACCACAATTCTATGCTGCTTAACTACACTTTCCCCTGTCCCCACTTTACAGTCTCCAATCTCCTTCAGACTGGCCCTCCTACATAGGATATAATCCATCTGTGTGCATATTCCTCCCACTCTTGTATGTCACCCTATGCTCCTCCCTCTTCTTAAAATATGTATTCACCACAGCCATGTCCATCCTTTTCGCAAAATCCACAATCATCTGACCTTCTGCATTCCTCTCCTTAACACCATACCTACCCATCACTTCCTCATCCCCTCTGTTCACTTCACCGACATGCCCAATGAAGTCCTCTCCAATCACTAGTCTCTCACCACCACGTCATCCAACTCACTCCAAAATTTTTCTTTCGCATCCATTGCACACCCAACTTGTGGATCATATGCACTAACAACATTCATCATTACACCATCAATTTAAAAATTCATAAACAACACTATCAGACACTCTCTTCACCTCCAAAGCACTCTTGGCATATTGTTCCTTTAGGATAACCCCTACCCTATTTCTCCTGCCATCCACACCATAATAGAACAATTTGAACCTGCCGCCTATACACCTGGCCTTACTTCCCCTCCATCTGGTCTCTTGCACACACAATATATCAACCTTCCTTCTCCATCATATCAGCTAACTCTCTCCCTATACCAGTCATACTGCCAACATTCAAAGTTCCTACGCTCACTACTACACTCCTAACCTTCCTCCTCTCTTCCTGCCTTTGGGCATGCCTTCCCCCTCCCTCTTCTCCTTCAGCCAACAGTAGCACAATTTCCGCCAGCACACTGTTGGCTAACAGTACTGGTGGCGGTTATTGTTAACCCGGGCCTCGACCGATCCGGTATGGAAATATGAAATGTTGTCCGCATAAGTCATTTGGCAGAGGTTTTACGCCGGATGCCCTTCCTGACACAACCCTCCCCATTTATCCGGGCTTGGGACTGACACAAAGAAATGCACTGGCCGCTGAGCAAATGTCATCCAGGGAAACTCTAGACCAGAATGAGGCAGACGTTGCCATAGAATGCGTAGAATGAACATGAACACCTACTGGTTCTGGTAAACCAAACTCTTTATATGCTTGTAGGATACAAAGGGAAATCCACCTAGCGAGAATCACCTTTGAAACTGGTTTCCCTAAAAAAGGCTTAGCAAAGGAAACAAAAAGTTGATCAGATTTACGAAAGACCGCCGTCCTGTGCAAATAAAAACGTAACTGGCTGTGAACATCCAGCAAATGAAGTTTGTATTCCCCTTTCTTCTGAAAATTAGGGAAAAAAACAGGCAAATTAATAGACTGATTAATGTTTGTCTCAGAAGCAACTTTAGGGAGAAAAGATGGATTAGCCCTGTGAGACACCCTGTCCTTATGAAACACTAGATATGGGGGTTTCATACAAAGAGCCTGAACCTCTGACACTCTCCTGGCTGAGGTGACAGCTACCAGAAAAGCCGTCTTCCATGACAAGAATTTTAGGTGAACTGATGCCGAGGGCTTGAAAGGAAGCGCAACTAAGGCCTGAAGAACCGAAGTCAGATCCCATGGCGGGGACGGATTCTTAATAGGAGGTCTCCGAAGAAAAGTGCCTTTCAAAAAGATCTTACAAATTCTGGCAGCAGCGAGAGAGACTAAATTGTCCCCTACATGGAAATGAGAAATAGCCGCCAGCTGGACCTTAACTGGAGCTGGCTCCTTGCTGGAAGATATGAGACAAAAAGTCTAATACCGCTGGGATCGGAGCGGTAAAAGGATCCAGATTTCTCTGTGAAGCCCAAATGGAGAAACATCTCCATTTGCTACAGTAAATTTTCCTGGTAGAAGATTTATGTGCCGCAACCAAGATGGATTTAACAGGGGAACAGTCCTAGCAACTAGTGAAACTGGAGCAGCCAAGCTGTGAGCTTCAGGCTGTCTAGGTTCGGAGGAAGCATTCCTGTGGGATGACGAATCAGATCCGGAATTGGATCCAAGATCCAGGGTGGAGCTATGAGATGAGGCCATAGGCAGGGAAACCAGACTTGACGAGGCCAGAATGGGGCTATGAGGATAATTTCTGCTCCCAAACCGATGAGCTTTCTGTAAGAATTTTGTCATGAGCAGGAGTGGGGGATACGCATAAAGAAGACTGGGTGGCCAAGCATGAACAAGAGCATCTCTGGGGGCCTTCCCCCGTCGGGGGGATTAGAGCGATAAACTCGATGCACTTCACGTTGGATGGCAATGCGAAGAGATCATAGCAAGGCTGACTCCATTTGAGGAAGATCTGTTCCGCTACACAAGGGTTCAGAGACCACTCATAGGAAGAAAGGATAGTTCTGCTCAATTTGTCTGCCATGATGTTGGACCGACCCAGAATGTGTGTTGCTATCAGAAAGCAGTTGGTGGAGATCGCCCATTCCCAAACTCTCATGGCTTCTCGACAAAGGGGATAAGACTTGGTTCCCCCCTGTTTGTTGATATACTAGACCACTGACATATTGTCTGACTGGATCGCAATAGTTCCCAGAGGAAGATAAGCATGAAGGGCCTGCAACGCTAAAAGGACCGCTCTCATCTCTAGAACATTTATATGCAGAACGGTCTCGGTTTGAGTCCACGTGCCTTTGTTCAGTCCTGCCCGAACAGTACGGCACAACAAAGGGACGTCCCTCCTGCAAATCCCGGGATCGGAGCCACCACATGGGAGAATTTCTGCACACACTGCTCAGAGGGATCAGAAAATCTAGAGGTTGATGTAGTATCGACCACTGAACTTGCAACGTCCACTGTAAAACTCTCATATGCAGATGAGCACAAGGGATCAGGTTGATAGCTGCTGCCATGGACCCTAAGGCTCTCAGGAAAAATTCTGCTGTGGGTGCAGGGGACTGCAGAAGTGCTAACACATGAATTGCCAGGCTGTGTAGTCTGGAGTCAAAAATGCCCTGGCCTGAAGAGAATCTATTCTCACCCCTATGAAGTCTAACACTTGAACAGGTTGTAGGGTAGACTTCCTGAGATTTATAGTGATCCCCAGCTGAGGTGATATCCGGAGAAAGAAATCTCTGGCTAGTAAGAGTAGATACCTGGTGGGAGCGGTGATGAGCCAGTCATCCAGGTAAGGGGAAGACTTGAATGCCCTGAAGTCTCAGGTGGGCCGTTACAACTGCCGTGACCTTGGTGAACACCCTGGGGGCTGTGGTGAGACTGAAGGGTAGAACCCTGAATTGATAATGACTGGCCCCTAGCTGAAAGCGGAGGAACCACCTAGATCACCTGTCCATCAGGATATGGTAGTACGCACCCTTGAGGTCTATCGTGCACAACCAGTCTTCCTCCTGCAAGAAGGGCAGGATGGATTGAAGCATGGCCATCTGGAACTTTTCCTTGGCAATGAACAGGTTCATTGCTGATAGGTCGAGAATCGGCCTTGGCCTTAGGTCCCTCGTGTTTTTTGGTACCAAAAAAACCTGGAATAGATGCCTGATCTGGACTCGTCTGGGGGCACCTGCTGGATGGCTCCTTTTTCTAGCAGCTTTTGTATTTCCAAAGCCACGGCCTTCCTCTGAGAGGTGGGATGTCCGGGAGGCGCCTTGTGTAAGGGAGCTTGTTTGTAAAGGGAATAGAATAGCCTCTGGATATTATTCAAAGCACCCAGCGATCTGTCATGATGGACTCCCATTGGAGTGCATCGAAAACGCCCCCTGACTGCCTCCAGAGAGCAGCAGTCTGGCAACCTTTCAGGGTTGCTGCGCGGGTCGATCAGAAAATGGTTCCCGTGACCTGAAGTGCTTCAGCCCCCCTCTGCCTCTAGGCCGGTGTCCACCTTGTCCTCCTCTGCCTCTGGGTGAGGAGTCCTGAGCGTTCCGGGACTGCTGAGATTTCCAAAACCACAGCTTCTTTTTCCCTCACTGGTTCCTGGAAAAGGACCTTTGAGGGTTAGAGAAGTGGATCCCGATGGCTAACAGTGTTTTTCCATCTTTCTCGCTCTGGACAAGCGTATCGTGGACAGTCTTCCTGAACAGGGTCGAACCGTCAAAGGGTGCGTTAGCGAAGGATACCTTGAAGGGTTCCAAGAAATCGCAAAGACGGAGCCAGACGTGATGCCTTAAGGCGATACCGGACCCGCTAGCCCTAGCAGCTCCCTTGGTGGCATGATACAGTAGACGCATGGACATATTGGACACAGACTTGAGAGTGGGCATACAAGCAGAGACAGTCCATTTATCCTCGGCCAACATGGACTCCGGGGAGACTCGGCATACTCTTTCACAAGGTACAACTTATAGTAAAGGTAGCTGAAGCAAAAGTCTGCTTTCCAAGACAGTCCATCACCCTGGACTCCTTGTCTGAGGGGAGGGGGGGTGGACCGAAGAACTCTCCTGTGCGAGTTCCTTTTTTGTGGCTGCCATCACCACCATGGCATTAACTGGGGAACCTTTGCTCCAAGAAGCTCTATCTGTCGGGGGGCTCAATATTTTGTCAAGTATTTTGGGTATTGGCTCCACAGTGTCTGGTCCGTTCCAAGTTCTGGTGGTGATAAGGTCCACCAGAGGGTCGGCTGGGGGGGGGGGGACACCCAAGAGGTAGATGGACCTGTGTCGAATGCCTCCAGGAATACTGACTCCTCAGAGGAAGGTTTTTGGGTGGACCCCCCCCCCCCCGGTGAAGGATTTCCATTATGTCTCCAAAGGAGACGTCTTCAGCAGCTGATTGGGGGAACCATCCCCTTCCTCCAAGTTGCTATCCTCAGTGAGGGACTCGGGGGAGTCCAAGTGCCTCCTTTTACATTGGCGTTTGTGAGGAACCTCCTCGGGTGGACTTTCCAGGGAGGGCTCACAAATGGTTTTGTGTTCCTCCAAGGGAACTGACATGGGAGCAATAGACACAGGCTGTCCCTGGGGGGACTGGATGACGGAAGACAAACCCAACTGTGAGGGGGCAGGGATGGACCCTGAGGAAAGAGTGAGGGGTCTCGATCCTTCAGAGAGAATCCTCTCCACAACGAACGCCGAAGGAGAACCGGCTTCCCTGAAACTGGTGGTGAGGGTAGCTGCGACCCTCGAATCCGAAGGTATCGGAGCTGAAGTTGGAACGGCCGGACCCCGAAGGGATGGTATGCCCTGACCACAATGGAGCCGATGACACACATCCCCTCAGATCCGAAGCCCGACTCTCTGCTCCGAGAGCTCAGATCCGAAAGCTAATTCGACAGACTCGAGGGCATGGCTGGTGTGAGGCCAAAAAGTACCATCAGCGCCGACACCCTGACTCCAGGGCTCCTCGGATCCATAGATTCCAAAATCTGATGGTGGATCGGAGAAAGAACTATTGGGGTGAAAAACGGAGCCGAACTCCCCGCACTGGTGAGGGGGGGGGGATCCAGAAACACTTCCATCTGCAGTTGAGTTTGTAGAAACCTTCGCATCATCCAATCCATGTCTGCTTCAGAGATGCTCCGAGTCGATCTAGAGGACGCCAGTAGGGCCGACACGAAGACGACCTCGAGGGTGGTCAAGCCTCCTCCTCCTCCAGCTCCGGAGAAAAATGTGGTGAACGGTGCTGAGGAGAGGATGGCCTAGTAACTTTGACAGGAGACAAAATCACCTTAGTGAGAGGGGCCATTTAATCCAACACGGCCTGCCGCTTGTGGCCCTTCTCTCTATCTCTATCTTTTTCCTTTTCTGTTTGTCTCTCTGTCTTCCTGTGTTTGTCTTTTGTTCTCTCTTTGTTGGCCTCTCTCTCTCTCCCTGTGGCAAGGTGGAAGGGTGAGTCCCGGACATGGGAGGATGGCTGGACAGCCACAGCCAAGGCTGGCGAAGAAGCGGTGGAAGAAGAAGAAACAGAAGTTGATTCCGCGGGTAGAAGATCTGCCAGAATCAACTTGTTCCTGCGATCCGGCAGGGCCCGGGGGTTGAAGGCCACACAGATTTTGCAGCCGGATGACAAATGAGGCACCCCCAAGCAAACTACACACAGAGTGTGACCATCGGCTGGTGGCAGCTTGTGGCCACACTCTGTGCACTTAGAGAAAGTCACTTTTTGACTTTCTGACATAATAACGCGCGCACACACACACACACACACACACACACACACACACACACACACACACACACACACACACACACACTCTACAGGTGGGAAGGGGAGCCTACACTGACAAAGTTAAAAACTTTCTAACTTACAAAATGCAAATATCTAGCAAGGAAAGGAACCCGTTAATGACAGAAAAACTATAAGCTATATATACACACACTATATATATATATATATATATATATATATATATATATATATATATATATATATAGATATATATATATATATATATATATATATATATATATATATATAGATATACACACACACACACACACACACACACACACACTCAAGGGGCACACACACCTGGAGCTCAAAAATCCCAGGTTGGCAAAGCCGCGACAAATGAGATCTGGGGATTGGAAGGAGGTTGCAGTGTAGTATGGGTACGGGGGAGGACCTTGGAGCTCGGATCTTTCTGCTTGGTATGCTGCTGGCTCGGATCTGTGTCAGACCCAAAACCCATTTGCTGATCAAATGAAGTTAACTACTTTAGATCTATAGTTTGCAGCTGATAAGACGTATACTTACATTTAATAATTCAGATAAATTAGTTGTATAATTGTGATAGTGCACTGTATGCCTTATATGATTCTATTAATTTTATATCTTTTTTTCTCTCATCCCAAACCTTATCTCTTTTTTTTTTATTTTCTATTATGTGTCATCAAAATGTCTCCATGTCATCCATCTGTAACAAATCACTAAATGCTTCATGGCACCACAAGGTAGGCCAGACAATGCCCAACACATCTGGGACCCAACCTGACTGCACTGCCTCTGCTGCTCCTGCACTACCTCTGCCCTCAGGTAGTACTGTCCTGGCAGCTGGTGCTGTGGTACCCTCAGAGTAATGGCTGAGGTTGGGATTTCATCACCCACCAGAAGATGCCATGGTTGGTGCATAGAGTTGTGTACGCCTATGCCGGATGGAGAGGTTGCTCTCCCTCATGGTACATAGGAGGGGTAGACATCAAGCACTCCAGCACCAATTGGAGTAAGGGAAAAAAGTGTTGACAGTCTTGTGGGTGAGGAATAGATTCTTACTGCCTCCATGTATGGCAGGCATGAGCTCTTGCGTGGTCTCCTCCCTCACCCCAATCATGGTGTTCCCCATCCTCTTGTGTCCCTCGCCATTCCTGTGTCATCTTCTTTGTTTGCATTTGCTTCCTCACGTACCTAACTTGCATGAACAAGAAATACCAACGCCCCTTACCCAGCATTCCTCCCTTACTGAATTAAAAAAAAAATGTGCACCTACCTGTCATGCAGTAGAACTGAAATTTGTATTTTACAGCCTTGTGGTTGTGACAGGGCATTTACATACCCTTTTGCCATACTTACTAGAGTATTGAAAATGTATCTACTGTACCAACAATGTCCTGTTCTCTCCAACATGGGATGAGAGTGGCATCAACAGGCACATGTTTTACAGAAGGCTGGTGCACCTTGCGCCCCTGACCTGGTATGTGTCTGTCTTCCTTTAGCTTTCATTTCATATATCGTATGTATATCACAATGCCTAAAATGTTTGATCTCTTCCCATTGCGTCTCCCTCTGCCAGTCTAGAACAGCTAAGGGCACCTCTGCTCTAGCCCATCATGACTGTATCCCATGACTCATCGCCACCTGCTGTATGTCCTCTGCATTTCCTAGGACTACCTCCTCTGGGAGCAGCAGAGGCTTCTTTCAAGCAGGTATTCTAGCATGTGAACCACTGCCTGAGCAGGGCCATCTGCAGGTAGTGGTAGAGTCTCTAGTGGAGAGGGCAGTGGAAAAGGGGTTGAGCCCATATCAGCACCTCCTGCAGTGGGTTCATGGCTTCTAATCAATCAGCCTCTGACCACAGAGTTACCAGACATTAATTCCCCATCAACTTCAGGAACTGCACCTGACAACCCTAGGCAGAGGTCAGATAACTCTTTGTCATCTTGGACATGTGCCCGTCCTTATTACCCATTCCTATCACATGTCCAAGATGACAAAGAGACTAGTTATCTATGATGTGTGGGGTGAGCTTGTATTGGGGCTGGCAAGCACCATACCCATCTGTGGCAACAGGTGGAGGAGACTATGGAACTAGAAGGGTGTCATCCATGTCTGCATGACCAGCCAGACCAAGGGGTGCAGGCAATGGCTGAACCAGAAGAGTGTCATGTCCTACCATATGCACAGCCATAGTGGAGGCAGTGGTAAAACCAGGAGATTATTATCCTTGTCCATGTGAGCAGCCTCAACCAGGGGTGGAGGTGACTGTACCCAGCTATATTTACAAAGCTTACCTGCAATGTGCAGCCACCCTCTATATTGGCTATGCTGCCCATTTGCAAATAGCCACAAGGACTTATGGATGGCTGACATTTCATGCAGTGGTTAGAAGCATTCAAAAACGCTATGAACATCTTCATCCAAGCCACACAACGCACAGAATGTCACTGACCGAGTAGCATCTATCTATGCCTGGATCACAACCCTGCATGTTGGCTGGGTGATGCTGAGGGTAACACCAATATCATGTAACAGTTGTATCTCAGGTCATCAATGGGCACTGATGCAACCCTCTCAAATGCCATGTGTGTGCATCTCAGAGGTTGTGTATCTCTCAGATCCTGGAGGTGTATTTGCTGCCTATGAATGATGTGTAGGATGCAGAAGGACAGGACATCCTTCACCAAACACAGGTGATGCAGGAGGGCCAGCCTGAGCCTCCACAAGCCACTCAGCTGTGGGAAAAGAGAATGTTTCCACCACTGAATGTCACTGACAGTCATACTACTCAACTTTTACCACCAGTGTTGGGGACAAAGAAAAATAATAATTATGTTAAGGCCCCATATTAGCAATACTTTTAAACACTGGTACTTGTTTTTCTTTCGTCTTTTTCCGGTTAGGGGTCGCCACAGTGGAACTCCGGTCTGCTAATGATTGGCACTCTATTTTTTTATGGTGCCGAGGTGCCAGTCTGATGCCCAACCTTCAACGAAGGCACGCCCATTCACACATGTCTTTCGAATGCCACTCGACTGTGGGGAGGACATGCAGACTCCACACAGAAGGCACTCCAGCCGAGAATCGAACGAGAGAACCTCTTGCTGTGAGGTCACAACGCTACTGCTGCACCACCGTGGCTACTTTTAAACACTGGTACTATTAACTTAAAACTTCTCAAAATAAGTTTCCAGTTTCATAAGAGCTGAAGCAATAATCTTCGAAAAATAAGGGTATTCGTCCAAAATATGGACATTTCAGAGATATGCTGACAGTGCCACTGTGTCCTTTGATTGTGATATATGCACAATGCCATCACCATCAACTTCTACAGATATGATGACCTCAGGCATGTGCAGAGCTTTATTGCTGGAAACTGTGAAAGCATACAGAAAACCATGCCACTGGTATGTGTGACCTGTCACAAATATACATAGGCTATGACCACATACGTATCTGTTAGTGCAGGGTGCATTTGTTGTTGTTCTGATTTCCCTGGGTTTCAGATAAGAGGTGTGCTATGTGTGTTCACTAATGTTGGTTTGCAATGGCATATCACACAACTCACTGGATATATCTCCCACAGGTATTCAAGCAGTAGTCATCTGTGCTGTAGATGTTCATAGTTGAAGCTCTGATGTTCCTGTGTGACAGAAAAACACATGATGATGCTTTTCTAAATGTGTAATAAGCTATCAATGTGCTACATGAATGGCATTTTCCACTTACTCACCTGAGACATTCCCACCTTTCACATGGGCATTCGTGACCTGTTCAACTCCAACATCCCATCTACCATCCAGAATCATGTCCTGTCAGTTTCACCACTAGTATTATTAGGCACTGCTGCATCGCTGTAAGGTGATGATTTCGGGTGTGAGCAACCCTGGTAGTAAACCTATCTGCATTTATGTCTTGTGCCTCATTATTTGCATGATACATCATTTTGTTGGCTCCGTGATGCACCTGCAGCACTTTGTGGTTGTGTCCACATACAGCATTTATTTGCTGCATCATTTATTTCCACACCTGGTCCCGGAAGACTATCAGCCTTATTATTTTCCAGGAAATGCTTGGCATACATCTGTAGGGCCAGCATCAAACATCTGTCTCCTGTGGTGTAAATTTCTCAGTGTGATGCTTATGTATATCATGTAGTGTATGTGTGCACCCATATGAAATGGCTGCACAGGTGTTACACTGGCCCATTATGTCTAACCATATTCATTATGCTGATTATGTCTAACCATATTCATTATGCTGACATATAAGGGCACTGTGTTATGTGGTGGCCATCAATGCAGATCATGTGATGTCTGTGCCACATGACATCTCACCCAGCTATCATTTTCACTCCTGGATTTGACCTGGTGAGTGATCAAGGCCACTGCAGGATCTGAGTTTAACATATACAGCATAGGGAGTATCATTTGGAGGAAAGCTATGACTTGAGTACCTTGTATCAGATTCATATCTTGCATTCACTTGCAAGAGCAATGAGCATTTTTATTTATTTGTTTATTTTATTTTGCTTCTTTTTCCATGTTTGTCTGACCGGGTATAGTCGAAAAATCAACTTTTCATTAGAGGTCCAGGGAGAAAAGTTTTAGCATATTACAAACATTTGTAAACAGACATTTAATAACTGCATGAGCAGACATTAATTAATATACACTAACAATTACACTTACATTTTCAAATTAGATTATATTAATCTGAAATAATGGTAACTCTTACAGTATAAAAGATACTTATGCATTAGCAGATGTTGAACAACTGAGCAATTTAAATGGTGTATTAGTGGGTTTGTCAAACAGATAATAGATCTTGTAATTTGAGCTTAGAAATTCAAACAGAAGTGAGGAAATGAACTTTGTAGGGTCTAAACTGTTAATACTCAAGTTAATGAGTTGGGGTATAAACCAGGTTCAGAAACAAATATATATGGTTATCATAAGCTTTATAAAGGTATGGATGAGGTTTGTCACAAAGTAATGACTGTAGCTGGGAGATGCTATGAAAACTATTCGGGCATTGGTGAAGACTGGTTGGGGGTATAAGATTCTGAAATAAATTTAAATGGTTTGGTTATTTGGCAAGCTGAAGATTACATTGGCATTTATCCTGGAGATATACAGGTGCAGATCCATTGATTTAATGGGTGAAGTTTTAGTTATGTTTTAAGTAAGTTTACATTCTAAATTTATTTCAGTGGTAGTAGCATGTGGTTCCATAGTTCAGCTACACTGTTTGAATATAGCGTCACCTGCAGTATTAAATGATTTGGTTAGAGTGATTAGTGATTTTTCTGTAGAGCATAACATTCTATTATAGGAGTAGTGCTGTATTAAGTTGTTAAGGTCTGGGCGATTTTCCAGCTTATAGAGAAGTCTGTGCATTGTAGACAGCTGAGAAAGAGCAGGGGAATGTGGTAGTCTTAAGCAGTTGAATTCCCCAAGTGCTAGGCAGGGGTGTATTCTATTGTTATAGCCTACTGCAAATTTGGTTATTTTATTATTATCATTGCTCAAGTCTGGACAGTTGTGAGACTTGAAAGTTTGTGAAAATTAGGGCATCATAGAGGAGCGATGGCAGTAAGAAAGAAAGAGTATATACTTTCAGTAACTGCACAGATGTCAGCATTCTCCATAAAAAAGGCAATATAGGGGTGGATAATGCTTTAGACAATATTCAAAAGCCTAGAGGTGACAGGTGAAGACCATCCCTGGTAAAGCAGTTTGGCCTATCAACCATGTCCTCTAAGTCTGACAAGTATTAGCCCTCTTTGGAATGACACCAGTAGCTAAGCCAATTGTTAAAGTCAATCATTTTCTGCTAGTATTGTGGCATCATCCTTAGAGCTGGCACTGCTAGGATCATACCAGTCTGTGACACATATTCTGAGAGCTCAATCATGTCTCTCGTCATATAGTCTGAGAAGGTACATCTCAGGTCATTTATGCCCACATGATGGAGTCATACAGGTACTCGGGGGTAAGTGACCCGAGTGCTTTTGTGATCTGGCAGATCCTGGCTCCTGACAGGCAAATAACTGTAACCTTCTCTTTATCCAGCCTGAGGAACATCAGTGTGTCTCACAATGGAGTCTCCTATGACCAGAATATTGGGTTGTGGAGTGTTTCAACTTATGGGCTTGGTAGTTGAGATACAGTGAGATGTGGCTTTGTGTTATGATGGGAATTGTCTTGTTTGTGTGCTTCCAGAGTCTCTGAGGACTGTGCCTGAGAGACCTTTGAGGTTTGGGTAAGTTACATGTAAACATCTCTGCATATGTGGGTCTATGTGTGTGGTCTTTTGTGGGTGCAGTGAGTGATATGTGTGAGTTACCAACAACCTGTTTGTTGCTTTTTGTGTTTGTATGCTACAGTCTAGCCACCAGTGTCAATGTGTAACAACATCTCTCACATACTGTAGTGGTGTGTTTGAGAATTAAGTGGTTGCTACATTGTGCAAAATGCCCACATCCATCAATTTGGATGAAGAGATAGCCGGAAAGTGCCCATCTATGGTTGCAAGTCCTAATGTGTGCTTGCAAGGGATAGGAGTGGAGGGTATTTGTAACCAGATGAGGGAAGGGTGTTTACTTGCTGAAATCTGCAGCTAACCTAACAAGTGATACTGTCCAGCACCCAAACCAGATGATCTCCGACTATCAATAGTCTTGGGTGCTATAATAAGGTAAGGCAGACCTAAACAGTCCTAACTAAATGCGTAAATGCTGCTCACCACACAAGCTAGTTGCTCTGTGAGTAACACGGGACTAAGGCAAAGTTTCATGATGATTTTTATAGGGAAATTGTAACTTCTTGCGATTGTGTTTATACAAGGCACTAACCGCTGCTGTGTGAAGAGCAGCTTTGAGCAAACACAAGACTTTTATACGATCAGAAAAATGCAAGTTTTCCACTAACTATGCCCTAAGGCCAATCAGGTAAGCACACAATGAGCTTTCCAACAGCAATTCCCACCTCATATAGGTGAAATCAGCCCACTATTGCCACAAGAATACATACTTTGACCTTCTTAATGTAAAATGACAGGTGAGGAGCATAAGTATTAAGGAACCACAAAACAGATGCCTAATACTAGCTAAGGAACACTAGATACAATGTAATTCACTGCAGAACAGCAGCCCTTACAGCAATTTGAAAATGCAACTATAAACTTTTAAGACATGTAGCAAAAAAAAAAAAAAAAAAACAATAAATAGCACAGTAAGCTTTCACAGTATAATGAAAATAAGCAATGTTCCAGATTTTATTTATTTACTTATTTATATATTTGGCATTTGTTTGACAGCCACGGTGGTATGGCAGTAGCGTTGTTACTTCACAGCAAGAGGTTTTCCCGTTAGATTCTTGGCTTGGCTTGGGAGTGCCTTCTGTGTGGAGTCTGCATGTCCTCCCCGCGGTTGGGTAGTGTTCGAAAGACATGCGTGTGTAAATGGGCGTGCCTTCGTTGAAGGTTGGGCGTCAAGCTGGCACCTCGGAGTTTCGTAAAAATCTACTGCCAATCATTAGCGGACCGGTGTTCCGCTGTGGCGACCTCTTACCGGGAAAAAGACGAAAGAAACAACATTTATTTGGCATTTGTTTACCGGGAGGGTCCGATGGACATATAGTCCATTTTCAGCAGAGGTACGGGGAGACCAGCTCCAAATACAAGTTAACAGCAGACATTATTTACAGTTTAGTAAAACACACCTTATTTACAGGGTAGATTAGTACAAAGCTCCAGATACCAATTAGCCAGCAGACACTTTATTACATGGTATATTACTTAAGAGTTAGAAAGCATTGCAATGTATAATATACATCAAAGTATTTAGTATACCTATACATATGAAATTTAATATGGGTATGCATACATTAAAGTAGTTAGTATACCTATACATATGAAGTTTAATATGGGTATGCATACAGTGGGTAATGAATAAAGTGTGGAAGTTGGAGAGGAGGACTGATGGGAGATAGGGAGAGTGGTGAGGCTAGACAGCAATGGGCAGGAGTATTAGATAACAGTAAAGGAGTGTGGATCAGTGAGATTGTTAATTAAAGAAGTGAAAGAGGCAGCAATGTGGGCCAGCTATTGATGTGAGATAGTTATCAGCCAGGGGATGAGCAGGTACACAGCCAGGTGTCAGCTAAGTGAGATTTGAGAAGTAGTTTGAACTTAGAGTGGTTTGTGATAGTTAGGATATGTTGGGAAATGGAGTTCCAAGCCCTGTTGATACGATTAGAGTAAACTGAGTCCCCAAAACTGTTATTAGATTTTGCAACTTGCAGTAGAAATGTGTTTGTACAGGGCACTAGCA
This sequence comes from Protopterus annectens, assembly GCF_019279795.1. Lineage (NCBI taxonomy): Eukaryota > Metazoa > Chordata > Ceratodontiformes > Protopteridae > Protopterus > Protopterus annectens. The sequence goes on from NC_056729.1 coordinate 1,120,404,759, forward strand.
TGTCGAGCAGCTCCATGCAAATGTACCTAATTTATACCAGTGCTGGAAATAACAGAAAACTAACTACTGAGCCCTCTGACCAATAAATTGACTGCACTGATTTAGTGCCCTTTTATGTGCTTTCCAACTCAGATACACCAGGTCAATTCCTACTGACACAGGATGAATAAATCACGGTCCTCCTAGAGTAAAAATGCAGTAAAGGAGTGCCCAGAGTGAAATGCTACCAGAAACAAATTAGTTAAGGATGGGCAGTAAGTGATTAAGGATAACAGCAGTGTACTTTAAACCGATTATAATATAAAAGTGTGATTGTTCAATAAATGTACTTCACTTTATAGAAATGAGTCGAGCCACTCAACTGTGCAAAATTTATCAAGGCACTAAAAACAAGTTAATTAACTAATAAGCCCTCCAGCCAATAAAATAACTACATGCGGGAATCTCTAGTGTGTTTCCCCAACACATTAGAGATAGTGTTGGCATGATCTTCTCTTTAAGCTAAATTGGGATGGGTCCAGAGTCTGTAGGTTGCCAATGTCCTTGTTTGTCATTTTTATAATTTGTTCCATGGTTTTGCATATTAGGCTCATTAGAGTGATTGGCCTATAGTTTTCTGGGTCAGTTGAAAATCCGTCTTTGTGGAGGGGAATGACTGTTGTGGAACTCCATTCACTTGGAATATAGCCTGTGTCAAGGGTGTAGTTGGAGTGACAAGCGGTCCTGACAGGCTGTGTTTTAGACTGTTCAGGAGGCAATGTGGAATGTTGTTGAGACCCACAGAGGTGGCGTTCTTGGCTTTAGCGAGTGCTTCCAGCACCTGGTTCATGCTAATAGCTGGGTGAAGTATTCTGAGTTGAATTTCACACGGAGGAGCTGGAGAAGTGGGGTGTGTGTGAAGTCTTAGCTGAATTTATCAGCCAGTAGATTTGCTGTGTCACCTTGATCAGTGAAGGTGGTACTGTTCAGCAGCAATTTAGCACACTGCCGTGTTACCCTTAATATGCCAAACATAACTGAGGAAGGTCTTGTGATTGTTCTTAGCCTGCAAGGCCATCTGTAGTTAGCCTTGTTGGATGTAATCAGACCTCTTAGTTTCTTGTTTAGTTATATCTGATGGAATTGCTCTTCCTGATTTTGGCCATACGTTTTTGTTTGTTTGTTTGTTTGTTTAGGTGAGGATTCCAGCAGTGTGGTTTGTTTTTAGTGTTTGTTTTGAGTTTACGTCTGGTAGGAATGGCAGCCTTTTTTAATTTCTCCATATCTTTTGGGTTTCTAATACCATGATGGGAATGGACATTCATTCATAAGTCAAAGTATGATTAAAGTTCATGAAATTAGTATTGTTTCAATCTTTGATGTCAGCCAGTAGTGCTCTTCACAGCACCTGCAATGTGCACAGTAATGACTCCTTCTGCAGTTCATATGGAGTTACATGTACTGGTAACGTATCTATATACGACTATAAATTCTATTTTATAAGACCAATTGCTGTTACTACTATTCGAACTGTCTGGGTATCTTTCTTCCACATTGCTATTGTTTCTGCCTGCAGATCCTAATATTTTATGACTTTGTGTCTGTCTGTACGCAAGACACTGTAGTCACTGGGTGTGGCAATTTCAATGATCAATGCTACTCTTGTCTTCTTTTCTTGGACCACTATATCCGGTTTTCTAGTATCTATCTTTTGAATTGTTAGTAATGGATGATCCCAAGTGATGTAGACTTCTTCATTCTCTATAATGCTTTGTGGCTCATGTTTCTAATGTTTTTTGTCCACTTCAATACCATAATATTTGCACAATCCCCATTGCAACAGTGTCGCCACTATATTATGCCTTTCAGTATACAGTTCTTCTGCCATTATTATGTCACAACCAGCAATGAGGTGTGCACCTGTTTCCAATTTGGTTTTACAGAACCTACATTTGTCCGTTTCTCCCACATGTTCAATGGACTTTATAAACCGTGTATGCATCCCACTATCTTGGACCGCCAATATTAAGCTTTCATCTCTTGGCTTGAATTCTCCTCTTCTTAACCATTCCTGTGTTCGTTCTTGATCAACATGAAGTTCTTCCAGATGTTTTCTGTACTTGCAACTATAGTTATGCTTTTTCCACATTTCTTGCCTTCTCATCTGATCCTTCACCTTATATTCTTTCTTTTGTTTTTGGCACATTCAGTTGCTGCCTGATTTTTATCTGCTTCTAGTTTGATTTCCATCCCTGCTTGATGCCGATAAGCTTCCGCTAGAATGGCTAGATTAAGCAGAGAAGTCATCTTAGATTTATTCTCCTCATGTTTCAAAACTTTCACTACATTTGGGTCTTGTGAGGTCCCACGATTGCAGATCTATACATATAATCAATTTCAAGGAGGCCCATCCCTCCTTCCGAATGAGGAATATAATCTTGGTATGCACTGATTTTTATTAGTCATTTGGTGAGCATCCAACACGTTTTGGGGCCAGTCAATCACTCCAAAACTGTAAGTTAGGACAGGAAGAGTAAACTGGTTTATAGCTTGGAATTTGTTCCTAAATGTCATTGCTGTTTTCAGGATTAATTTAAGTCTTCTGAAGTATTCCTTAAGTTTTATTCGCATTTGTTCATGTTTTATTTTTGATTCTTCATCAATTCCCAAATATTTATACACTCCTTCTTGTTCAAGTTTTTTTATATCACATTCTTGTCCTAAACTGTTGTTTTCCTAGCATTGCAATTTTCCTCCTTTAAAGGTTGCTTTTGCACATTTATCAAGACCAAATGACATTCTTATATCATCTGAAAAAGTTTTGACAACTTGCAGTTGTGCTTTCAGTTCCTCATCTGATGAGCTATACAGTTTTAAATCATCGGCAAAGATAAGGTGAGAAGTCTTTACACTTTGTTGTTTTCTAGGAGCTAGATTATAGCCATAGCCTAAAGCAGTTGAGTAAACAGCTTAATGGATTAAGGGCAAGGCAGAATAGTAATGGTGACGGAGTCACCCTGGAATATCCCTCTTTGAATTTTTATCCCTGGGATAACAATTTGTCCTTTATCATGACCTCATTGCAAAGTGGTCTGCCACGGTTTCATGGTCACTGTTATTTAGTCTATCAATGTATAGTGTATCTTATACATTTTTAAGCACTCTTTTATTCATGAATGAGGAATACTATCAAATGCTTTTTTGTAATCTATCCATTCTGTTCCTGATTTTGGCCATAAGTTTTGTTTGTTTGTTTAGGTGAGGATTCCGGCAGTGTGGTTTGTTTTTAGTGTTTGTTTTGAGTTTACTTCTGGTAGGGATGACCGCCTCTTTGTAGCCATTCATGTGTTTTTATAAGGACTCTGTGAATAATTCTGCAAAGGTAAATGTGGTCTCAGGATTAAGGGGAGCATTGAATTTTGACAAACTGTCACTTAATAAGAAGTAGTGCACCTTAGAATAGTTCCTAATTGTTATTGGTTTAGCTGGGTTTTCCGGATTGATTTTTACTTCAAAGGAGACAGCTTTGTGATCTGACCTCACTAGTGAGTATGTGACATGGTGGGGGTAGAGGGTATGATGCTGTCCATATTGGTGAGTATCAGATCTGGTATGTTTGATCTTCTGGTTGGAGTGTGCATTAACTGTAGTATGTTTAGGTAAGAGTCATGAAACTCTAGGATTGTAGGTGGTGACCTATAGCTAGCCATGATATGTTGAGGGACCTTATCTATGGTGATATACACATGGATGAGCTCCATAGTATCGTTCTGTTAAACCAACCCAACGGTATGTTTGTTGCTAACATAGCAAGACACCTCCACCTTTGACCTCAGTCTGTGCTGTTATTGGTCTAAATGTGTGGAAGGCACTGTAAGCCTTGCACTTCTGGAGTACGTTCTACAGCTTTAAACCAAGTCTTGGTCACAGCACAGATGTTTATATTCTCCAGAGTGAGGAGGGCTTGAATGGTGGTGGAGTTTCTTGTTTAGGCTTCAAGCCTTGAACAGTAATACCTTAAGGTTGTTGACTTTTTCACTATATTGTAGTTTTGCCTTTTTGGTATGGCATAATTATCCTCCAAACTAATATACCCCCCCACATAACCTGTACAAACTCCCTAACATACCTCCACTTAATAAACACCCATGATACATAGAGACACAATTGTGTTGAATTGCACAACTAAGCTTATAAAGGCCGTGGTGATCATTAGCCTAGTATATACCTATGAATAACAGAATGTCTGCATAAGCACACTAATAGCATTGAACAGTCAAACTGATATTTTTGAGCTATGGTAGTAATGCAGACATGGCACTGTTGTATGAAGATAAAGGTAAATATTTTGGGAATGAATCCCTACAAATATTAATATTCAAAGCAAGATATTCTGAAGCATGTATGTTCACCCCTGTGCTTCCTTCCATGCCCCAATCTACCCCATGTACAGCTGTCTGTTCCTTTCAATATCTTCAGGGGCTATAGAAATAAAAAGAGCACTAGTTAGTATTTGTGGTGGCATGTAATGCCAATCTAAATATGTAAACAATATAAGTTATACTTACAGTAGGGTTGCCTACTGTTTAAATTTATCTTCCCATTAGTCAAGGAGGTCAGGATTGGGAAGCTTCTTGTCAGTAATGTTGACAGTCCCTGTTTCTGGGATGCCAAATGTATGGGTAACAGCCTGGGATAAACTACTTCACGCTTCAGTCTTAGACTTAGGCCTTTCATAGCCCTGCTGCAGGAGCCTCTGGCTGTAATCCTTGAGGAGATGGAGAAATATTTTGGATTTCTGCACAATACCTCTGTACTCTAGAAGGAACACTACCCTTTCTTTCTCCAACCATGGTGTTTCACCTTGAATAATCTGATGGAAATATGTCAACTTGGTGCCTAAATCAGATCTCACCTGTCACATCTGCTGAGTAATGATGGATATCGAAGGTCCTCATTTGTGATATGGGACACTAGGTACACTTACTATTGTGATTCAGAATGGCAGTTTATGGTGGGAAACATAACAGTCCTCAATTCCAGTGTAGGCTGTTAAGAAAGCAGGTGCTGTAGTGACTCTACATGCAGATGGTTAAATATGGAATGACACTTCTCCACTAAAAGTGTAGCCAGGACTGCAAATGTGTAGTGCTGCTCTCAGGGACAAAGATATTTGCACTACATCAAGAGCACTTCTGCATGATGTCTACCAGGTGTACTCATTGCACAAAGTGAGTAATTCAGAAACAATGAGGTGAGCCTTAATTGGCATAATTCTCATACCTAGTTAGGTGTATTTGCATTATATAAGGACAATGAGAAGCATAGGGCCTCATCATACTATGGAAGAAACCTCTGGAGCTCATAATTGCTTACATGGCCGGTCTTAGGCATAGGCGAACTAGGCAACCATCTAGGGCGTTGTACAGGCCGACCGTGTAAAGGGCACGATTTGCAGGTATTTATTTATTCATCTGAATTTACGTTTCTAATTATGTGGGCAGCAGAACTGTAGGGCGAGGGGGAAGGGCGCTAGGCACCAGAACCATAGAGTGAAGGGGAGGGAGGGAGCATCCTCCCCCGTGCAGGGCACAATGACGTCAGCTTCACAAGGGGCAGACCTTAAGGCAAACGAGAAGACTATATGGCGATTAATTTAATTTCTCTGCTTTGCTTAATTGTCTGGCTGGTACTGGTATGTGCTGCTATATTTTACATTAGTACTAGTCCCTGCTGTATTTAATAAGTTGCAGTTGTTTATTTACTTCCTCTGTATCTGTTTTGCTTAATTTTGACAAGTTGCAGCTGACTGGTAATTTAATTCCTGCCTGGTACTGGTATGTGCTGTGCTGCTATATATTTTACTGCTGTATTTGACAACTCGCTCGCCGCACACTCATAACATAGACAATGATATTATTTACTGCTATTAATTTAGTTATTTAATGCTGTTAATGTAAATGTGCTGGCCTGGCAATGATGCTGTATTTTACTGCCCGCCGCTTGTAACACAGGGAGAGAGATTTACTTTGCAGTTCAGACAGACAATGCATTTCACTCACTCATTTGGAGAGGGGTGTGTTGATTTACTTTGCTTAGTAGCTGTGTGTGCGCCTTACTTGATTCATTTTGAGAGGGAGAGATTTATTTTCTAGTTCAGACAAGATGGACAATGAATTTCACTTGCTCATTTGTTGATTTACTAAATGCTAGTTTGTTGATTACTTTGCTTAGTAGGTTGAGAGAGATTTACTTGATTCACCTTCTAGTTCAGATCGTTACTTTATTCACTTTGAGATTTTCTAGTTCAGACAGACAATGCATGTTTTTTTATTGGAACAGTACCCCACCAGATGCACAGTGGCAAGCACTGGCCAACACCCTCTGCATGATGTTTAGTGTTAGTCTACTAGTTAAAAAACATAAGCAGACATCTGTCAGACAAATGCATATGTAAAACATTAATTTGTAGTGCATTCACAATAGTTGCCAACCAAGCATCTGTTCATATGTTTTTTTTCCATGCAAACACAGAGAAAGAAGTATGATTCACAAAGAAGTCAAAAGAAACATTTTATAAATAAATACCATGCTCATTCAGATGTCTGCTAAAAGAAATGATACACAGTTATGTCTCCAATGGAGACAGCCTGTATTGTCATATAAAAATGTTGGTGTTCTAGCTCTATGTTTCAGACAGAACTTTCACAAAATAAACAGCAAGTCATTTGCAATGCTTGGTGCTTGCTGTTGATTATAGAATTTCTAAGTTTCTTGCACAAGAAGCCAGAAGATTCGTTGATAGTGGTCTCCTCTCACATAACATATTATTACCTTGCTTCTACAACCAGCAAATTCTTAAAAAAAAAAACAAAGGTTATTTTTTGAGCATGCCACTGTCTTTTACTACAGAAAACGGCCTTCCCACAACATTATTAATTTGTTCATCAGTGTACAACCTGTTGCTTAACTACTGCTCATTTCTCTCAAATAATGTTTTTTTGCATTTCCTTATGCAGAAAGTCCTCTACTACAAGAACCTTAAACTCAATACCTGACTCTCCCTCGCATATAACATTTTAATACAGAGTTTAAAAAAACATGAACATGCTACGGGAAAGAATGTACTGCAACAACCCCTCACAAATATATTCTGGCTTTTTCCAGAGTTCTTGGGCTGCATAGTTCTTCAGGGGAGAGAGTTTAGTCCTGCTTATGCCATGTCTGTTTGTGTTAGTAGCACAACAGGTAGAACACTTGCTTTTGATGCAGAAGGCTGTGGGTTCTACTCTGACAGTATATAAATGGATTGCTGATACTATCGTGTGTTGTACTTTTAAAGGGGGTAGATGCTGCAGTCCTAAGTATGTCCTCCTAGGTGGAGATACCTAGAACTATGAACCTGTTATCAGTTTGCCATCCATTCCCTATTGCAATATTACTAGTTTATCATTTTTTTTAATGTAACATAGGCAAATTATTCCTCAAGGGCGACAGGTATTTTATTTGTAGATGAAACAATGAAATATAATAAGAAGTTATGTACCTACCATAACGTTCCATGTTAGTTGTCTTCTCTCGCCTTCTTTCTTGCTTGATGGGTTCGGAGCCGATCCCTCGGCTCCGACTCGGCACTTGCTTTAGCTCGAGAGTCTCTTTTACCAGCTCGAGGCAGCCCCATATCCCATGATGCAAGGCGGTAAGTACCCAGATCTCGTTTGTTAATAAAGGGCAATAGCACCAAGCATAAAATACTTCCCAAAGGAAGAAGAAACTTACAGATGTAAAAAGGACCAGTTTTGAATGGTCTTTAGCATAATAGTTTCTTATACAAGGTCTGTCCAGGCCAGGGGGAAGGAGGGAGGGTCGCAAGAAAGAAGGCGAGAGAAGACAACTAACATGGAACGTTATGGTAGGTACATAACTTCTTAATGTTAAGTTGTCAATCTCGCCTTCATTCTTGCTTGATGGGACCGCGTCCCTAGCACCTCTATCCTGGGTGGCTCAATGGAACAAACTCTTGAGGACTGTAGAGCCAAAACTGGCTCTGTCCCTGGAGGCCAAGTCCAATTTGTAATGGGAAACAAAAGTGTGAGGAGTGGCCCAAGTGGCGCTGCACAAATAGTGTCCAAAGGAAGTCTAGCTTGAAAAGCTGTAGAAGTAGCTAAGCTCCTAGTTGAATGTGCTTTAGGTTTTGAGCACAGCTGTTTTCCCCTGAGTGTATAAATTTCAGAGATGACCGAAGAAAGCCATCTGGACAAGGTCACTTTAGAAACAGGAAGGCCTTTTTATTATCCATAGGAAACAAAAAGTTGATCAGATTTTCTAAATTTTTTTGTTCTGTCCAAATAATATCTAAGTTGACGGTGGACATCAAGATAATGTAGCTTTTGTTCAGCTCTATCTGAATAGTTAGGGAAAAACACAGGGAGATCAATGGATTGATTCAAATTGTTCTTTGAAGCGACCTTAGGCAAAAAGGTTGGGTTAGTTCTCAAAGATACTCTGTCTTTGTGAAAAACCAAATAGGGGGGTCGAACCGAAAGAGCATGAAGTTCAGACACCCTCCTGGCAGATGTAATAGCCACTAAGAATAAAGTTTTCCAAGAAAGATGTTTCAGGGAACAAGAAACAGCTGGCTCGAAGGGGGGAAGAATCAAGGATGTCAGCACTAGATTTAGATCCCACTGAGGAGGAGGATTCCTGATAGGAGGCTTTAGTAGGAAAATTCCTTTCAAGAAGGCCCTGCATAGCCTATGGGACATAATATTATGATCTGCTATCCCGACATGAAAGTTGGAGATAGCAGCCAATTGAACTCTGACTGTGGAAGAAGAGGAGCCTGCATTAAAAATCTCTGCTAAGAAATCCACAACTGCCTGAACAGGGGCAGTAAAAGGATCAATATTTTGGGCCTTAGCCCAATAAGAGAAACGTTTCCATTTGCTTGTGTAAATCCTCCTGGTAGAGGATTTTAGTGAAGCTACTATGATGTCTCTAACTGGGTTACAGATCAAAGGAAGCCTGGCTAAGGAAGGAAGTGGAGCAACCATGCTGAGAGGTTGAGAGAAGGGATTGACCGGTGCAGCTGACCGGATTGGTGAATCAGAAGATCTGGCACTGGGTCCAGATGCCACGGCTGCACCAAAAGGTGATGATGGAGGAACGGGAACCAAACTTGTCGAGGCCAGTAAGGGGCAATGAGAATCAATTTGGCTCTCAAAACGGTAGCTTTCTGGATCACCTGAGGGATCAGAGGAAATGGAGGGAAGGCATAAAGAAGTCCCTGGGGCCAATCCTGGGTCAGAGCGTCTCTGGGGGATGGCCTGATAGAGGAAGAGGCTGAAGAAGTCTGGACATTTGCTGTTTTGGGGAGTAGCAAAAGATCGCAACATGGACGACCCCATTCCAGAAAAATCTCTTCCGCTATAGACTGCTTGAGAGACCACTCGTGAGGCATGAGGATAGCTCTGCTCAATCTGTCCGCTATAATGTTGGTTTTCCCAGGGATATGCGTTGCTACCAGAAACCGATGAGAGGAGATCGCCCATTGCCAAAGTCTGAGCGCTTCTCGACACAAGGGGTAGGACTTGGTTCCGCCCTGTTTGTTGATATACCAAACTACAGACATGTTGTCTGTTTGGACTGCAATTGTCCCTACGGGAAGAAAGTCGTTGAGGGCTTGCAACATTAAAAGCACTGCTCTCATCTCCAGGACATTTATGTGCAGATGGTACTCGAACGGTTGCCACGTCCCATGAACCATCCTGCCCTGATAATGACCCCCCCACCCAATCAGGGAGGCATCCGTGGTGACAGTGGCTATCGGGGACGGAGGTACAAAGCACCTGCCTTGGTGAACCTGAGACGATGTGATCCACCAAGCAAGATGCTGTTTGCATGTCTGTGTCACCAGAATCTGGTGACGCATTGGAAGTTGCTGGTATGACCACTGTGTGAACAGCATCCACTGAAGGAGGCGCATGTAGAATCGAGCCAGGGAAGAAGAGTAATGGCCGCAGCCATGAGACCTAATACCTTTAGAACCATTCTGGCCTGTACTTTCTTGCTGGCCAGAATGATCCTGACATGAGTCTGAATGTCTGAAACTCTTTGTTCTGTAAGGGTAGCTGACATCCGAACAGTGTTTAAGTTTGCGCCTATGAAGGTAATAGACTGGCAGGGCGATAAGGATGACTTTTCGAAGTTGATTGAGATGCCTAAAAGAGAACAAAGGCCTATTGTGTAATCCCTGGCTTGTATAAGCTGATGCCTGGTGGTGGCTGACAGGAGCCAGTCGTCGAGATACGGAAACACCTGGAATCCTTGACGTCTCAGGTGAGCCGTGACCACTGCCATGCATTTGGTGAACACTCTGGGGGCTGTAGTGAGACCAAAGGGCAGGGCTCTGAACTGGAAGTGACTGGACCCCAGCCGAAAGCGGAGAAATCTCCTGGAGCGTCTGTGAATTTTTATGTGATAGTACGCATCCTGAAGATCTATTGAGCACATCCAGTTGTCCTTCTGTAAGAAGGGCAGAATTGACTGAAGAGTGACCATTCGGAATCTTGTCTTCCTGACAGACTTGTTGAGTCTGCTGAGATCCAATATTGGTCTCCAGTCTCCCGTCTTTTGGGGACCAAAAGAACCTTGAGTAGATTCCGGGCTCTGAATGGTCTATTATAACTGGCTGAATGGCTCTTTTTTGCAGTAGTTTTGCGATTTCTGACTCTGCAATCTCCCTTAGACCGGGTGGTACATCTGGAAGGGAACTTGAAGGGAAGGGACTTTCCTCGAAAGGAATTATGTAACCCTTGGATATGATCGACCGTACCCATCTGTCTTGAGTGAGGGAATGCCAGGCTTCTGGGTACAGTGATAATCTTCCCCCGACTGCCTCCAAGGAGGGACAGCCGGGCAACACCTCAGGGATGCTGAAAGGGCTTATCAGAGAGAGGCTCCCTGTTTCCCTGGTTCTTCGGACCCCCTCTGCCTCTAGAGCGGCGTCTGTTGTTGTTACCCCCCTCTGCCTCTAGGGGTAAACTGACCACGTGAATCCGGCGTGACTCCTTGGGATTTACGGAACCACATCTTCCCACCCTTCTGTCCTTTGGGATAAGGCCTAGAAGGGGTGGAAAAACGGACTCCAACAGCAGAAAGAGTCTTGCCGTCCTGCTCGCACCTGGTCAAGGTTTCCTTCACCTGAGGGCCAAACAAAGCTGACCCATCAAAGGGAGAATTTGTGAAGGACGCCTTAAAGGGATCCGCAAAATCACATAGCCTCATCCAGGCTTGGCGTCTAAGAGCCACACCTGTGCCTGCGGCTCTACTCGCTCCATCCGCAGCATAAGATATTAGCCGCATGGAGGAGTTAGCAATGGAATTGAGGGTTCCTAGCTGCGAAGCAATCTTTTCTTGAGCCCCTGCAGCTGTAGGATCCTGAACTACCTCTCCCAGCTCCTTCAGGATATCTCTCTGGAGTCTGGTGAAGTGACAAAGATAATTCAGCGAACGCATAGCAAAGGTCGCTGAGGAAAACATCCACTTGCCGTACCTATCCATGGTCCTAGAGTCCTTATTAGGAGGATGGACGGGCACGGAAGGATCTGCAAGTTCCTTTTTGGTGGCCGCAGCCACCACCATGGCATCAGCGGGGACACCCTTGGTAAGGAATTGTTTGTCACTCAGGGCAGTGATAAATTTTGAAGGCCTCCTAGGGACTGGCTCTATAGAGTCAGGAGCTGTCCACGCCTTTCGTGCAATAACCTGCATAAGGGGGTCGAAAGGCGGAGACACCCAGGAGGTGGAGGGCCGAGATCCAAACGCCTCTAGGTATACTGACTCATCCTCAGAGGGATTGTTGGTGGGCCAGTTTCCCCTCTGTTTCAGGAGTTCTAGGATGTCTGAGAAGGAGACATCCTCAGAGGGGGATCTAGGGGATCCCTCTGACTCATCAAAGTCAGTATCCGAAGTGACAGACTCGGGGAGTCTACATGCTTCCTCTTACAAGTCCTCTTCCTAGGAGGATCTCCCGAAACATCAGGAGAATCCTCGGAAGAGGGGGAAATTCCCAATGGGGAAACCTGAGGTGGAGGATCTCTGGGTCCTGTAGCAAGAGAAGTGGCAGAGATGTCAACAGGTACTATAGAGGGAGGAGCTACGGGAACAGACTGCTGACTGATACCAGTGGCCAGTACACTCTTCATCACCTCGAAAGCTCCCCTCCCAGGCAGGTCCGAGAGAACCCGCTCCGAAGCGCTAGGAACTCCAGGGACCACCGCAAGGGAAGTCTCAGAGGCAGATGTTGGAGCCGAGCTAACCAAGGCCGAGGCTCCAAGGGGAAGAGCGGGCTCGGACAAGGGTCCGATGCCACTCACCCCCTCGGAGGAGACCATGGAAGCCCGACCACCAAATCCCTCTAAGGAAGAGGAGATAAGAGTAGAGGCTGAAGGAACAGAAAGGGGTATCCGTCCTCCAGCCGTAGCAGTAACCATTCCCGAAGACTCCAACTCCAAGCTCTGGGATAGAGTTGAAGGAGGAACTGTAACGGGGTGTGGACCAACAGTCGTCTGTTGAGATGGACTGTGTAACATTTGGGCCAGTACCTGTGACTTGAGTAATCTACTGACCACTCTCTCTAGGTCATGATCTGACAACCTGGATGACCTTGAAGATCGGCTCCGATGGCTCCGTTCCGATAGAAGAGGTGAAGCCGGAGCCGACAGTATCGGCTCCAAGGAAGGAGACCTCGACCTCTTCCTGGAATGAGCCATCGGAGCCGATACTATAGATCCTGTCGGAGCCGACTTCTCGGAGCCGACAGGAAGCCTCGATGCATCGGCTCCAGCCGGAGCCGATACAGCCACCAAAGTAACGGTGTCGGAGCCGATCGGAGCCGACACCGATGCCTGTGCCACATGGGTGTCGGAACCGATCGGAGCCGACATCGAAGTGGTCAATATAGATTCGGCACCGATAGCCATCGGTGCCGAAAGCTTTGTCAAGCCAGAATCGGCTCCAGCCGGAGCCGATCTCGACTCAGTACGAGTCGGAGCCGAGGCCGCAGGCTTAGAAACAGAAGCCTGGGCCTTGGAAACTTTAGCTGGTTTAGGTGGAGCCGACTTAGCCGAAGAGCCCTCCGGCTTAAGAAGGCCCCTAAGAACCAGTTTATTATGTCTCTCCTGCAGGACTCTCTGGCTGAAGGAGTGACAAATAGCACAGGAGTCCTGCAGGTGAAGAGGGCCTAGACAATACAGGCAAGAAGTGTGACCGTCTGTCAGAGACATCTTCTGACAGCACGAGTCACACTTCTTAAAACCTGAGACCCTCTCCTTTGACATGGTGCCGAAAAACACACACACACACACCAGTCAAAAATAACTTAAATAAAATACCAAAAGGTATTCTATAAAACCAATACACACACCCTAACAGGGGGGGGATGGGATAGGGTTTTAAGATACACTAACAAAAATTTAAAGAAGACAGGGAAATTCTGTCAGAAAGGGTATAAAATAAAGTTAAAACTATCAATACAAGGTTTTTTGACTAAAAGGGGCTTAAAACTCACAAAAGTGAACAACTTACCAGGAGCTGGCAAAAAGAAGACCTCCTAAGCGAAGCGGCAAACGAGATCTGGGTACTTACCGCCTTGCATCATGGGATATGGGGCTGCCTCGAGCTGGTAAAAGAGACTCTCGAGCTAAAGCAAGTGCCGAGTCGGAGCCGAGGGATCGGCTCCGAACCCATCAAGCAAGAATGAAGGCGAGATTGACAACTTAACATAGTTGCTTGCTAGCAGCAACCTCTTTGTTAGTTACAGATCTGTTTAGTATGGAATTATTTAGATGACTTTTACTGCTGCAGAGACTGTGCATATTTACTGATACTGGTGTATTGTAGAAGATAAAGTAGACTTTTATGATGGAAATTATCTGAACTGGGCAGTTTTCTTGGCGATATTGAAGTGTATTAACCCACCCGATGTGCAGTAGCAAGTCACGCACAAACCCCGCCTGTGACAGCGATGTCAGTACACTGCCCGCCATTTGATTGAAAGTGAAGGAGCAGTTAAGACAGACAGGCTTCATGTGCTAAAGTCTGCAAAGAAGGGATTACCGATTAAAGCTCCATCTCATTAGTCTTTTTTACTGGTAAAATGTAAAGTGTAAACAATTTCTTGTACTACTTAATAAATAACGAAAGCACTACACTTTCAACTACACACTTTATACTGTTGGCCCTTTTTGGATTTGTATAAAGTCGTTTTGCTTGGTTTTAGTCTTGGTTTGCTCTTACCATCATAGCCACTTTTGGGTACAACTGTCAAAAAAGTAGGAGAGAGCAGCAGTGAATCTGGAAAGGTGGCAACAGTGGCTACTACACCCTGGCCCCGTGTACAATGAAAAAAGTGGGATGATGATGACAATAATTATGATGATGATGATGATGCAAAAAAAAATTAGAATTTACACTACAATTTACTAAATGCAGAACAGTGGAAATTACATTATCTATAACAGTCTCAAAAGAATAAACATGGAATGCACAATCTGACCCTCATAAAATTGATTTATTATTTATTTATGCATTTATTAGCATTTACTTACCATGACTGTCTGACTCGGCACTAGAAGTAACCCTTTTCAGTAAAGGTCCGGAGAGAAAAGCTCCTTAAGGCAGAAATCAAATTACAAATTTTAATAAAATGAATATTCAGACTGTACAAATAGTCGAGATACCAGATTTACAATTTTGCTTAGTCAGTACTGGAATAAATAATGATTGCCCATTTTGGAGATGAACGTAGAGTATAAGGAGTCTCCAAATGAGGTGTCACTGGTAATTGTGCCCAGAGTTGCATCACAATAAAAGTAAACCAAAATCTTCATTCTATATCATCATAAGTTTGACATAAAAAAAAAATTATTTGCTTGCCTGTTAAACGTTTAATTAATTACATGACACGGAATTGCAGTGCGCATTCCGTGTCAATCACGGCAATTTACCGTTATTAATCGCGGCCCTCAGGCATGTCAATCAGGGCAGCCACGCCTATTCCTGCATGAACTAACTGGTGAGTTAATACACTTCAATATCGCCATATTCTCATTATTGGTTCATGCATTTTGTTTCATTGTTTACAGGAAAAATGTTCAAAACAATAAATTTAACACACTAACAAGTGTGCTGTATTATACAAGGAATATAATTTAATACAATCAGGAAGGTAAATCAAAGAATGCATACATGTATGCATGGCCCTAAAAATGGGTTTGAAAACAGCCCAGAGGAAAGTGTGAAAGGCTCAAAATCATGGGCAAATGTTGAGCTTTACTCTTGTTACTAAAACAATGGTTGAAGGTAAACAGTTCACACCACATTACCTTGACCTAGCCAAGCCTTTTGACACAATCCCCTACTCAGGTGTAGTACAAAAGATGAATAATGTAGGAGCAAACACATGCATCACTAGCTGGATTGCCAACTTGCTCACAGGATGCACAAGATTAAAATAGGGGAAGAGACCAGTCACTAATGGAGTCCCCCAGGGTTTGGTGCTGAGACTTTTTCTGTTTGGCATATACATCTCAAAAGTAAAAAGAAATACCAAAGGGCTTTGGACGGCTAAGTTTGAGATGACTGAAGTTAGTAGCAGTTATTGAATCCCCAAATAACTTAACTATCATGCAGGATGGTTTGTCTGAAATAGTAACTGGGGTCAAAATCATGACAATGCCCTCTGAGAACTGACCCAATTGTTTGGCATTTGGGAGCTTGTGTGTACAGTGACCTAACTTTTGACCAACATGTGTCCAGAGTCATAAGAAAGCCTTTCTATACTGCACAGCTTATAAACAAATTGACTGTGACTAGATCTAGAGATGCTGTTGTCCTCCTTTACAAAGCTCTCATTAGGTCAATTATTTTGTATAATGCTCACTTTGGCATGTATCTGTCCAGCCCCATGCAGCAATTGGAATACCTTCAGAGATACCTTACTAAAAGGATGCATTCCTAAACAATAGGTCTTGCATGAACCACCTCAAAGATTTATTACTATACTCAGTATCCTACAGAGTGCTTAGAGGTGATATGTCTGGCATACAAGGCATCCTCCATCCTAATACAGATGGAATATTCCTCATAAAATTTGTGGTTTTCTGGCAAATCACTGAGAATTTAAGTAACTAAATGTCATACATTTGAGTTTCACCCTTCATTTCCTTCAGAAAATGTATGCTAAGAGAAATGTTGTTATTGTAGCAACTTTCTAAGTCTATAAGAGCAATATTTATAATCTGCCCCTGTTTGGGGGTCTGTCTCCCCCATTATTTTAACCTTTGTTCAGATTTCTTGTGCCAAGAGGTTGAGAGGTATGGAAGCATGGTATGCAGTGCCCTAGTTGCTGATTATATGGTGCATTTTAAGGGGGATAGAGGTTCTGTGTTCCATAGTGTGCCCTACTTTGTTTAGGATACCTAGTAACCATGAACTTGTTGGTTTCTCAGTCATCCTCTGTTGCAATATTACCAGCTTACCAATTTTTTCTTTAATATAATGTAGGCAATTAATTCTTCAAGGGCAGCAGGCACTGAATTTGTAAATGAAATACTGAAATGTAAGGCTGTTTGCCAGTAACAGCCTCTTCATCAGTTACACATTTCTTTAATGTAAAATTATTCAGATGAATTTTAATTCTGCAGATATTGTCCTTATTGACGGATAGTGGCGAGTTATAATGACAGATGTCTGAGATGCCTTTTATGGTTAAAATATTCTGAAATGGGCAGTTTTGTCATTATTGGTTCGTACATTTTGTTTCATTGCTTACTGGAAAAATGTTCACTTCTACAAATTTTAAACACACTCCAACAAGTGTAAATGTTTCTATGTGCAACTAGCTGTTTTTTTGTTTATCAAATGTCACACTGTGTTGTACAATCTGAAAGCATGTTAGTAGCATAATTGCCTTTGGTGCAGAAAGCTGTGGATTCTACTCCCACACCATGTAGATGGAGTGCTGATATTGCCTTGCCCATATGACTGTTGATTATTTGGTGCATTATAAGGGGGATAGGGGTTCTACACTCCTGAGTATGTCCTTTGTATGAGATGCCCAGTGACTATGAACTTGTTGGTCATTTCCTGTTGCAATATTACCAACTTACCAATTTTTAATGTAATATAGGCAATTAATTCTTCAAGGGCAGCAGGCACTGAATT
Organism: Protopterus annectens; assembly: GCF_019279795.1. Taxonomy (NCBI): domain Eukaryota; kingdom Metazoa; phylum Chordata; order Ceratodontiformes; family Protopteridae; genus Protopterus; species Protopterus annectens. Next base: position 1,120,421,964 of record NC_056729.1, read on the forward strand.
TGTAGATAAAACATTGACATGTGAAGTTGTTTTGTCAGTAGCATCCTCTTCATTAGTTACAGATTTCTTTAAAGTGGAATTTAGATGATTTTACTTCTGCAGAGATTGTGTGCATGGAGTCATATTGGTGGATTGTGATGACAGAAGTCTTGAATGGCCTTTTATGTTTGAAATTTTCTGAAATGGGTAGTTATTGGTTCACACATTTTATTTCATTGCTTATTAAAAGAATGTTTTAAACTACACATTTGAAACACTTTTTAACAAGAGGTGCTGTATTATACAAGGAATATAATTCAATGCAATCAGGAAGGTGAATCAAAGAACAAATGCATGTATGCATGGCCCTAAAAATGTCTGCAAGGAGTCTGTTTTGAAAACAGCCTACAGGCAAACTTAATTCTTCACTGGCCAGATGCATTTTCTATTAATGTGGGTTTTCCTGCCGTTTCAATGAATGTGCGTTTTTCTATTTCAATGAATGTAAGTTTCAACGGCAGAGAAGTTTACTGCTTATGCTAAGTCTGTTTTCACTGCGAGACTGTATTGTTTAGCAAATAGCTACCTGTGTTTGTGTTATTTTATTTTAATATCTGTTATCACTGTAGCAGCAAATAAGAGAACAGTATGCATGGTAACTGGTGAGAAATAACCAAATAATGGAACACTGGAATGGCTGAGGAGGGGGCTGCTGCTGGGGGGAAGGGGTTGTTGCAGGAGGGGCTGCTCGGGGGGGGGGGGGCACTATTACCCTACCCAAGGCCCTATCGGACTAGGATCCGGCTCTGGTATTTAAAGTAGAAAATACTATGCAGAGGTAGTTGCAGTTAAAGATACCTTGTAATGTAGCAAAAAAGAACTCCAACAAAGAACAAGAAACCAAGAGCTTAAGGCAAACAAACACTTCCAGGACACCACAAATTTTCCACGAGTATTGTTCACTGTGATTAGCAGCATAGTGCAGCAGGGCTGATTTTTTAATTTAAGCATGTTTTTAGCATTGTTCCTGGTTGTTTCATTTTTACTGCTGTTTTAAATTCATTTTTAATGTATTTTAAAGTTAGGTGCACATAATCCACTTGTTTGAGGAAAACAAAGGTGAACATACAAAGGTGCATTTGTACTAAGTAAAGTTACACCCCAGCAATGGTTTCAGTAACATTTACCAAGTAGTTTGTTAAAATGCATTTGGTTTGTGAAAACTCAATTGTTGAATTTGCATTAAGTTAACAATTGCATTTAATTGCTTAATGAGTTTCAAGTATTTGTTGCAAGGTATTTAAATTGAGTGTGCACATCACAGTTTTAACTTGAGAAAGCCCAGTACCACTGGGTGAAAGCGCTTGTTTGTATTCTGTTGGTTCTGTATTAAAGAAGATTTTCACATACAACGACGTTTGTGGATTCCATCTTTTATCTTTTGGGATTACTGGATTTTGAAAGCTAAAATCTCCACCATTTTAGTTTGGTACGATTTGTACTTCAATTTGTGGTGTCCTGGAAGTGTTTGTTTGCCTTAAGCTCTTGGTTTCTTTTACCTTGTAATGTAGTTATTCTTTCTATGCATTTAAATAATTTAAAGAAATGACTGGAGTGGCTTTCTTGGGCAGTGACCCTGTGGGTGTGGCTCAAATAATGGTGTTTCATGACTATGGTGTGGGTGGGGCCAGAGCACTACTTCGCCTAGGGCACAATTTCGGCTAAGGCCGGCCCTGTTCATACTCTATTACATTATATGTGTTCCCTGAGTGTATCTGCATTCAGCCTCTGTGGTTTTATAGCTGGATGCCTATACCAAATAAAAAAACTGGCCAGGTGTACACTCCTTACATAAATCTGCATGTATCTGGTACATAATTACCTAACAATTTATCCTCCTCCATAATGTGTCAATAATGTGAAATATTCCTGATCATATGTCTTATTAAACCTTAGCAAACAAGAATTACTGGTGTCAGATATTTCCATGTCACCATGTATAAGATCATGCCTAGATGTTCTCATTAATACTGTTTAGTCAAATGGTTGTCCAACAGTTTCACTTCTTGCTCAAAATGTTCCTCAGAGCTACTCTTCAGTCTAAAATATTCAGATGTCGGAAGGTTGTCTTTAATGTGCTTAAGGTGGCAGCAACTAGCATGCAAAAGTGTATTTTTTAGAAAAAGTTTACGAAATACTTTAATCATTATAGTCCTCACAAGCTGACATGTTAACTACTACAAGTAAGAATTAGAAGTTATGTACCTACCATAACGTTCCATGTTAGTTGTCTTCTCTCGCCTTCTTTCTTGCTGGATGGGTTCGGAGCCGATCCTCGGCTCCGACTCGGCACTTGCTTTAGCTTGAGAACTCCTTTTACCAGCTCGAGGCAACCCTATATCCCATGATGCAAGGTGGAACTACCTCAGATCTCGTTTGGTAGCTAACCTACCCTGCTAAGGACTAACCTAACATAATTAGGAAAACAAGTTCATAATAAGAGTCCTCATAAGAAGGCTCAGGAGGAAAACAACCTGATAGGAACTCTTCAAGATCTGTCCAGGCCAGGGGGAAGGAGGGAGGGCAAGAAAGAAGGCGAGAAGACAACTAACATGGAACGTTATGGTAGGTACATAACTTCTAAATGTTAAGTTGTCAATCTCGCCTTCATTCTTGCTGGATGGGACCGCATCCCTAGCACCTGTATCCCGGGTGGCTCAATGGAACAGACTCTTGAGAACTGTGGAACCAAAACTGGCCCTGTCTCTGGAGGCCAAGTCTAACTTGTAATGAGAGACAAAGGTATGAGGCGTGGCCCAAGTAGCTGCTGCACAAATGGTATCAATGGGTAGTCTATCCTGAAAGGCTGCAGAAGTGAATAGACTCCTGGTTGAGTGTGCTTTTGGTTTAGAAGATAGCTGCTTGCCTCTGAGAGAGTACACATAGGAAATGGTGGAAGTCAACCATCTGGATAAGGTCACTTTAGAAACTGGAAGACCCATCCTGTTTTCTGCATAGGAGACAAATAATTGGTCCGATTTCCTGAATTGTTTAGTTCTATGCAAATAGTACCTGAGCTGACGATGGACATCCAAAAATGAAGCTTCTGTTCAGCTCTGTCGGAATAGTTTGGGAAAAAGACTGGTAGATCTATAGATTGATTAATATTGGTTTGAGACACAACTTTGGGGAGAAAGGACGGGTTCGTTCTTAAGGATACCCTGTCCTTATGAAAAACCAAGTAAGGGGAACGAATGCAGAGAGCTTGAATCTCGGAAACCCTTCTTGCTGAAGTGACAGCCAGTAAGAATATAGTTTTCCAGGTCAATAACTTCAAAGAACATGAAGCAGACGGTTCGAAGGGAGGTAGCATCAAGGATGCCAACATTAAGTTTAGATCCCATTGCGGAGGAGGATGCTTTATAGGCGGCTTTAGGAGAAAAACTCCTCTCAGAAAGGCCTTGCATAACCTATGAGACATAATGTTATTGTCATGCAAGCCAACATGATACTTGGAAATAGCAGCCAGTTGAACTTTAACTGTAGATGAAGAGGATTCTGAATGAAAAACCTCAGCCAGGAAATCTAAAACAGAATGTACAGGAGCAGTAAAGGGATCAATATTCCTGGAATTTGCCCAAATAGAAAAACGTCGCCACTTGCTAGCATAAACAGTCCTAGTGGACGACTTTAAAGAAGACACTAAGATGTCTCTGACTGAGTCAGAGATCATTGGTAGCCTGGCTAGGGAAGGAAGTGGAGCAACCAAGCAGTGAGGTTGAGAGAATGAATGGCCCGGTGCTGCTGACCCGACTGGTGGATCAAGAGATCCGGAACTGGGTCCAGATGCCAGGGCTGCACCAGAAGGTGACGATGCAGAGACAGAAACCAAATTTGTCGAGGCCAATAGGGGGCAATGAGAATCAACTTGGCCCTCAAAATGGTGGCTTTCTGAATGACTTGTGGAATCAAGGGAAAAGGAGGAAAAGCGTACAGAAGTCCCCGGGGCCAATCCTGGGTTAGAGAGTCTCTCAGGGGTTGGCCTGGAAGGGAAAGAGGGTGAAAAATCGGGCACTTGTTGTTTTGAGGAGTAGCAAAAAGATCACAACAAGGAGTGCCCCACTTCAGAAAAATCTGATCCACTACAGATTGATTGAGAGACCACTCGTGAGGCATCAGAATGGATCTGTTCAGCCTGTCCGCCAAGAGGTTGGACCTGCCGGGGATGTGCGTTGCTATCAGAAACCGATGAGAGGAGATTGCCCATTGCCAAAGTCTGAGAGCTTCTCGACACAACGGATAGGACCTGGTCCCGCCCTGCTTGTTGATGTAGCAGACCACGGACATGTTGTCCATTTGTACTGCAATAGTCCCCGTGGGAAGAAAGTCGTTGAGGGCCTGCAACGTTAAAAGCACCGCTCTCATCTCCAGGACATTTATGTGCAGATGGTATTCTATGGGTTGCCACGTCCCGTGGACCATCCTGCCCTGATAATGCCCCCCCCCACCCGATCAGAGAGGCATCCGTGGTGACTGTGGCAACCTGGAGGAGGGGGAACAAAGGGTCGGCCCTGATGAAGAAGAGGGGAAGATATCCACCAATTCAGATGAGTTCTGCATGACTGTGTGACTAAGATTTTGTGCCTCATCGGGAGACTGTGGTACGACCACTGAGTGAATAGCATCCACTGCAGAAGACGCATGTGGAAGCGAGCCAGTGGTAGAAGAACAATGGCCGCAGCCATAAGACCTAGTACCTTCAGTATAAATCTGGCTTTGACCTTGCTGCTCTGCAATAGAATCCGAACGAATTTTTGGATGTCCAGAATTCTTTGATCTGTTAGTCTGGCTAACATTCTGACGGTGTTTAATTCTGCGCCTATAAAGGTGATAGATGGGCAAGGCCGCAGAGAAGATTTTTCGAAATTTACTGAAATTCCCAAACTCCTGCAAAGCTGCAGAGTGTAGTCTCTGGTCTGAAGAAGCTGACACCTGGTGGTGGCGGAGAGGAGCCAGTCGTCCAAATAAGGAAACACCTGGAATCCTTGACGTCTCAGATGAGCTGTGACCACTGCCATGCATTTGGTAAACACTCTGGGGGCTGAAGTGAGGCCAAAGGGCAGGGCTCTGAATTGGTAATGACTGGTCCCTAGCCGAAAGCAGAGAAACCTTCTGGAGCACCTGTGAATCTTTATGTGATAGTACGCGTCCTGAAGGTCTATAGAGCACATCCAGTTGTCCTTGCCCAGAAAGGGCAGAATGGACTGAAGCGTGACCATCCGGAATCTTGCCTTCTTGACAAATCTGTTTAGACTGCTCAGGTCTAATATTGGTCTCCAATCTCCCGTCCTTTTGGGGACCAAAAAGAATCTAGAGTAGACGCCGGATCCTACCTGGTCTGCCGGCACAGTCTGGACGGCTCTTTTTCCTAGGAGCTTTGAAACCTCCTGTTCTGCCAAATCCCTTTGACCGGGTGAGATGTCTGAAGGGATTGTTGAGGTACGGGATACCTTTCGAAGGGATTTTGTAACCCTCAGATATGATCGACTGTACCCACATATCTTGTGAGAGGGAATGCCAGGCTACTGGGTACAGCAAATCCTTCCCCGACTGCCTCCAAGGGTGGACAGTCGGGCAACACCTCAGGGATGCTGAAAGGGCTTCTCAGGAAGAGACTCCCTGTTGCCCTGGTTCTGAGGATCCCCCCTGCCTCTAGGGCGTCTATTATTGTTACCCCTCTGCCTCTGGGGGTAAACTGACCACGTGTGTCCGTGTAGCTCCTTGGGCTTTATGAACCACATCTTCCCTCCCTTCTGACCCTTGGGATATGGTCTAGAAGGGGTGGAAAAATGGACTCCAACGGCAGAAAGAGTTTTACCGTCCTGCTCACACCTGGTCAAGGTATCCTTCACCTGAGGTCTAAACAAAGCCGAACCATCAAAGGGGGTATTAGTGAAGGACGCCTTAAAGGGGTCCGCAAAATTACAAAGCCGCATCCAGGCTTGGCGTCTAAGAGCAACTCCTGTGCCTGCGGCCCTGCTCGCTCCATCGGCCGCATAGGATATGAGCCGCATGGAGGAGTTGGATAAGGAATTCAGGATTGCTAGCTGTGAGGCAATCTTTTCTTGAGCCCCAGCAGCAGAAGGATCCTGGACCACTTCACCCAGTTCCTTGAGAATATCTCTTTGAAGCCTGGTGAAGTGACAAAGGTAGTTCAGCGAACGCATAGCAAAGGTCGCTGAAGAAAACATCCGCTTTCCATACCTGTCCATGGTCCTAGAATCCTTGTTAGGAGGATGGACAGGTACTGAAGGATCCGCCAGTTCCTTCTTAGTGGCCGCCACCACCATAGCATCCACAGAGACGCCTTGGAAAGAAACTGTTTGTCCGTAGGGGCCGTAATAAACTTGGATGGTCTCCTGGGGACAGGTTCCACAGAATCTGGAGCCGCCCACGCCTTCCGAGCCACTACCTGCATAAGTGGGTCGAAGGCGGAGACACCCAGGAGGTGGAGGGTCGGGATCCAAAGCCTCCAGGTATACCGACTCATCCTCGGAGGGATCAATGGATGGCCAATTCCCCTCTGTTTGAGGAGCTCAAGGATGTCTAAAAGGAGACATCCTCAGAGGGGATCGTCGCGAACCCTCCGTCTCATCTAAGTCGGTATGAGATGTAGTAGACTCGGGAGTCTGTGTGTTTCCTCTTACGCCCTCTTCCGAGGGGTTCACCTGCGGATCAGGAGAAACTTGGAAGAGGAGGAAATTCCCAATGGGGAAACCTGGGCGATGGATCCCTGGGCCTGAGAGCAAGAGGCTGGCAAGAGGTGTCTACAGGCACCGAAGAGGGAGGAGCTAGAGGGATGGACCGTTGACCTGGCTCAGTAGCCAGGACACTCCTCATCACCTCAAAGGCTCCCCTCCCCGGGAGACCGGAATATCCCCGATCCGAGGATACAGGAATTCCCGGCTCCACTGAGAGGGAAGGCTCCGAGGCCGATGTCGGTGCCGAGCTTACCAAAGCCGAAGCCCCGAGAGGGAGAGCGGGGTCGGACAAGGGTCTGATGCCACTAGCCCCCTCGGAGCCGACAAGGGAAACCAGACGACCGGATCCCTCCAAGGAAGGCCTCAAGGAGGAGATCGGAGCCGAGGACGACGGAGCCGAAGGATGTATCGGCTCCGGCGCCGAAACAGTCGCTGTCCCGAGAAGCTCCGGCTCCGAACTCTGGTGTGGAGTCGGAGGAGGAAGTTCAAGGGGTGAAACAATAGCCGAAGTCTGCTGAGACGGGCTATGGAGCATTTGGGCCAGTGCCTGCGACTTCAACAGCCTGCTTACCACCCTCTCTAAGTCGTGGTCAGACAGCCTGGAAGATCTCGAAGATCGGCTCCGATGGCTCCGCTCCGACAAAAGAGGAGACCCCGGAGCTGAGTGGATACTCTGCAACGAAGGGGACCGAGATCTCTTTCGGGACGAAGTCATCGGAGCCGAAGTCCCCTGAATTCCAGATGGAGCCGAAGGTTTCTCGGCTCCGATGCTGGATAAGGTGTCGGCTCCAGCTGGAGCCGACAAGGCCACAGTAGACCGGGTGTCGGAACCAATCGGTGCCAAACCCACTACTTTGGAAGCAGATAGATCGGTTCCAGCCGGAGCCGATCTCGGCTCCGACGGAGCCGGAGCCACCGGAGGAGGCTTGGATACTGTAGCCTGAACCTTCGGTGGCTTAGAAGGTTTACCAGACCCTGGTTTAGAGGGAGAACCTTCTGGCTTAAGTAAGCCACGGAGGATCAACTTATTCCTCCGTTCCTGCAGGACTCTCTGGCTAAAAGAGTGACACAAAGCACAGGAGTCCTGCAGGTGCAAAGGCCCCAGGCAGTAAACACAAGAAGTGTGACCGTCTGTCAGAGACATTTTCTGACAGCACGAGTCACACTTCTTGAAGCCTGAGACCTTGCATTCCTTTGACATATTTCTAAGGAAGAAGTCACACACACACCCCAACAAACACACACAATTAATCCCCTAACACAGAGACACACAGGTAGGGATTAACCAGTGGGGTCTAGGCCTAACTTAACTTTTATACAATTACCAAAGGAATTTAAAAGTTTTGAACTGTAAGGGAATAGGGTGGGCTGTAAACACACTACACACTAAGAAAGTGGAAACAAGGGGGAAATAAATCCCTAACTAAGCTTTTTTGACAAAAAATTACTTACCTCAGCTGGCAAAGGAGACCTCTTTCGCTAAGCGGCAAACGAGATCTGGGATAGTTCCGCCTTGCATCATGGGATATAGGGTTGCCTCGAGCTGGTAAAAGGAGTTCTCAAGCTAAAGCAAGTGCCGAGTCGGAGCCGAGGATCGGCTCCGAACCCATCCAGCAAGAATGAAGGCGAGATTGACAACTTAACATTTCAATATTAGATGTACTATATTTCATATGAAAATGGATATTCCATTTATTCTGTTTCAAAAAGTCCTTAAATTCTTCTAACTCTGTGATATCACCACCCACAGCAACCAACATTCAAAAACCTCTTCCAGGTATGTATGCTATTAATATGCATGTTCACTTCATGACTGTGTACATAAAGAAGCTCAGAATAAACCATGAAAAGGTCTGCATGGATGGGTGCAAAATTTGCACCTATGACAGTACTCTTTACTTGTAAGTAGCATTTGCCATCAAAGTAAAAAGTGCTCATGTTCAATACCCTTTCCAAAATAGTCAAAATGAAATTTATAGAGATTTTTATAGCTAGAGCTTTCTTTAACCTAATAGTAAACCACTTCCAGTCCCCCCCGGTGGGGAATACTGGTATAAAGTGAGGTAACATCCATCCTAACAAGTAATGATGTAGAGGGTATAATAGCTGGCTCCAAGTGAACCAAAACATTATTAGTATATTTAAGTCATGGTGGAAAACCAACCAATATATATATATATATATATATATATATATATATATATATATATATATATATATATTTATTTACAAGGTTTTTTTGTTTGCATTTAGGGCACAAATTTGTTAAACTCTTTCACACCTAGCCTTAGTGTAATTTCACACCTCCTGACACCTGAACAGTTCCTGTCTAGACAGCCTTCGTTTGAGGTAAAACTCAAAATATGCACTTTTTCAACCTTGCTGTAAACACATGCATATATCTCAAAATGATAGACGCTACCAAAAAGATAGAATATGAAAGTTATTCAGTGCACACACCTCTTCACTACAGTGATGTTAATATGTCAGACATAATAATAATATTTAACAAGTAATATTTGAAAAAGCCAATTAACTCCTCTGATTTAAGTCACTCGTCAGATACCATGAATAAACTCCAAAAAATATAAACCCAAGAGGACAAACATGGCAGATAAAATCCAAGCATTTATTATTTAAACAGAAAAACATAAGTGCTTTTGCGTAGAACCACTACACTTCAACTCTACAAATGTCTTCAGGATTTCACTAACTGGCAGGATGTGCCAATTGTTACATATAATGTTAATTATGTGTTTGTTGTCAGAAGTAAAAGGTAGACAAATCCTGCATTCTTTAGATTTATAAGTATTCTGATTGTTGACATCCATATCATCCCTTCTAGAAAAATATGGTCTCCCCCTATTCATCCTCTCCGTCTTAATCATTTCCAGAGGTTTACTACATTCTAATTCACTATATCCTCTCTCAGCAAAATCTCTCCTTAACTGACCTATCATTGCTAATAGGGTCACTTCCTTATTAGTCAGTCTTGATAGATGAAGAGCCTGTCCCTTTATAACATTCCTAAAGATACAAGTAGCATGCATATTACTCCTTTCTAAGAGACTATTCCTCTGGAAATTCTTCTTAAAAATCTGTGTCTCTAGACCATCATTTATGAGTAACAACCTAACATCTAGAAAATCAATACTTTCTCTAGAAACATGTAGTATGAACTTCAAAAAGAACGTAATATTCTCCAAATATTTAACATAATCCTGTAGTTCAGAGATCTCCTCCACAAGATAAAAATATCATCCACAAATCTTTTATAATAGAGAATATATCTCCTATATTCTTCCTTAATAAAGGCTAAACTATTCTCCCACTGTGCCATAATCATGTTGACATATGAATTAGCACATGGTGTGCCCATTGCTACCCTAGTTCATTGAATGTAATATTTAGAGTCAAGATAAAAACATTATTACTAAAAAACAATTGCATAAGCATACAAAGTGTTTGTATAAAGTTACCAGAATATTCACTATTCTCTAATAAGAAATCCTTCATATATTCTACTCAAACATCATTGAAGATACAGGTATAGAGTAAACACACATCTAGCGTAGCCAACGGTTTACACTGAAAACCTTGAAACTGCCATCGGTTGACTGGCATGTGGTCAAACTGCAGTTTTCAAGCTGGCAGAATGTCGAACCAAAATGTATCGACTACACTACAGTGAACAGGCTGTGTAGTTCAAGTATTTAGGTTTGACATTATGTAGGGAGATCGCAGTTCAGTGAGGAAAGTACAGTTGTGTACACCAACCATAAATGTAGATGTTTGAGTGTCTTCACTGTTGCATTCATGACTGTAGGGTTCTCCCCTGCTGGCAGGCAGTCCTCGGTCGGCCAGAATCCCAAAGTCTGGGTCCGGCGTCGGCTGTTCAACCATGCTCCCTGACGTCAGAGCGCCAGGAGTACAAAGCTGACAGCTGACACCATCTTCTCCAGTTTTTCTTGCCCCAGATGTCAGGAGTCCCAAAATGAGAAAGGTCCCATACCCTATGCAAATACACCTCAGAAGAATGGTGAAAAAAGGAACCACACAAAAGTAAAAATAAGAGGGGACAGGAGGGAGGGAAACCCAGACTGCAACAGTGAAGACACTCGAACATCTACATTTATGGTAGGTGTACACAACTGTACTATGTTCATTGTGTTTCACTGTTGCAGTCATGACTGTAGGGTAGAATCCCAAAGCTGAAAGAAAGGGAGGTGGTCATAAAGAAGAAGGGGCGGCTAAAAGGCCCTGCAAGACTGCAGAGGCAAAGCCTGCCCTAGACTTAAGAGTAGAGAGGTAGATTGTAGTGCTTAGAAAAAGTATGCACTGAACTCCAAGTTGCAGCTTCCAAAATGTCTTTGGTAGGAACTCCCCTGAGGAAGGCCGCAGAAGTGGCAGCAGCTCTGGTGGAATGAGTCCGTATACTCCCTGGGATTTGCTTTCCATGGTGTGAATAACAAAATCTGATTCCATGAGCAATCCATTTAGAAATGGTCTGTTTTGAAATGGCTTTACCTTGGGAACTTGAAGCATAAGAAACAAACAACTGTTCTGATTTTATGATGTCCTTGGTTCTGTCCAGGTAAAAACGTAGTTGTCTGTATACATCCAAGGAATACAAGATCCTTTCCCCTTTATTTTGAGGAGTGGGGAAAAAAGTTGGCAAGTGGATAGTTTGACTTAAAGCCACTTTGGAAACCACCTTAGGCATGAAGGTAGGATTAGTCCTCAAAGACACCCTGTCTTGATGAAAAATAATATAAGGTTCCACAGCCATAAGAGCTTGTAACTCTGAAACTCTCCTGGCAGAGGTTAGGGCTAACAGGATATCTGTCTTCTAAGATAAAAACTTGATGTCAGAAGAGGCAGCAGGCTCAAAATGAGGCAAGGTTAGTTTTTCCAAAACATAGTTGAGATCCCAAGCAGGAATGGGAGGAGATCTAGGAGGTCTTAAATTCTTAGCTCCTCTGAGAAACTGTCTTGTGAGCTGGTGGGAAAAGATTGGAGGGTCTGTATTATAATGAGCAGAAATAGCAGAGGCATATATTTAATGGAAGAGAAAGAGAGACCCTTATGTAAGAGATCTGTCAAGTAAAGTAAAATTGAAGGAATGTTCAGAAGAAGAGGATCAGAATCCTGAGCCTGCATCCAGGAACAAAATCTTTTCCATTTTCCTGCATAAGATTTTCTAGTGCTAGGATGTCTGGCTTCTAAAATGACATCCATAACCTGCTTGGGTAGGAAAGAAGAAATCAAAGGCCCTGGATTAACCAGGCCACCAGGCTGAGAGTTCTGACATGAGAGTGTAGAACCTGACCCTGATGTTGGGACAGAAGGTTCGGAGACTGAGGTAAAACCCAAGGGGGCTCCAGACATAGGTTTTTTAGAGTTGGGTATCAAATCTGTCGAGGCCAATTTGGGGCCAGCAAGATTATCATCTTGGGCTTGTCCTGTTTTATCTTTAATAATACCCGTGGAAGAAGAGGAAGAGGCGGAAAGGCATATCCCAAGAGGTTCCTCCAACTGAATGATAAGAGCATCCACTTTCCAAGCTTCTTTGTGGAAAGTCCTGGTGCAAAAATTCTGTAGTTGATGATTGAGATGGGATGCAAAGAGGTCTATGTGAGGACATCCCCTGACTGCTGTTATCATCCTGAATATTTTGGTGTCCAGTATCCACTCATGTGGATCCGAAAGGTTTCTGCTCAAACTGTCTGCCAGGAAGTTTTGCTTCCCTGGTAGAAACTGAGCTTGAAGGTCCAGATTGCAAGCTAGAGCTGCGTTCCATAGATCCATGGCTAGTCTGCAAAGAGGGTAGGAATGAGATCCCCCTTGCTTGTTTATGTACCACATAACTGTGGTGTTGTCTGTCCGTATTAGTAGTTGTCTTGGTTGTAGAAGATTTCTGAAGGCCATTAGAGCTTTCTGAATGGCTAACATTTCCTTTAAATTGATATGCAGGTGCTTCTGATCCTTTGTCCAAAGGCCCTGCAGACAGTTGCCCTGAAAATGGGCTCCCCAAGCATAATTCGAGGCGTCCGTGGTTAGAATCTGAGTGGCAGGAGGCAGACAGAAGGGTTTCCCTTTGTTTAGAGTACATGCCCTGGACCACCAAAGAAATTCCTTTTGAAGGCAAGGCAGGACGGAGATCAGTATGTCTAAACTGTGGCAATGCTAAGACCATACACTTTTTAGGTACCACTGTATTTTCCTCATGTGTAGTCTTGCATATGGTACGAGAAGGATGCAGGAGGATATGTAACCCAAAACCTGCAGGAATCTCCTTGCAGATAGCCGAGTTAAAGTTGCCAAGGTTTTGAAAGTTGAAGCCAGCTGTAATTGTTTTTCGGATGTCAGAAATGCCATCTGGGTTGTGATGTTTAGAAGAGTACCCAGAAAAGTTATCTGATGTGAGGGTGTCAAATTTGACTTTATGTTTACAGAGAATCCCAGGAACTTGAGGAGGTTCTGTACAAACTCTAGATGCTGGAGTAAGACATCCTTGCTGTCTGCCTGAATTAGACAATCGTCCAGATAAGGGTAAATTTGAATTCCCTTGAGTCTGCAGTAAGCTACTACTGGAGCCAGGCATTTGGTGAAGACCCTGGGCGCAGTAGACAATCCAAAGGGCAGCGCAGAGAATTGAAAGTGCCCTGATCCGGCCTTGAACCTGAGGTACTTTCTGCATTCCTGCCTGATGGGAATGTGTAAATATGCCTCCTTTAAATCCAAAGTTACCATCCACGCATCTTTGGATAGCATTGGAAGTAGCTGCTGTAGAGTAAGCATCTTGAATTTTGGAATCTCTAGAAAGGTGTTCAAGACTGACAGATCCAGAATGGGTCTCCATGAGTTTTGCTTCCTGGGGACTAGAAAGAGCCTTGAGTAATAACCTTGTCCCATCTCTGAAAGTGGAACCAGCTCTATGGCTTTCATAGCCAAAAGAGCTTCCACCTGGTTTAAGGCCTCTGTCCATTGATGGTTTGGAAGGTCTGGCCATCCGCTTGGCCTTGGCAGGGTATGAAAATGGAATTTGTAACCTCTTAAAACCACATCCAGAACCCACTTGTCTTGGGATATACGAGTCCAATTTTGATAAAAAAAGAGATAGTTTTCCTCCGAGAGGGGCTTCCAGGCAAGAAGTTCCTGCAGCCCAACAGAGGGAGTCATTGAGTTTGTTTCCTATGAGTTTGTGACCTATCCTCTCCTCCCCTAGGGGTGGAAGCAGTCCACTGTCTTGGTCTATAAGAAGCTTGTGTTTGAGGCCTTCCTCTGGAGCGTCTATATCTACCCCTCTGAGGCCTGTCTGAAGTGGGAAAGGACCAATTTTTAGAAGGCCAATTCCTGCTAAATCTTGGTGGCTGTACTTGTAAGAAATCTTTAACTGTTGGAATGGATTTCGCCTTATCCTCCATCTTTTTAATCACCTCTTCAGCTTTTGATCCAAACAAAACATTATGCTGAACAGGAGCATCCAATAATTTAGCTTTTACTTGTTCTGGCAAATTTTGTTTCTTTAGCCATGCATGCCTTCTAATGACTGTGCCGGAGGCAGCAGCCCTACAAGAAGCCTCCAAATTATCAAATCCACAGTGTAAACCATGCTTCCCAACTTGTTCAGCGGCATGCAATAAGTCATGTAATTCCTTATCTGCACAGGCAGAAATGGAAGTGAGCTTTTGTTTTAAAACAGACAAGAGAAATTGCTGGTATTTCAGCAGATGAAACTCACAGTTTAAAGCCCTAATGGACAAAGTAGCAGAAGTGTACACTTTTTTGCCCCATCTTTCTAAAGATCTAGAATCCTTTTCAGTGGGAATGGGGTTTTTGGCAGAAGCGGCCTTAACTCCCTTAGGACCCTGAGAAATGGTTTCAGGGTCAGCAGAAGGGTTCTTGTATAAAAACTGGAGGGAATCAGGAACCCTGTAATATCTATCAGGCTTAACAGGAGCAGGAGGAAAAGAGTCAGGGGTTAAGTTAGCCTCCGAAAAAGCATCATCCACAATATCAAAAACAGGAGGAATAGCCAGGGGTCTATGTTGGGTGAGAAGAAGAAAATCCCTTAGTCTTTTCTTAGATTCTGAATACTCCTGTCCTTCCCAGTGGAAATGTTCCCTCATTTCATGCAAAGTTTCCCCAAAAGAGAAATCCTCAGGGGGAGAAGCTGAAGGAATCATAATAAACATCCTGCCTTGGCCTTTTATCTGGAGGGGGATGAGAACCTCTAATCATAGTAAGTAAATCCTCCGCCATCTTGAGTAACTGTTTCTGTGACTTGGGAGCCGGTTCAGAAGAGGCCTGTGTTGCAGTCTTTGATTTAGAAGGAGTCTTTGCCTTTGTCTTTGGCTTTGCCTTTATTAGAAGCTGAGTAGGCCTGAAAACCCCTTCGGAAGCCGGTACCTGCACAGCAGCTCCGGACCCATCCGAAGGAGCATTGTCCGAAGGTCCTGCAATTGAAATATTTAAAGGCCTGGTTGGCTCCTCATGAGAGTCCGTTTCGGCCATCGGTTCTGAAATGGCCGACGACAGGGGCTGCAAAAGCGCCTCACTGACGACGGCCGAACCTGAAGCTGGCTCCGCTTGTGCGCTATCATCAGATTTGGACCTCGGAGGCCTGTCATTATCCTTGCGACATTTGTGAACTCCGGTAGTCGGAACCGTATCAGACGACATTTTGTAGTTAAAACGCCTACCGAAGTAATGAAAAGCAAAATCGTACCTTCGTTTAATTGTACGTTGATTGAATCTAGCACAAAACTGACAACTAGCCACGTCGTGGTCAGGGCCTAAGCAAGGAATACAGTAAGAATGAAAATCCTTATGAGGTATTTGCTTCCCACATGAAATACAATTATTAACTTTTTCTGACATCGGACTGGAGCAAGAAAAAAGTTTCCCCAACAGGGTACTTAGCTTTGAGTGAAGAAGAAAGTCTTCGGACTGAAGTTTATCAGAAAAAATCATTAGGAGTCAGCTGACCGGCACTTGCGAACTGCTATCACCGCACGGCAAGAAAGACTGGGGAAGATGGCGTCGGCTGTCAGCTTTGTACTCCTGGCGCTCTGACGTCAGGGAGCATGGCTGAACAGCCGACGCCGGACCCAGACTTTGGGATTCTGGCCGACTGAGGACTGCCTGCCGGCAGGGGAGAACCCTACAGTCATGACTGCAACAGTGAAACACGATGAACATTGGGGAATTAGCCCATTTCCTCACTGTAGTGCGATCTCGGAGATGGCATATTTGATGTGCACGGGGAGTGCAGCTCCTGACATGGGGGGTGCAGAGGGGCATAGCCTCCTGCAAAATATTAGAATTAACGTACTGTTGATTTTAGAGTGTAACGGTATGTTAATGTGCATAGCAGTTTGCCAATATATTCATTTTCGCTTTGTTTACTTTTCAGCATTCTGGATTAAGCATTTTGGTTCAAGATTCTAAATGGTCGACTAAAGCGTATTCGAAATGCCGATAGTAAGCCTTAGCCAACATATCTACATCACTCAGAGAAATACTCTCAGCTGTTTGAAACGATGATGATAACAATTCTGTAGTAGCAGTTAATATAGTGGAAGTTAAGGGCAACAGTGGATGTAACATTTTTTTCTAAATATATGGAGAGTGGCTCCGTAAGCCAACCCTATCCCAAACCTATTGGCTTAAAGGGGGGATTCTACAGAGACTTATGGATCTTAGACAAGGGGATGACTGGTGCACCAACAATAAAATAATCATATAACTCCTTACTTCTATACCCGCTGGCAAACAAATCAAACAACTCATTATGCACATTCTGTATAACTTTCCTAACATCTCTACTTGTAATTTCACAATAGGTTGATAAATCAGACAATAATTCATGCATAGCTTGCATATACTCTATGCGGTCTAAAACTACTACGGCTCCACTTTATTAGCCGGACATATAATGATATTGTTGTTATTCTGAAGCGCTTTAAGAGCCATACGCTCCCTCCCTGACAAATTATAAAATCTTTGGTCCTTGTTGGAACTATTATGGTCATTATACATTCTGAACAAATCATGCTCACATACTCTCATAAAGACTTCTACATGAGGATGAAAATTAGGTGCATATTACACTGTTTCTTTTAAATACATTATTGAGTACATCCATAGATGGAAACAAAACATTAATATTTTAATGGTTTGTTTTACATATGATTTGTTGTTTTGCGTTATATACTGGTAGGAGGCACTGTTAATCGTCTGGTGAAGAGTAGTGATTCTAAGCAAAACCGCTTACAGTTTTATGTTTACATAATAAACCATTGGATATTATTTGCCATGTTTGTCGCTCCTGGGTTTATATTTTTTGGAATTGGATAATATTACTTATAATAATTATGCAAACAAGTATGAATATCTCTGTAACCATAGTAGACAGACCTCAACTATCAGTGTGACTTTTGTTCAGGAAGATGTGATCTTCATTTGGCTGCAAACAGATGGCATTCCATTTTTGAGATATTTTCATAATTAAATATTCAAATATGCACAGTGTTCATAATAGACAAATAAATGTCAATATTTGCCATACAGTGCTGATTTGACACCAACTATCACTGCAAGGTTTTTTAGGCACTTGTACATTTTCAGTTGATATCATGGAGTCCCTTGTAAATACCCTCTGGCTAACATTATTAATATAATTATGAACATATTCTATACACTCCTAATTTTTCCAGAAAAAGCATAGTTTTTGTGTTAACAAATGCTTCACTCATCTAAGGAGCCATTCATGGCCTCTCTGGTGATTGTGATTCAGAATTTTGCATGCCCAATCCATCCAAATCCAATATGCCAGAGATATGTACAGAGATATGATAGGTACACTGACAATCTACTTATTCTTAATAAAACAGATAGAGTATGGGAGCGGTATAAATATACTTTAATGTTGAAAAAAAATCTCTCATACAACCAAAACTAATCCTATAGAGGTTGTCAGTGACACTTGCACCACACCTACTGTACAGGGTAAAGACCCTACATATAAAACTACTTATGCTGAGGCATTTACAGGTAACCTTCCTAAAATACTAAGGAGGCCTTCTGCACAGTATAATCAAAGAAAGGGTTATCAGCCATCATGTAAACACTCATTAAAACACCACCTGCAGCTAGACATAGAAACACTTTATCCAATGCCTTCACTTAACAGCCTTAAGGCAAACCAACATACAGTGAAATTTCCTGGTCATTGCTGATTCTATAGTGATGCACACTGATGTCCCCCTCACCAGACCGATTAAGACCCCTCACCAGACCAAAATAAAACACGTGCAACACATAGCTCACAAAGCCAGTGTGCCGAACAGTTACAGCCCTTAAGGCTAAACAACACACCTGATACACTTGTAATAGGTGACTCTATCATCAGGCACACTGACGTCCTGCTCACCAGGATGAACAAGGAGAAGGTCACGGTGAGCTGCCTGTCGGGCGCTAGGATCCGCCACATAACACAAGCACTCAGGTCACTCCAAGGCAAGTACAAATATGACT
The DNA here is from genome assembly GCF_019279795.1 of Protopterus annectens. Classification (NCBI taxonomy): domain Eukaryota; kingdom Metazoa; phylum Chordata; order Ceratodontiformes; family Protopteridae; genus Protopterus; species Protopterus annectens. The sequence goes on from NC_056729.1 coordinate 1,120,440,245, forward strand.
CAGTCATTGTCCATGCTGGTGTGAATGACCTGAGACATACCTCCCTGGACTACATGAAAAGAGACAGAGGAGCTCTCTGAGCATGTAGCCCAGGCCGGTATGACCCTGACCTTGAGTAGCATCTTACCCTCACCAAGAATGATGCCACAATATGAAGACAAGATGATCAATTTCAACAATTGGCTTAAGTATTGGTGTCTTTTAAAAGGGATCCAATGCCTGTCAGCCTGGGATGACATGCTCGACAAGCCACGATGCTTCGCTAGGGACAGCTTGCACCTGTCACCCTTGGGCTTTCAGATATTGGCAAAGGCTCTTGCTACCCCTATAGTGTCTTTTTTAGGCAAGGCTCAAAAGACAAACCCACCTCCATAGGTATCACAAAGGATAAGAAACTAAGAGTAATGCTACTCAATGCCAGAAGTCTAAACCTCAAGATGCACGCACTCGAAACTCTCCTTAGCATGGAGAACATAGATATCTGGGCAGTAAAAGAAACCTGGTTCAAGGCTCCCGAGAGCACCCCAGCACTACCAGGTTATACCTCATACCATGCTTTTCGGCCCCAAAACTTGGACCGAACCACAAAAGGAGGGGGGGGGGTATCAATATTCGTCAAAGATACTCACATACTTCCAGGTTGGTGGCACAGCACGAAGCATCAGAGACTATCCATGTGCAACTAACAGTGGGTAAAACTGCCTTCCAGTTTATAGCCTGCTACAGACCACCCTCCCAAACCCAGGAACCCCACTTGACCCTCCTGAGAACACTGGAAAATATGAAGGTCTCTACAAACACAATTATATTGGGAGACTTCAACTACCCAAACATAGCCTGGGAGCATTACTCTAGCTCCAACACCCTAGCCCAAAGGTTCCTATAATTTATAAACTCAAATGCTATGGAACAACTTGTTACCACTCCCACAAGAGGGCTAAACATACTGGACCTGATCATCACCAACATGGGGACTCTATGCTCCAGACCAGAAGTGTATCCCTCACTGGTAAGATCAGACCATAAACTAATCTCACTGGATATTCACATCCTGACCCGACCCCCTGCCCAGAAAACCACAGTGAAAAACTTCTCTAAAGCAAATTTCACACTTCTCAAAACCGAGGTGGAATCCTTCAAAGCCCCCGGGCCTGTGGAAAATACAGCCCAGACCGCAGAATCCTTTATAAACGCATTCTATGAACACCTTCAGGAATGCATGGATCATGAAATCCCAAATAAAACCAAGACCCAATCCTCCAAAGGCAGACGTCCTGTCTAGTGGACCCCAGCCATAAACAAACTATACAATAGAAGGAGGAAGCTACTACATGATAGAGTAAAAACCCAAAAAGGGAAGGCATCTCTGATCAGTATTAGCAAAAAACTACGGGCACTCATAAAATCGTCTAAGGCCAGCTTCGAGAGAAAAATTGCACAGGATACTAAGGATAATCACAAGGCTTTCTTTAGTTATGTTAGGAACCTGGATGGGAATTCCCAGATATGCTCAGAATTAGTCCAAAATGACAAAAAATACACCGAACCCACAGACATTGCCAATATCCTAGCTGACAGGTTCAGCGCAAACTTCTCACCCCCTCACCACCAAAAGGGCAAATATCTATCCCAGCAGAGTGCTGTCCCCCTGACATCTCAGATGCTCAGGTAAGAGCCGCCCTCTCCAAAGTAAAGAACACAGCATCAATTGGACCAGACTGTGTCCTGGGCTGCGTCCTACATGAACTCCAAGAGCAAAACCCAAACATAAAACTACTGTTCAATCTCAGCCTTACTACAGGATATGTACCCAAAGAGTGGGGTACAGCAACAGTGGTCCCTCTCCACAAAGGTGGTGCCTCAACGGATCCTGGAAACTATTGCCCCATAAGCCTGACTAGCTTGGTCTGCAAAGCTATGGAAAGGATCATCATGGACCTCATAAATAAAGATATTGGGGACCTACAGGCACTGGATCCTACCCAGTTCGGCTTTGTTAAGGGCAGATCCTGACTCTTAAACCTGGTCGATTTCTTTGAAACAGTCACAAAGGCCATTGACGAGGGGAAGGTGGTCCACACAGCCTACCTGGACCTCGCAAAAACCTTCGATACAATACCCCACTCTGGCATTATAGAGAAGCTCACCAGCTTAAATATAAACCCCTATGTCACTAGATGGGTTGTAAAAAGGCTCAAGGACAGAATCCACATGGTTAGAATTGCTGTAGCCATGTCCAAACCAGTTACAAGTGGCGTCCCACAAGGCTCAGTCCTGGGACCTCTCTTGTTTGGTATATATTTCTCGGAGGTACAGGCCAACACGGAAGGACTGTGGCTGACCAAGTTCGCAGATGACTGCAAACTGGGCACCATAATCGACTCTCCAGCCAACACAAGCATCCTCCAAAAGGGCCTCACAGAAACAGACAACTGGTGCCAGAGCCATGGCCTCAAGCTAAATGCCAGAAAGTGTATAGTCATCCCCTTTGGCAAAAACAAAGTGCCCACAAATTACCACATAGGTGGAAATCCATTAAGTACAGAAAAAGTAATTAGGGACCTGGGGACCCAAGTTGATAGCAATCCCTCATTTGACAACCATGTGGCCAAAGTGGTTAGAAAAACATTTTATATAGCCCACCTAATCATGACGGGATTCACATCTACATCAGGGGAGGTCATCGTGCCTCTTTACTCATCCCTCATCAGGCCCATAATTGAGTACAATGCAGCTTTTGGGATGTACCTTACCAGACACCTGCAGCAACTGGAAAGATCCCAAAAGTACCTCACCAAGAGGATCAAAGGGCTCAAACAGATGCCATATGCTGCCCGGTTAAAAAAACTCCAGCTCTACTCAGTGGCATACTGCCTGCTCAGAGGCAATCTATGCCTGAAGTATAAAGCAGTGTCCAACCCGGAATTAATGGACATGCTGCACCTCAGAAAATCCAAATCCCATCGAGCTATGCGCTCGAGAGACTTGAACCTCAGCACTGAAATAAATAGGACATGCTGGATGGACAGATTCATAACCCAGAGGCTCCCTTCACTCTGGAATAAAATCCCAGTCCAGGTTAGGCAAAGTCCCTCATTGATTCTCTTCAAGAGGAATCCTGATGAGTGGATGGGAGATCGTAGGTTTACCCCGGGTATCACTTCTGTGTCACTGTTAGACAGATGCCCGGTATACTAACCTCAAAAAAGGGCATAGCAAAATGAATTTAAAATGGGTGGCGAAAGCCAAACACACTCTGGCTAGGCTTATAAATGCCCTAGGGCAGATAGCCTAGTATGAACCTATGAAGGAGAGAGCAACAGCTAGCTACCTTCCTGAGCTAGGATCCATCAAGTCACACAGGCACTCAGATCACTGAACCACAGGTACCACTATGACTCTGTCATAGCTCATATGGGTATTAATGACCTGAGATGTTACCTCCCCTGACTATATGAAGCGAGATATAATCGAGCTTGTTGTTTATATGTCTCAGGCAGGTATGAGTCTAGCATTGAGCAGCATACTAGCTTCTCCAAGGATGATGCTACATTATCAACTGAAAATAATTGAGTTTAACAATTGGCTTAACTTCTGGTATCAGTTGAGGGGGGGGGGGTATTCGACAGCCTGGGAGGACATGGTTGACAGACCAGGCTTCTTTGCCAGGGATGACCTGTACTTATCCCCCCCTTGGCTTTTGGATATTGGCAAAGATCTTTTCTACCCCATAGTGCCTTTTTTAGGCTATGCCAAGCTGATAAACCTACTGATTTAACTGAACCTATGAAGGAATATCTGAAGGTGGTAGTGTTCATTGCTAGAAATCTTAACAAGAAACTCCACTACCTGCAAGCTTTCCTCTCCCTGGAGAGTTTAAACATCTGTGTAATAGTGGAGAGATGGTTTAAAGTCACAGTGAGTACCCCAGGAAAGCAAAATTATGATGCTTGTCTCACCTTTAGATGAGCTACTGTGCAGGAGGGAACTAAAGCTGGAGGAGTGTCAGTCTATACGAAAATCAGCCTCACATGCAGACAAGTTAAAGTGGATGACCCACTGGAACTCATACATGTGCAGCCCACCATAAACAGGGTGTTATTCCATATCCTTGTAACCTGCAGGCCCCTGCATCACCCAAGAAACCCACACTACCCATCTCAATGTACTAGAGTCCCTCACCATTAAATCCAATATGATATTCATCCAAGGATCTCAACCACCAGTCTATAGATTGGGAATGCCACACCACTTCTAATGCACAAGCCCAGTGATTCCTAAACTTTTTTTAATACCAGCATCCTGGAACAGTCGGTCCATTCGTCTACCAGGGGTACAAGCATCCTTGACTTATACTCACAAACATGGGGGGTGGGGCAATATAGCTTCACTCATCAGATCAGACCATAAGGCAGTATTACTTGAGAGAAACTAAATCTGGGGATCCAGTGAAACCAAAATCCTTTAGGAATTACTCTCAGGCTAACCTCTCTCTACTAAGCGACACCGTGGCTAAATTTTAAACCCAGTAAATACCACAGAATACACTGAGCTATTTATAAAATCTCTGTACAGCCATACTGATAGCTGTATAGAGCTACATGTGCCTCCTTATATTAAGAATAAAACAAACTCAGACTTCTAAGATTACTGAATATTGAGTAACAGCTTAATTCTAGCTCTCCCAGTGTGAAAACAGAAACTTAGCAGAGAAAACCAGTGGACCTGGATTTCTGGGTAAATTTCAGTAACTGGCTAGTAAGTGCACTCCCTGGATGCAAGGATAAAAGAAGTACCTGAAGGAAAATCAGCTATAACAGGTGATGAAAAAAACACTGACTGGGAAAAGTACTGCAGCTCTTTAGCAAAAAACAGTGCAAACTCCAGACATGATTTCCAGTAAAGTGTAAGGCAATTGCACATAAACTTGACTAAAATAAATGAAACACTGCTGAAATATATCAACTCAAACAATACAAGACTTGAAAAAAAATGGAAGAAGCATTAAACTGATATTCAGATAAGGTGATAAAACTGCAAAACTCAGAGGTCAAACTGAAGAAAAGGCTGGCTGAATATAAGACTGCACAAGAAGAGAGGTTTAAAAAAATAATAGAATTACAGGACACAGCATACAGGGAAAACGAGATTTTCTGCTGTACCCGAGAAGGTGGAAAGAACAGACTGTATTAATTTTATGAAAACACAAATAAGAAACTGGACTGGTATTCCACAACAAGAATTGTTAATTGAAAGGGCACACCGTTTGTATGCCCCAAACCTGGCTATGAGAAAACAACCTAGGCTTTTAATAGGAAAGATGCAATCTTACCAGCAGAAGGAACTGATCCTGACAAAACTGTGAAAGAAGGGCAAAGTACTAACAGTGGGAGACAGCAGAATGACTATTCATTGTACACTACACAGAAGAGGAGTAAATTTATTCCATTAATCAGGGAATGCTGTGAAGCAGGCATGAGATTCAAACTGCTGTTCCAGCTATCTTCGAAATATTTTTCCCTGGGGGAACACAATCATTATTTATTTACTTTATTTTATTTATTTGACATTTTTTAAACAGGTTAGTCCGACAGGGCAAAAAGCCCTTTTTCTGAGGTGACCCGAGGAGAAAAGCTCCAAAATAATACAAATAAGACAAGAATATAAAGAGTAATTGACATGACAAAAATTAATTACAATGAGTAAGTCAAATCAATACTAAGCATACACGGTACAAAGTACAATAATAACAGAGGCAGCAAGCAAATGACAACATACTAAATATTGTACAACATATACATATATATATATATATATATATATATATATATATATATATATATACACACACACACATACACATCATAATAGACAGTAGTCAGTAATAGGAGAGAAAAAGGAAAAAAATAACAAAAGAGGTCACAGGGTGGCTGAAGGAACAGAACATTAGGATGTTTAAGACCTGTAATATATACAGGAGAATTAAAACCTTGTGTAAAAGGCTAGCAAACAGACAACAAGTTCAGGGCACATCGTCTGTATGCTCCAAACCTGACTATGAGAAAACAACCTAGACCTTTAATAATAAAGATACAATCTTACCAGCAGAAGGAACTGATTCTGAAAAAAACTGTGGCAGAAGGAAAACTACTAAAAGTGGAAGATAATGGGAGGATTTTTTGATGAAGTACATGCTAAGGAAGAAATACAAAAGTTTCCCCAACAAAAAGTGAGCTGTGAAACAGGAGATTCTGCTTATTGTTCTTCTGGTAATAAAGACCCAGAGAGACTGTGCTAGTGAAACCTTTTCCAGTATTTCAATGAAAACTGCTACAGAGAGGGGAGAAAAAAGCACAAGAGTTGACTAGAAGAATCAAGATTACATTGGGAATGAAGCAGATGTAGGGTTTGGGAGATGGAGATGAACAGGAATACAATAAGAAAATCTGGAAATATTGGACTTTCTTGGACATTGTTAAACCTGTAGGGGACTCTAAATCATATGCCCTACTTCATGTCATTAATAATTGGAAAAAAAAAAAATCAGTAACTTGGAAATTGACAAATGTGGGATTACAAAGCAATAATTATAATTTTGAAACATGACCCAACAAGAAAATCTGGAAATAGAATTTTTTTTGGACTTAACATGTTGGGGACTCTAAAGCACATGTCCTACTTAATGTCATTAATGTTTGGAAAAATATTCAGCAGAGGGGAAGATGAGGTAGAAAGTTGTCTGTAAATAAAACGTTTGTTTATTAATAGTACAATTTTAATAGTACATGATTTTCTTTGCATGTTATAAAGTAATTTTTTTCAGTTATTTTTAAGTGTAATGGGGATACTAATGTAAATAGGTACTCCTGGTTTTTTTTTCTTTCTCCCTTCTTTCTCCTTGTTCAGTTTTAAGAAACGTAGGCACTGCAATATAAAAAAAGATCTGGTTAAAAGTGTGAGAAAAGAAAAATTAGTGTGCTTTTTTCATTCTTGCATAGGGGTGATGGGGTTAAGGCCATTAGCTTAATCTAGTAACACATTTTAAGAGAAAGCAAGTAAATGAAAAAGAATATTAAATAGTATAAGGCTTTTTATCTAGTAAACAAAGATATGCTTTATGCTTATCAGTACAATCCAAAAGCAGAGCAGAACACCAGCGGAGACGGGAGCACACGTGATAAATATGCAGTAAAATCCTTCCGTCACCATACACGTTGTTCCCTGATGACAATAAAACGTGAACACAAATTCAATTTCAATTAAGTAAATTCCAGGTTGTGAAACACGACATTTACTTCTGATTGCTCAATAAAACTTTATTTCCGAAACAGAGTGAGCGCTTTCGCCAACAGGCTTCTTCAGACTCTTCATACAAGCATAAGAAATCTAACTTCTTTAAAAAACCCACCAAGTGTTTTCATTGGTTGCAAACGTCATTTCTGATTCTAGACTTTAAAGTGATATTTACATCACATACCATGCTTCTAAAATAAAATTCAACACATTAAAATATATAAGCACTTCCAACAAGTGTATATGAATATACAGAATCTAATACGGAAATGCTAACGTATAATAACAGACATCTAACGGATAAGAATATATCCAAGATATATAAAATACACATTAAAAACACACTTTGAGTGCTTCTTAAATGAAGACAAACCACCTTCAGCACCATCAACTCAAACTTTCATGTTGTAAATAAATATATAGAATTTGATACAATTATACTAACATATAATAACATTCATCTACGGTACAAATATATCCAAAATATATGAGATAAATGTTAAAGACAAACTTTGAATGTTTCTTAATTAAAGACAATTCACCTTCAGCACCATCAACCCAAACTTTTATGTTGGTAGCAGATTAAAATGACTTGATAAAGTGAGGAAATAACCTTTAACATAACACCTACAATCCCATTGAGGATTATGTATAACCTCAAACATTCTATGAAAGACAGTGAATACATACTATGTAACGGCTTAATGTATACATAGCTGATAAGGAGGCGGTTGGTCAAACCGTACACTTAAGATCATTTCGTGTGGACTGATTACTAGACGCTGCTAAATATAGTTAAAGTTGGTAACCCAAACAAAACCTAGCGGACTATGATTAAATCAACCTATAAGGACTGTATAGTCAAAACTTAATCTTTAACAAAGTCAGGGCATGACTTATGGCACAACAAATACTCTCCATAGAGATCATAAATTCCAAAAGGTGTAATTAGGAGGGGCTAACAGTATCTATTATATAGCCATGAATTACTCATAAATATGGACATAAGTCTCTTGATCGAACTCAATAAATGCATATTATAAAAAATATAAACTTTTCGTAGATACTTGGTTGGATCAAAGGCTGTTGATCCATACCAAACCTATCCAAATACACTCTGTCCATCATTACAAAGCTGGATGATGGAACTTTCAGTCATGACTGGCCTGGTTATTTTATTCTACGTAACCTTCTATTTTTCAGGAAGGGCTTAATTTGTACCTTGTCATTGAGTCCGGGGGGCATATCTGATCTCCATCTAATAATCCACCTTGTCTCATATTCAAGCGTTCTATTGATAAGATCACCTCCTCTAAAACCTTGTGTGAGGGTTTGGATTACGCAAAATTTAAAGGTGTGTTGTATACCTGCCACCTTATTATGTCTTGCTAACGCATTTACATCTGAGCCTACTCTAATCTGGTAATTACACACAAGGTTTTAGAGGATAGGTTTGGTATGGATCAACAGCCTTTGATCCAACCAAGTATCTACGAAAAGTTTATATTTTTTATAATATGCATTTATTGAGTTCGATCAAGAGACTTATGTCCATATTTATGAGTAATTCATGGCTATATAATAGATACTGTTAGCCCCTCCTAATTACACCTTTTGGAATTTATGATCTCTATGGAGAGTATTTGTTGTGCCATAAGTCATGCCCTGACTTTGTTAAAGATTAAGTTTTGACTATACTGTCCTTATAGGTTGATTTAATCTTAGTCCGCTAGGTTTTGTTTGGGTTACCAACTTTAACTATATTTAGCAGCGTCTAGTAATCAGTCCACACGAAATGTTCTTAAGTGTACGGTTTGACCAACCGCCTCCTTATCAGCTATGTATACATTAAGCCGTTACATAGTATGTATTCACTGTCTTTCATAGAATGTTTGAGGTTATACATAATCCTCAATGGGATTGTAGGTGTTATGTTAAAGGTTATTTCCTCACTTTATCAAGTCATTTTAATCTGCTACCAACATAAAAGTTTGGGTTGATGGTGCTGAAGGTGAATTGTCTTTAATTAAGAAACATTCAAAGTTTGTCTTTAACATTTATCTCATATATTTTGGATATATTTGTACCCGTTAGATGAATGTTATTATATGTTAGTATAATTGTATCAAATTCTATATATTTATTTACAACATGAAAGTTTGAGTTGATGGTGCTGAAGGTGGTTTGTCTTCATTTAAGAAGCACTCAAAGTGTGTTTTTAATGTGTATTTTATATATCTTGGATATATTCTTATCCGTTAGATGTCTGTTATTATACGTTAGCATTTCCGTATTAGATTCTGTATATTCATATACACTTGTTGGAAGTGCTTATATATTTTAATGTGTTGAATTTTATTTTAAAAGCATGGTATGTGATGTAAATATCACTTTAAAGTCTAGAACCAGAAATGACGTTTGCAACCAATGAAAACACTTGGTGGGTTTTTTAAAGAAGTTAGATTTCTTATGCTTGTATGAAGAGTCTGAAGAAGCCTGTTGGCGAAAGCGCTCACTCTGTTTCGGAAATAAAGTTTTATTGAGCAATCAGAAGTAAATGTCGTGTTTCACAACCTGGAATTTACTTAATTGAAATTGAATTTGTGTTCACGTTTTATTGCCATCAGGGAACAACGTGTATGGTGACTGAAGGATTATGCTTATCAGTGTTGTGTCTAGTTCTCATATCTCTAGCAGACAATCTGATAAAAAGAAATGGCTTGGGGAAAATGTTTTCTGAAAGCATTCAAGTGTTTTCCCAGCTTAGAGAGTTATAAATATAAGACAAAGCCAGACAGCACTTAAGAGAACCACATGCTGTACCATGCATCTTAGTATAGATAACCTTTCTTTTAGGTTATCTCAAGTTTGTGTGTGTGGCTGTCAGACTGGAACATTTGTTCCTGTTAGGAGAGTAAAACTTTAATATTTGAAGCTGTACATAGTTTTGTGTGTTATTATTCAGTTAATAGGTTTTGCAGGAGTATTGGAGGTGTGTTTGAATTTTTGTTTGAAGGTTTTCAATAAAACAAAAAGTTCTGTAAGATGTGACATAGGCTCAAATGGAGATGAAAAGAAAACTGTATAAACAATTAACATGCCAAACTGTACATGCATGTAACACAAAAGCTGGAAAACATATTTTTTAAGAATATGATGCTTTCTTTAATGTCTTTAAATGTTAATGGTCTCACATGCAAAAAAAGAAAGAGTAGTAAATTATATTACAAAATGTTCAGTGCAAATAGCTATGATACAGGAAACACACTCGGAATGAATTTGATAAAGAAAGGTTTTCATGATTATTATTCAGCAAAATACCTGGGGCAAAGGAAGAGAGGAGTACTTATATTAATTGCAAGATGAGCTGCAGTGGTGATCGAAGAGGACAAAAAAAGACAATAATGATAGATTTGTAGTACTAAGTGGCTACTTAGCAAGGGAGGAGGATTGCACTGGCATGTAGTTATATTCTGTTAAAAACTGCTATAATGGAGTTTAAGAATAATCTGAGAGAAATAATCAGCTTTCAGCAAGGAATATCACTTATAGTTGGGGACTGAAATTTGATTTGCAACAGTGAAGATGTGTCTAGGGATCCCAGAATGGAAAATATAACAAAGGAGGGTAGATTTTTAAAGCAATTTCTGAAAATATTTGGCAAGGAAGATGTGAACTCAGTACTAGGAGTTTGGAGTGAATTTACATATTATTCACTAAGATACAAAAACAGGGCTAGGCTAGACAGAATTTACATTTCACAGGAACATGTGCATTTAATTGAAGGCCTTGATATGCACCCAATAACTATTTCAGATTATGCACCAACAATTAAAATAAAAACACAGTGTAATGAAATAAAAATGAGACACTGGCACTTTCTCAGCTATCTGTTGAAGAGAAAGGAATTTAAGGAATGGGTAGTGGAAATTATTCAGGAGCTATTAGAGAAGATAGAAATGTCTTCTGAAAATATAACTAGGGAGTAGGATAAAATTAAAGTGGAGTTTAAAAATAGGATGCATATAAAAGAAAGGGAGATATGGCTAAGAAGTACCAAGAATTATTTAGAGGGACTGACAAATGTTAAGTATTGCAAAATAGGGGGAAAACAGGAAGAGGAGCAACTGCAGAATGCTAAACAGACGATAAGGAAGCATGTCAATAATATGAATGAGTTCAGAAAAAAATATTGTTAAGCAATTGTTTTTTGATAACTCTGGAGCCAAAAGACTCCGGCAACAGAAAGTAAAAAGGGCTGTCACCAAGCTTAGAGAGCCAATAACATGGAAGATAATAAGGGATTCTGTAGAAGTATTGGAAATATTTTGGAAATTCTGTGAAAGCCTGTATAAAGCAGAGAACTATGGAAATCAAAAAAGGTACAACTGGAAATGTTTATGGAAGAATTAAATATGCCAAGGTTAGAACTAGAGGCCCAATTACTAACAGGATAGAAAGCGATGTGATAAACATGGTGATATATAACCAATCTACAAGAAAGTCCCCAGAAATAGATGGTATTCCTGTGCATGTTTGGAAGCTAGGAGGGAAATAACTGATAAAGATCTGGGAGGTTTTGTTTAACAGTATTTTAAAGGGAGGAGGAGTACCATCATCCTGGAAGAAAGTGGTGGTAGTTGTAATACCTGAAGAGGATAAAGATCCATCAGATCCAGCTTCACAGGAAATTTACACTGGGCCTGGCACCCATGTCCCTTATGGATAGAGACTGCTTATAAAATGCCTGGTCCTCATCATCCTATCAAGATAGGACAGGGCATCATTATTCTTTCAAGAAAACTTTGCTAGGCTTAGAAAGGTCCCCACAGTCATTAGCCTAGTAACAGTGTATGAATCTATGAATTAGGATGCATGGCTATGTTTAACAAAGCCCTTGTGGTCATTAGCCTAGTCAACACCTATGAACCTATGAATTATGCCAATATGCAAATATTATTAATGAACAAGTTGGAATATCAGCCCAAGAACTCAAAATTTTCATTACCAAGTACCCCACTCATCTGAGGAGCCCAATTCCCTGCATTTACAACATTGGGATTACTGCCAACAGTATGATAGGCATACAGCAAGATACAGCTGCCAATGACCCTGAATAGGATAATCTGAATATTATAAAATGAGTGAATAAATTAACACAATGCAATGCTTTGGTGGAGACAACATTAAAATGAAAACAGATCTCAAGGATAGAAGGCTGTAGCTGCTGATGCTTCCTCCAAAGTGCTATATTAGATTTCTTGGTGTGCTTATAGGTGCAAAATTCAAACTGCAGGGTTTATTTTTAGATCAAGATAAAGTTTTCTTCAGGTCTTGTAGCTCAGGTGTTGCTAGAGCACTGGGCTTTTAAAATGGGGGCCGTTGAGTACAAACTTCATCAAGACCTCAGCTTGTATTTAGTAACCACCTATGAATCTATATTAGTCCATCATTTCTGATACACTAATATATATATATATATATATATATATATATATATATATATATATATATATTAGTGTATCTATATCTATATCTATATATATGCGCATGTATATATATATATATATATATATATATATATATATATATATATGTATAGTAGCCGCGGTGGTGCAACGGTAGCGTTGTTGCCTCACAGCAAGAGGTTCTCCCATTCAATTCTCGGCTGGAGTGCGTGGAGTGCCTTCTGTGTGGAGTCTGCATGTCCTCCCTGCAGTTGGGTGGGCATTTGAAAGACATGTGTAAATGGGCGTGCCTTCGTTGAAGGTTGGATGTCGAGCTGGCACCTCAGTGTTTGTGAAAATCTACTGCAAATCATTAGTGGATCGGAGTTCCGTTGTGGCGACCCCTAACCGGGAAAAGACAAAAGACAAACAACAACAACAACAACATTTCTGATACACCATTTATCCTATTCAGAGTCACATGGTAGCTGGATGCTATTTCAGCAGAAATATAATTATGAGCCAATATCATACATTCATATTAACAGGAAAAAAAAAATCATTTTTTGCAGTACCAAGTATCACATTTGGAAAAGGAGCCATTCATAATTCTGACACAACTTGGCATGTGAAATGTTGTTCTACAGTGCTTCCCCAATAGAAAATTCCAGTTATTTACCAAAAAATTATATTTAGGCAAATATGCATATCCAGTACTAAACAAGTCTAAATATCTTCAGCTTTATTAGCAAGCAAACAGCAGATATCAGTAACCACTTTTGCAACACTCTTTATGTTTGTTTGGTACTGCGAAATATGATGTCAGTTTCTGAAATGCACCACTGCAGCTGTGTACACATGCATTTATATATTCCATACAATGAGGAAAAAGTGTCAGACTTGTTGCATGAAATGAGATACTGAGGCATGGAATGCATTCACGTTGTTTATTATACATAAACACATCAGTAGCTGTAACTGGAACACATACTTCACAAGCTTACTGACTGACTGACTACTTCTAACACACTCACATGTGAACCTCTTCAAGTTTGCACTCACACTGACTGACTATACAAAATGGCACTGATCTATCACATGCGCAGTAACTTATATGCACGTGCTGTTTGACTACAGTGGCTGACTAGGCACAATATACACACTGATCTACAGTATGCCTATTTGTATTCTTGTATGTACACTTGTTTACTGTATGTTTTCTTATTGTTATGTGGAGCTTTTCTCCCCGGGCCTCTGCTGAAAATGGACCTGTGTCCAGTTGGACTTCCCCAGTTAACAAATGTAAAATAAAATAAAATAAATTTTAACAAACAAAACTGAGTTCAAGTCCAAGTCACTGTGTATTTTAGATTCGGTCTAGAAATTCTACCCAATTTGATAACATAGAAACTTTGACTGGGTTTAGCAACAGGGACAGTCTCTGGGGATTCTTTCAAAAATGGAACAATAGGGATTGCATCAAAATTGTTTCAAGGAAGTACGCTGTCTTTTTGGATTCGAACAGGTGTAGAGTCGCTCTGGGAATTCGAGTCATCAGCACAGGCAATCTGCTGCATTAATGGTTCAGAGACAGGTAACACGTCTTTGATTCCATCTGAAATCCATTCCTTCTGATTGTATGATGTAAGATCTCAGTTCCTCACAAATGTTCTTCACAATTCCCTCTCGGTTGTATAGTAATGGTCTAAGGGATTTACTGGTCTTATCATAGTACAACTTTTGTGACTGACGTTTTCTCCAAAGTTGAGACTTGACCACTCTGTTGTTCTTTATGTTTGATACTAACGATTGTTTACTGAATGGCAGAGTTGTTCTAGTCTATCTGAACATTAATCTCTGAGCAGGTGAACCAAGCAAGTTGTCTTGAGGAATGTTTCTGAGATTAAGTAAGTTAAGGAAAACATCGGTACCATCTCTCTTGGATTTCTTCAACAAATGTTTAGCACTCTGAACTGCACATTCAGCTAACCCAGTGGATTGTGGGTAATCAGGACTACTGGTAATATGAACAAAGTCTCAAGACTCAGCAAATTCCTCGAACTGCTGACTTGTAAACTGTGCACCATTGTTAGACATGAGTTTGTATGGACTACCACGGAGAGAAAAATGTCTCTTCAATTTTGTAATGACTGTGTTGGACATCAAGTTAGGAAGTAGGTAAATTTCAACCAGTCTGCATAAGAGTCTACTAACACTAAGTAATGTTGACCATTCTATTCAAAATTATATGTGGCAAATGTCGACTGCGGTAATTCAGGAATCTGGTATAGGTGAAGTGGTTCTTTTTGCTGATGTGGTTTGGTGCTGTTGCAAAGTGAACATGCTAGAGTTTCCTTCTCTATATCTTTACATATAGAAGGACAAAATACAATGCTTCTTGCCCTTCTTTTGGTTGAATCAGTACCTAGGTGACCACGATGCATAATTTTGATATATTCCTGTTGTAATGCTTTAGAAATTACCACTTTTGGACCTTTCATGATGATTCCATCTTCCATCATGACGAGTTTATGTCGGTAAGGAAAATACTACTGTATGTCAAGTGATAAACTAGTTTGTCATGTTGGATATCCTTGACTGATAACATATTTCAGCTTCTGGAGAACTGGGTCTGAAGCGGTGTAATTTCTTAGTTCATCAAGATGTAATGATGAAAAATTTCTGACTTCCATGACTTCAAAGTCTGCTGTTTCATTTTCATGCTACTCTGTTGTTTGTCTGGGTGCACATGACAAAGCATCAGCAAAGTACAAGTACGTACCTTTTTTGTAAACAATATTGAAAATGTACTTTTGCAATTTTAACATCATGCATTGCAATCATGCTGGGGCTTTATACATTATGTTACTAATAGTTGGTGATCAGTCTCTATTTGGATAGGTCTGCCATAAATATAATCACTGAATTTCGAACTTGCAAACACTACTGCAAAAAGTTCTCTCTCTATTTGAGCATAATGCATCTCTGTTTGAGTTAAAGTTCTTGATGCATACGCTACTGATATGCCTTCTTGAAGACGCACCAAGGCCGTACTTTGAAGCATCACAATAAAGAGTTACAGATTTGTGAACATCATAATATTTCAATGTGGGTGAACTGGCAATTTTCTTCTTCAGAATATCAAATGCTCTATGGTATTGTTCCAGCCAGGACTTTTGTGTGTCAACTCACATAATGATGCAGAAAGCTAACTCAAGTCTGGGATGAACTTTCCTAAATAGTTGACCATACATAGTAAATGTTGTAAATATGTGACATTCTCTGGAACTGGCATTTTTAGAATTGCTGTTTGCTTAGATGGATCTGGTTGTAAGCCAGAACCTGTGAACATAAGTAACTTCTTTCAGCTTAAACTTACATTTCAGTATAGGCATCATTTTCAAATCTAGATGCTTAGGATTTCCCTCTCTCTTCCTCCCCTTGGCTGACCTGGTGTGACTTAGTTTGAACTTTACAGTTCCCTACAGAACGGTGTCTACAGGACTGCAATCAGTTTCTCTCAAAATTTAAACAGATTGAACTCTACAGTTCCCTACAGAACGGTGTCTACAGGACTGCAATCAGTTTCTCTCAACATTTAAACAGAGTAGGTTGCACACACAAAAAGCATTTGTTAAGCTTTCACTTACAGTGCTTTGTAATTAAGGAGGTCACCATATTGGTCAGCCATAGGGCTCTTTGTTTCTACTTGAGTGGTTGCCTCCTTCCTCTGTAACTGAAGTAAATTGACTCTTACATTAAGAGCTGTAATACTTACCTTATAGCTTTAGGACACCTTAGGAAACCTTGTAAACTGCAATAGCCCCGCTATGTTCACCCTCGCTACACTCGGGCTCCCTTCGCTCCCCTCCCTGCCCCCAATTCCCTCCCGCCCCCAGTACCTCTAAATTTATAGTACTATAGCCACTCCCCCACTTTCTAGATCCTATCTGCTTTCATCTGGGATAATTCCACCCACCCCCATTCTACTACCTACATTTTAATAGCACCTATTAGCTTTCATCTGGCATTCTCCCATCCCCCTTCCAGTACCTTTACCTCACCACTCTATCTTCTGGTGTTGCATCACCAGGTAAAACAGTTCCTTAACTCACTAGCTGAATCACAGATAATGATATACTCCTCTTTACTACCCCTCTTGTTCACACCATACCTCCTTACCTTGTATGAAAACCAGTTTCTCACGGGATTTCAGGTCCCAAAAGGCCATACTATCACCCCAGCTGTAAATCCTTCCACCATACTTACAGTACCAGATCCCATCCAACGTCTTATTCAGTCTGTCAACATCTCAACCCCAGGCACATTAGCTCTAGATCCAAACACTACCACAAACTAATGAACAAATTCCTGAAGTTCATCACCAAGTATAGACTCAACCTAATACTTGGTGGTGATATTCACCACAACCCTGGCCCACTCACTCCAGATACACATACCTCCTCTACTTGCAATCTAAGCTACAAACCTAAAATTAATAGGCTAACTCTCTCTCTCTCTCCTAGTCTTTCATCTCAATATAAGAAGCATTAATTACAAGGTACATGAACTGCATGCACTTCTGGATGTCCACTCCCCTGAGATTCTCTGTTTATCTGAAACCTGGTTAAAACCTAACACTACAGACAACGAAGTGTTACCACCTGGGTACAACATACACAGGCTGGATTGTGCTTCGAGGAAGGGGGGTGGGGTAGCTATACTCTATAAATCTAAGTTGAATGTCACCATAGATGTAATACAACCACCTCAGATTAATAACTCGGAGATTCTTGCCACCAAATTGCAACTTAATAAAAATAAATGCATTAATATCATCTGTATGTACATTCCCCCATGTAACAATATATCTACATTTGAAGATATCCTGCACTGGCTATCATGTCACTACCCCCAAGAAACCCTACTACTTGGAGACTTTAACATAGACTGGGGCATCTGTTCCTCAGAATCCCCAACCACCCATATTAACTTGCATGCATTTACACAAATCATATCCACCCCTACCAGGATAGGTAAATCCAACTAAAAAGAAAGTATACTTGATAGGGTACTCAAAGTCACCCCCAACTGTACACCTCTTGTACCCTCCTTAATGGCCTAAGCGATCATCTTCTCACATATGTAATTAAGCACAAAACCATTAATTCCCAACAACCCTTACTCAGAAAGGTTAGAAACAATAAAAACTTTGACCCTGCCAAATTCCAACAAGAACTAAACTCATGTAATTGGTCTATTCTAAAACACCTCCCCTTAGAGGAAGCAGTAGCATACTTTAACAACAAATTCCTTGAGATCCTTGATTTGCATGCACCTGTTCGTTCAAAGAGAACCGAGGCAGAAACTGCGCCATGGCTTTCTATAGAGTCTAAATTCAAAATTACCCTTAAAAACAAAGCATGGGCTTTATGGCATTCTTCTAAAGACCCTCAAGATCACATTAAATACAGGTAATCCAGGAAAGAAACCAAAAAATCTATTTTACAAGACAAAAAACAATACTACTGTAATTTACAGACAGTAAATCAAAATAACCCTCAGAAGTTTGGGGCAGGTTTAAATAATCTACTACATCCTGGACAAACTTCAACCCCAATTCCTGCTGCTACTATTGATAAAACCCCTGATGATGTTTCTGATAATTTTAACCAATTCTTTACTGAGACAATTCAAGCCCTAGCTAGCCAACTACCTCCTATCTCCCCTGGTCCTGAAAGTAGCACCCCTAGAAACCTACTTGTGTTCAGCTTCCAACCAGTCGCCACTTCACTTATCCGTACCTTGATCAAAAAATTAAAACCCACTACACTTTCTGCTGATCAACTCCCTGCCGAGTACCTACAAAAAATCATCTGATGCCATTGCTTACCCCATCTCAATACTAATCAATCTAACCATAGTAGAAGCTAAAATTCCCACCATCTGGAAAATATCCTATTCAATCCCACTTCACAAAGGAGGCAGCTCTACTGAATTCTCCAATTATAGGCCAAAAGCTATACTCTCTCCACTTGCAAAGATTATGGAAAAATGTATTCATAGACAACTCATGCACCACCTAATCCAGAATCGCCTTATGGCAGACACTCAGCATGGCTTCCGTCCTCATCACAGCACTACTTCAGCCCTCCTAGCCTTTACCAACACCAAAAACCATAATCGCAACAATAATTATATATCCTCAGCCCTCTTTTTGGATCTTTCCAAGGCATTTGATATGGTTTATCATCAACTTTTAATCCACACCCTGCAAACATTCTGTATAGATACTGGAGCCCTCCAATGGTTTCAATCCTACCTGAATGGTCGACAGCAGGCTGTCCTCTGACAGAACAAACTCTCTAACCTTCTATCTAACACCCTTGGAGTACCACAAGGCTCTATACTAGGGCCCTTGCTGTTCTCCATCTTCATTAACGACCTTTATACTGTCATCCCAAAAATCAGCTGTATCCAATATGCTGATGACTCTACTCTGATTTGCTCAGCCACATCTCCAGTAGAGTTATGGTCAGCTACCCAGACCACCTTTAATACAATAGAAAACTGGCTTTCTGAACATCGTCTGATCCTAAATCTCCCAAAAAACTAAAATGCTGTTATTTTCAACAACACGTAGGTCTACCGCTTTCACCTTTACCATAAAATCAAATGATGGCACAATAATCTCCCCTGACCCATTTACAAAACTATTAGGTGTCATCATAGACAATAATCTAAAATTTGACCTACATGTTAACCAAACCATCAATAAAAAACTAGGGTCACTTTACAGAATAAAAGCCTTCCTAACCCCTCCAGCTAAAATTGCCATAGCTCGCTCTCACCTTCTTTCAACCCTTTTGTATGCATCCCCTCTACTCTCGAATTTAAACAAGACTGTCCTTAAACTCTCAATTAGCTACAACCACATTGCCAGGTTTGCCACTGGGCTGCCTTTTAGGACACATCATTGCCTCACTCTAAATCAGCTTGGATGGCTTGAACTACCCAGCCTAATCCAGTATAACCAACAGATTATGGCCTATAAAATCCTCTATATTCCAGACAATACTCCTGCATTAAAAATATTATCACCCCCTATAACAATCCTAGACCGCTTCGATCCTCTAACAAACTACTAATTCAGACTAGCAAAATTAATAACACAGCCGGTGATTCTCTCTCTGAAAACTCTGTAAGTAGATCCTGGAACTCTCTTCCAGCTGATATTACCTTACTTTCCACCTTAGGTCAATTTAAAACTAGACTCAAACAACATTTGTCACTTAACTGGCTATGTCAATGTATCAAGCCTGGCTAACTCTCTCTAGAATGTGTAAAAATCTGTTAACCAGTTTACTGTGTAATTTAATTTAATCCTGACTTGTGCTCAGGATAAACTGTAACCAGTGGAACTTGTTTAACTTGCTTACTTATGTAATCTCTGTAAATAGTCTGTTTGTAATATGTAATGCTGGTATTATGTAATGCTGTATCTGCTTACCCTTGGAGCTTTTCTCCCTGGGCCTCCGCTGAAAATGGACATGCATCCAGTTGGGCTATCCCTGTCAACAAATGTAAAATAAAATAAAATTTCTGAGGATTCAGGTTAAGGTTTATTTCACGTGCACTGTCTAGAAGTTTCCTGTGAATTCTATCATGTTTGTCTTTACCATTGCCTCCAATAATAATGTCATCTACTATAATAGCACATGGACAACCAGATAAAATTTGTTCCATGGCACATTGAAAGACTTCACTAGCAGAACTGATTCTAAATGAAATGGCATTCTCAAAAATCTGCATCTACCAAACGGTATACTGAATGTAGTTAACAATGAAGATTTGCGATCCAGCAAAATTTGCCAAAAAGAGCTTTTTGCATCTAACACTGAAAAAACAGTGGCATTTGGCATGAGAGTGGCTACCTCTTCTACAGTACAAACTGGATGATGTGGACACAAGTGCTTTGTTTAAGTCTCTTGGATCAATAAATATCTGAATATCATCTGAGCTTTTCTTATGAGCTATGACCATGAAGGATACCCATTCATTTGGTTCTTCTACTGGAATAAGGACACCTAAATTCACCACTTTGTCTAGTTCTGCTTTTACTCTGCATTGCTACTGGAATCTTCCATGCTGGTCTGACAACTGGACTTACTTTATGGTTTAACTTCAAAGAATATGTGACTGGAAGTTTACCAAGCTCATCTTTGAAAATATCATATTTGCTAAAATTATTCTGTGTAAAACTGTCATTGTTATTCATACTTATATGGTGAACCTCTTTATTAAATGAAATCAGTCCCATTCTCAGATTGTCTTTGAGGCCTAAGAGGGACTACATGTGTCTTTTGACTACATAAAACTGCAAATCATAGCTGTTTCCAGCAGAATGGCATGAAAGAACTACTGTGCCATTAGTCTGAATATCTTCACCACCATAAGCAACTAGTTTTGCACACTTTGCTGTATCAAGTTTCTCACCAGCTTTAACTTTAGCAAACATATGTGATGGTATGACATTACACTTAAATCTAGTACCTACTTTAAGCTCTACAGGTTTCCCATTAATTTGTACCCCACAAAATGTTTCACTCTTTGCTGACAATTGATAGTCCACTGTATTAACTGTTTCATCGATCACAGAGACACCATCAACATAGGAAGTTTGTGCACAGTTCTCGGAGTTTGCTCCAGTCTCCATCTGATCAACTTGCTTCTTCGGATAATCTCTTTTAACGTAAGACTGCGGCACCTTAGCTTATCAGTGGGTGTGGTAAGCACTAGGTATCCTATCTACCACAAGAGTGGTTTCTGGCCCAGAAATTGTAGTTTATCGGCAGTTTGGGCAGTTTTTCCATCCCTTTCAACTTTCTGGTTTAAAAGCCTGCATTTGCGCTCGTTTCCCATCTTTCCGGTAACTAGTCTAGTCCAGATACAAATTTGGTGTATCCAGGACTGTTTGCAAGCTTCTGAGCCCCCAAGACTTTCTGTGTCGGAGGGAATCCTTCTAGCTTGTCAGTGGGAGTGGTAAGGACTAGGTAGCCTATCTACCACAAGAGAAGTGGTTTCTGGCCCAGAAATTGCAGTTTATGGGCTGTTTGGGCAGTTTTCCATCTCTTTCAACTTCCTGGTCCAAAAGCCTGCATTTGCGCTTATCCCGCCTTTCCAGTAACTAGTCTAGTCCAGATACAGATTTGCTGTATCCAAGATTGTATGTATGCTTTTGAGCCCCCCAAGTCTGTCTGTGTTGGAGGGAAGCCTTCTAGCTTATCAGTGGGAGTGGTAAGCACTAGGTAGCCTATCTACCACAGGAGGAGTGGTTACTGACCCAGAAATGGAAGTTTATTGGCCGTTTGGGCAGTTTTTTCCATCTCTTTCAACTTCTGGTTTAAAAGCCTGCATTTGCGCTTGTTTTCCACCTTTCCTGTAACTAGTCTAGTCCAGATAGAGATTTGCTGTATCCAGGACTGTTTGTAGCTTCTGAGCAGTGCCAAAGTCTGCTCTTCAATTTTTCCCTTAGATCTGCTAGTTCTCTCATCTCCTGCACTTTTACTAGCTTATCAGTCTAGCACTTTACAAGACTTCTTGTAGCAATTATTGTAGCACACAAAAAAGTGCTACCAGCACTAAATGTTCTACAGGAAACAGCTCCAGGATTTATTATTAATATCCACCCATCCAGGCATGTCTAAAGGTCAGTTCTCTCTGCTTTCTCATATGATCCTGGTGAAATTGGGCATCCTGAGGCAGTGTACCAACAGCCTCATGTACACCAACAACCCTCTTCTCTTACCTCCCAACTGCGAGAGATGCACTTATATATCCAAACTAGAAGCCACGCACTCTCCAACCAAGATTGGAATAACTGGTCAAGAGGAGGTGGTCAACACTTGCACCATACCACATGGAACACATAGCTCTCCAGAATACACACCAGCACTGCCATCACATAAAAACACAAATGACACACCCACCTTTGTGGAGGCTCTCAATAAAAATCTATCCAAACAGCAGACAACTCCAAGGCAGAAATGCATTTGACCACCACAACACAAGACTAATCATGAGACACATAACTCTCCTAAACAGTGTGCAACTCAACCAAAGCTCCAAAGGCAGAACAGCATGCCCAACACTCTAGTCATAGGTGACTTGATAGTGAGGCACACTGATGTCCCACTCACTAGGTTGAATAAGGAGAAAGTAACAGTCAGCTGCCTGTCAGGTGCCGGGATCCACCACATAACGCACGCACTCAGGTCCCTCAACAACAGGTATAAATATGACTCTGTCACTGTACTGTGAGTGTGAATGACCTGAGCTGTACCTCCCTGGACTACATGAAAAGAGACATGGATGAGCTCCTAGCCCTGAGCAGCATCCTACCGTCACCCAGAATGATACCACAGTACAAGCAGAAAATGATCAATTTCAATAATTGGCTAAGTTTCTGGTGTCATTCTAAAGGGATCCAGAATCTGTCTGCCTGGGATGATATGACTCATTCCCTACAGTAGAGCTCTTTGAAATGCGTACATTTAACTCCCAGTGGGTGTGGCTTCAGTCTTTAAAAAATGAAGTTATCACCTTACAGTTATACCAAATACTAACTGACAGAGGTCATATATCAATACAGTTGTGTTTGCCATCATGTATGCTTCAAGATAAAATATTCTGATATCTTGTATGTAGCATTTTTTTGGAATTATTAATGCAAATATAAACAGGCAATATTTGACGCCTAGAGGCACAGTAGGAGGTAACTGCAGAAACGCCTGGAGACGTCACTCGGCTGTAATGAGTTAGACCTCGATGCTTTGCCACAGATGCCCTGCATCTGTCACCCCTGGGCTTCCAGATACTGGCCAAGGCTCGTGCCACCCCTATAGTGCCTTTTTAGGTGGTGCTCCAAAGACCAAATTACCACCATAACAGCTCCAAACAAATGCAGTCTGAGGGTCATGCTGCTGAACGTTAGAAGTCTAAATCTGAAAATGCACTCGCTCTAAGCACTCCTTAAAATTGAGAACAGACATTTGTGCTGTAACAGAGACCTGGTTCAAGGCAGCAGAAAGCACCCCTGCACTAACAGGCTATAACTCATTCCACACCTTTTGGCCCCAGAACTTGGACCGAAGTTTCGAAGGCAGTGGTGTTTCCATATTCATAAAGGATGCTCACTCCTCCAGACTGGTAGCCCAACATAACGCATCAGAGATACTTCAGGTGCAGCTAACATTGGGTGAGACAGTGATTCAGGTCATAGCCTGCTATAGGTCGCCAACAATGCTCCAAGACTCACACTCCACATTCCTAAGCACATTGAAAAATATTATGGTCCAACCTAACACTCTAATACTGGGCGACTTCAACCACCCCTCCATTAACTGGGAAAACTACTCATGTACCAATACACTTGCCCAACGTTTCCCGAAATTCATTAATTCAAATTTCCTGGACCAGCTTGTTCTTACCCCCACTAGAGGTAGCAACATCCTTGACCTGGTCATTACTAACATGGGCAACTGTTGCTCTACACCAATAGCAAACTCCTCCCTTGTTAGATCCGACCACAAACTAATCACCCTGGAAATTCACATCCCTTCCACGCCACACCACAAAGGTAACCACAATGAAAATCTTCTCCAAAGCTAACTTTGGGCTCCTAAAAACAGAGATGGCTAAGTTCATGGCACCTATGCAAATGGAGAATTGTTGCATGACCACGGAGTCATACACCAATGCACTGTACAAATATGTACACAAATCCATGTATCTTGACATACCAAATAGAACCAAGATGCTCTCCTCCAAAAAAATAAGCCAATGTGGTGGTTCCCTGCCATAAACAAACTCTACAACAGAAGGAGGAAACTGATGCGGAATAAGGTGAAGTCCCAACACTGGAAAAACTCCCTTATCAGCCTCAACAAAAAGTTGAGATCCCGCATCAAATCCTCTAAAGCTAGCTATGTAAACAGAATTGTAGCAGATCGTAAAGACAACCACAAGACCTTCTATAGTTAAGTAAAGAATCTCCATGGCAATACCCAGATTTGCTCTGAGCTACTGCACAATGGTACCTCCTATACCGAGCCAACAGATATTGCCAATATACTGGCCGACAGATTCAGTGCCAACTTTGCCCTTCTCTCCTCCCAAAGGATCAATCACAATACCAGTAGATTGCCAAGCACCAGTATTACTGCTGCACAGGTTAAAACAGCACTGTCCAAGGCCAAGAATACAGCTTCCATGGGACCTGACAATATCCCTGGCTGTGTTCTACATGAACTACAGAGTGAACTGGCACCTCTCCTGTGTGCCCTGTTCAATCATAGCCTCAGCCTTTGTCCCTACCGAATGGCGCACTGCTACAGTCATCCCTCTCCACAAAGGAGGAGGAGTGACTACAGACCCTAAGAACTATTGCCCCATTAGCCTGACAAGTCTGATATGTAAAGCTATGGAATACATCATCATAGACCTAATAAACAAGGATATAGGGAATCTCCAAACTCTGGATCCCACACAGTTTGATTTTGTGAAGGGTAGATCATGCCTGCTCAACGTGGTCGACTTCTTTGAGTCAGTCAGTCACCAGAGCTGTGGATGAAGGCAAGGTGGTTCATACAGCCTATCCTGATCTGGCCAAGGCATTGGCACCATTCCCCATTCAGGAATCATAGAAAAACTCACTAAGCTAGACATCAACCCCTATATCACTAGGTGGGTTGCAAACTGGCTCACAGATAGAACCCACAGTGTGAAAATAGCGGACTCCAAGTCAGACTGCTGACCAGTTACAAGTGGAGACCAAGAGGGTTCAGTCCTGGGTCCTCTCCTGTTTGGTATCTACTTCTCTGAAGTCCAGGCCAGCACAAAGGGTCTCTGGCTGACAAAGTTCGCAGACAAATGCAAGTTGGGAGCTATTATTAAATCCTCAGCTGATGTTGATATCCTACATAAAGGCCTCACTGAGACCAATGACTGGTGTCAGAAACATGACCTTAAGCTCAATTCCAAAAATTGTGTCGTAATCCCCTTTGGGAAAAACCCAGTTCCCATGAATTACCATATCTATGGTAGTCCACTGAACACAGAAGGTGTTATAAGAGATCTGGGAACACAGGTTGACAGCAGCCTCTCTTTTGACCACCACATTACCACTGTGGTCAGAAAGTCCTTCTATGTGACACATCTCATTACCAAGAGTTTTGCATCCAGGAAGAAATAGGTCATTGTCTCCCTCTACTCTTCCCTCATTAGGCCAATCATTGAGTACAATGCCCCACTTGGCATGTACCTCACTACACACCTGCAACAACTGGAGTGGCCACAAAAGTACCTCACAAAGAGGACCCGAGGCCTTAAACACTTATCCTATATGAACAGACTCAAAAAACTCCAACTTATTCTCTGTCTCATATTGCCTACTTAGAGGCGATCTCGGCTTGACATATAAAGCCATGTCTGATCCAGCACGGTTAGAAATGCTACATCTAAAGAAATCTTAATCCCTCCGCACCACATGCTCCAGTGACCTCAACCTCATTACCACAATCAACAGGACATGCTGGAGGGACAGGTTCATAACACAGAGACTGCCCTTGCTATGGAATAGACTTCCCATACATGTCAAACAGAGCACCTCACTGGCCCTCTTCAAGAGAAACCTTGATGAATGGATGAGAAATACAAAACTCATCCCGGGGATCACTCCAGTGGCTCTACTCGACAGAGGCACTGGGAACTAAGGTTGGGTGACAGAATATCAGGGTAATCCTATGGGCTAGGTATGTAAAGGCTCCAGGGCCATTAGCCTAGTACACACCTATGAACCTATGAACATCCAAGCATGCCAGTGAAAGGTAATGCTGGTGCCCACAGCTCAATGTGCCATCAGCTCAGTTGAAAAGCAGGTGAATGGACATGTTACATATTGACTGGAAGGTGGTTAGCTATGACTCTACAGTCTTCTGTATATCAGCAGAAAGATTATTGGAGAGGGATTTGGAAAGCTCATTAGTCAAGTCTCTTTGGAAGTGTGTCAGATGGACTAAGTAATTTAGAGTACATAAAGCAAATGTTGCTGAAGCATAAATCTACTTCTTAAAATCTGTCCACCTCCCTAGACTCCCTGTTAAGGGGATGGACAGAGGTTCTCTCTTCCAAAAGCTCCTTTTTCATGGCTGCCACAACCATGATGATATCTATGATGGGACCTGGGTCTATATTAGAACTTCGAAATTTCAAAACTTTGAATGTTCTAATATTGACCCCTATTCAGTGAAAGCTGAAAACATCGAAAATACAGAACAGCAATTTTTTTCCTAGGGAAAAAAATTGTTGCTCCAAAACACATACACACAACACAAGTATACCAAACAAACAGCAATCCACACACATACACCTAAAATCTTATGTCTAACCCTACACAAAACTACACACACACCACTAACTATCCACTTACCTTAACCCAAACCCTAACCCTAAGGTCCGTCACTATTGCACGGTCGCCTCACCTGCGCCCTAACCCTCATGTCCACACAATCACACACTTACCTGACCCATGCCCTAAACCTAACTCACCTAACCCGCCCTAACCCTCACGTCCACACAACCGCACACATACCTAACCTGCACCCTAACCCTAACTAACCTAACCCGCATTATATCGCACACTTACCTGAACCCGACCCGTAACTTTCCACAACAGCACTGAAAATACCGAAGCAACAGAAACGGTCAACCAAATTCTTTCCCTAGGAAAAAATGTGGTTTTCTGTTGCTTCAAAATTTTCAGCTTTCACTGAATAGGGGTCGATATTAGAACATTCGAAGTTCTGAAACTTCGATGTTCTAATATAGACCCATGGGACCCTTGCTCCAGTATGGCCTATTTCTAGGGGTAACCAAGACCTTAATAGGTTTCTGAAGGATCGTCTCCACAATGTCGGGTTCCTTTCATGCTCATTAAGAGACCGGATCAATGAGCTCATCAGCAGGAAAGATCACTCAGGAAGTAGACAGGCCAGCCCTGAAAGCCACAAGGAATACAGACTCCTCTAGGAAGGAGCATTGGTGGACCAACCTCCTTGCTGCTTCATCAATTCAAGATGTGTCCAAAGGAGATGTCTGGACAGTGCTGAATGTATATGAGAGACTTCCTCTCTTGACCAGGAGAGTGCCCTTTCAAGTGTTTCAAATACCAAAGATGAAGAACGGACCTTAAGATCCAAAGATCCCAACAAGAAAACCTCCTGGGACCCAATCCAACTCGGATCTGACATAGATATCAGGGCCGAGCTGTCACACCCAAGGGAAAGGACAGCTCAGACAACTTCTGAGTTGATCCCGAACCCTTAGCCCTGACCTCTTGGCTCTAAGACCCCTAGAGATCTGACAGCTGTCAGAGTTGTGAGGGTAAGGAAAAAGTCAAGAGTCAAAGTCAACCAAGCTATCGGCTCTAACAATGTCATCCCTTTGGGAACATAGGATCATACATTTCTGCTTTGTAGACACTGGAGAAGGAGATTTCAGCAGAGCTGTTGTCTGGGCTGGACCAATTGTTCATGAGATGGGGTGGAGGTCACATGTAGGGAGAACCTCCATCTGGATGTGCATGCTCAGAAACTTTTGCATCATCCTGCTGAATATGGCTTTGGATAGACTCCTTGATGACCAAGAGGACCTCAATCAGGAAGCCCCCAAAGGTGGCCTGAAGGCTGGAGGACCAATGTACTGACCTGTCCTGCAGATGGGGGGATGCATCCAAGGACTGGTTGGTTCCACAGAGAACCTAGCTGTAGGAGAAGGATATTTGATCCAAACTGGCTCTTGAATAGGATCTAACAGTCAAAGTTTCTACACACAGGACAGATGGACCCATAGGATTCACAGATCTCTTCTGAGCCCTTTCTTTATTCTTGCCATTTTCTTTTTCTTCTTCTTGTCTTTCCTCTTTTCTACTACATTTTTCTGCTTTTTCCTTAGAGTATTTGGTTTTGTTCCCAACCTTCTTGGCCAATAGGGAAGTAGAGGTAGACAGAAGGGATTGATTCTACTGCTGGGGTAAAGAGAAGACCCTTCAAAACCAATTTGTTTCTTCTATCAGCGACAGCACTGGCCACGAATGAGGCACAGGATTCATACTCAACATCAAGGTGACCCACATCCAAGCAGTACACTCACAATGAATGAAGGAACTGGGAGGGATCTTGTACCAACAAGAAGTGCACTTCTTAAAGCCAGTGGCCTTGTCACTCATGGCATCCAAGCAGAAAAGGCACACTCATGCTACTCATATTTAACACTGAGTAATAAACACACCTAGTCTAGAAATAATAAAGGGCAGAACACTTCCATGATAGCTGGATACTGATCAACAGCTTAATTTAAGCTGCCTCATTGTAAAAATAGAAAATGAAAAAAAGGGAGCAAATGAAACTGTCTTTGGGGTACAAACTGGCTAGTAAGTACACTGCCTGGACAACTAGAAAGGAGAAATTTAGAGAACCTGTAAGAAATTCAACCAGAAAAGGTTAACAGAAAACCCTGTAGCTATATACATACAAATATTTTAAGCACAGGCACAAATACCCTTCTAGCTTGCCAATATACCAAAATACTTTTTCCCATAATAAGTGCCCAGGATGTTCTTAAAAATATCTAATCTTGTGGTTATTTTAATATAATTTGGTAGTCTGTTCCATACGTTACTCTGTCAGAGAACCAATTAGTACACTTCTCATTTCTATAGAATCATCTGCACAGGGTGTCTAATGATTCTCTAGTACTTTTTGATAACCACAAATATTCCCAGAGGTAGTTGTCCCTAAATGCCCTACATACCTGAATAAGAGCTCCTCTTAGATATTTGTAAGAGACAGTGTACAAGTTCAGGTATTTTAGTCTTTCATAATAACTTAGATTTTTCACATTCATGGATGCCCTTGTTATAGTTCCACTGTACTCTATCCAGTTTACTCATGCTTGTCTGGGTTTCCATATTGTTGTTCCACACTCAAGTTTGGGTCTAATGTAACTAACAATGACTTCACTATTTTTAATTTCCTAGACTTTATAAATCTTTTTATACAACCTATAGTTCTATAACTATCATACACCAATTGGTTGATATGATTAGAAAAACTCATAGCTGAATATACCCATATACCCAAGGCCTTAAAGAAGTCTACAGTTTCAATCCCTGTGTGCTGTATTAAATATTCACCTTTCAGTTTATGTCTCCCAAATCTCATATGCTTAGTTTTTGATGTATTTATCAGCATATTATTCTCCTGTGCCCAAATGGGCAATTTAGTCAAGTTATTTTGCAGACATGCCTCATCTGTAACACTTGTAATCAATTTACCTAATTTCAGGTCGTATGTGCATAGACTGTAGAACACCTCAGATGAAAAAGTTAGGTCTGAAAGATACAATCTAAACAAGTAAGGGCCTAGGACAAAGCCCTGTGGGGCACCCTGACTGTAACCAAGGATTTCACCTGTCCAGTTGCTGTATGATACTTGCCATGTCCTATATGTCAGTGAGGGATATCATCAGAATTAATGACAGACTCATGGCAATCAGACTCCAGTGTAATGATAGGACAGTATTCATAATCTCAGCCTATGCCCCACAGCAGGGTTGTGATAGTGAGGAAAAGAGTGCATTCAGACAGCAGTTGCAGGACCTACTAGATAAAGCAGGACAACATGAATTGGTGTTGATAATGGGTGACTTAAATGCACATATCGGGACAAACAGAACAGGATATGAAGACTGCCTGGGTCCACATGGGTGGAGCAATAGGAATAAAGAAGGAGAAGCCATTCTAGACTTCTGTCTGGCAAATGGCTTGATAGTAGCCAACACATGGTTCAGAAAGAGAGACAGTCACAAGATCACATACAAGAGTAGCCAACATGCAACTCAGGTAGACTTCCTCCTAGTAAGGAAAAGGCACTGGGGTAGAATCCATGATTGCAAAGTCATCCCCAGTGAAACAGTCGGTTCACAGCATAAACCAGTAGTTGCCACAATCAGCTGCAAGCAGTGGTCAGAGAAGGCTCTAAGGTCAACAGAGACCAGGCTGAAGACCTGGAAGTTGACTGGAGAGAAAGTACAGCAGTTCAAGGAATTGCTCAGGGCTCTAGCACCCCAAGAAGAGGAAGAAATAGGTGGAGTTGAAGAAGAGTGGCAGCGCCTAAAAACAGCATGTGTTAGGACTACAGAAAAGATATGTGGCCGAGCCAGGTATAGAAATAAGGTACATAAGGAAAGCTGGTGATGGAATGCAGAAGTGCAGGAAGTAATCAAAAGAAAGAAGGAGTGCAGGAAGAAGTGGGAGATTGAAAAGACTGACCAAGCTAGGAAGTACTACTGGTTGGCTAACAAAGAAACTAAGAAAGAAGTTGCAATAGCAAAGAATAGGGCATCAGAGGCACTATCAGCTTCTGGAATGTGACTCAGTAAGGGGCACAAAGAAACTATACCAGGTTTCAAGGCAAAGACAGAAAGATAAAGAAGATAGTCAGACACCCACACCCTTCATAAGGGATTCCAGCAACAACCTGCTTACCAGCCCACAGGACATCAAAGGCAGATGGAAGGAGCATTTCCAGCAGCTTCTGAATGAAGAAAACCCCACAGAAGCGGTACTGCCCCAGAAACAGCCTACAATGAGAGTAGAAGAGGAGCCCAGCTTAGAAGAAGTAAGAGCAGCACTAAGGGAAATGACGTCAGGGAAAGCAGCAGGCTCAGATGAGGTCACAGCATATATGATAAAGATGCTGGGTGAGCTAGGGGAGAAATGGCTCCTGAGGGTACTAATTGCAGTGTGGAGAGAAAGGCGTATTCCAGATGACTGGAGAATAAGCATACTCATGCCAGTGTACAAGAACAAAGGGGACATCCACAACTGTGGACAGTACAGAGGCATCAAACTCCTACCACATTGCATGAAAGTTCTGGAGATGGTGACTGATAAACGGATATGCAGAATAGTAGAATGTAAGATGGGACATGAACAGTTCGGATTCAGATCAGGGTGCAGCACAATTGACCCGATGTTTGCATCGAGACAGATACTTGAGAAGAAAGTAGAGAAGAGGAAAGAGTCAAACTGATCTTTCCTAGACTTGGAGAAAGCATATGACAAGGTTCCAACAAAGCTGATCTGGGCAGTACTGCGGTGGTTTGAAGTCCCAGAAACATTGGTAGAATTAGTACAGGCTATGTACAAAGACCCAGTGACTCAAATACGAACAGTGTTTGGCCTCACTGAGGGGTTCCCAGTGGGAGTGGGTGTACACCAGGGTTCAGCTCTGTGCCCACTGCTGTTCATACTGGTAATGGACTACATCAGCAAACAGGTTGGAGGGGTCAGAGCAACAAAGCTGCTGTATGCAGACGATGTGGCAGTACAGGCAGACTCTGATCTAGAACTTCAGCAAAGGATAGGAGAATGGAATGCAAATCTGAAGGCACATGGGATGAAACTAAGCACAGATAAGACAGTGGTAATGGTAGCAGATTGGGGAAATCAGAAGAAGCTGAGAATAGAGATAGATGGGAAGATAGTGGAACAGGTAAACAGCTTCAAGTATTTGGGAGGGGTGGTTGAGGAGAAGGGTAGTCTGAATGAAGAGGTCAAAGCTAGAATCAAAGGGGCTGCAGCCAACTGGCATAGAGTATCCGGTGTAGTATATGACAGAGGAATACCAAAGAAGCTGAAAAGTAAGGTGTACAAGACAGTGGTGTGACCAGTACTACTGTATGGTACAAAAACCTGGGCAGTAAAGGCAGAACAGTTTAAGAAGCTAGAGGTGATGGAAAGTAAGTGCCTGAGAAAGGTGGCAGGATGCACACTGCGGAACAGGCGAAGAAATGAGGACATAAGAGCACAAGCCAAAGTAGCTCCAATTGCAGAAAAGATCAAAGAAAACAGATTACGATGGTATGGGCACATGTGTAGAAAAGCAGAAGACAATCTGGTGAGGGAGATTTGGGACAGATAGGAAGAAGGTAAGAGGAAGCGAGGGCATCCAGCAAAGAAGTGGATGGATTGTGTGAAAGAAGATCTGCGACAGTCAGGCATGACTGTTGAAGAAGGCAGGAGAGTGGCACTGAATCGAGAGAGTTGGCGACAGTTAATACGATACCCCAACCCCATGTAAATGGGAAAAAGGGGATGATGATGATGATATGTAAGCCATGCACCTGCCCAGTTGCTGTATGATACTTGCCATGTCCTATTTGTAAACCATGCAGCTATCCATCTTATCAAGAGTACATCAACACCTAGTTGCACTAATTTATTGATCAGTGTTTTGTGTATGATCTTGTCAAATGCTGAAGTTAAGTCTGTATAAATTACATCACAGCACAATTTTTCATTCATAGTTATTATATTGTTATAGAGCATCATGTTACTGGTGGTAATAGATCTGTTTTCAACATATGCATGCTGATACATGGTTTCTAGTCCTAGCCTATCCAGTTCTGACAATAACTTATCCAATATTACCTTCGCCATTAATTTTCCACAACATGAAAGCAAACTTAAGGGTCTATGTGATTCTGGGTTTGTCCTAGTCCCCTTTCCGACAGGTTTAATAAGTGCATGTCTCCAATCTTGAGGAATCTCCCCATATTTATATGACCTAGTGAATAATAGATATAATGGTAGTGCAAGTTCTTTCTGAAGTGTTATCAGGTCATTGTTACTAATTCTGTATCCTTCCTGCGCTTTGTTTGGATCCAGTTTGAGCAGCTCTTTTTCAATGTAATCTAATTTGATTTCAGTATCTGGGGTTACCTGGATGTCACTAGGACGACTTACCACCCTTTTTGCAGAGCCAAACTGCTTTGCAGAAGATTTTGTAACTATATCTATAACTTGTTGTGAATGAGAGTACATTTTAGAATCTGCACACAGTTTATCAAATTGTGTGTCTTTACCCCTTCCACATCTTATGCATCTATAAAACGTTTCCTATTATGCTCAATATCTTTATATACATTTTCTTCAAAATGTTCTTGATTTTGTCTCACACTATGCATAATCTGTTTGTCCAGCTTATTTCAGTTTTCAAAGTTGTAGTTCAACCTCTCTTCCATTTCTTATATTTTGTGTCGCTAACCTTAATCAGATATCCTGTTCTTATAGAAATATATCTCCCTGATGTTGTATGCCTAGATCCTGATGTTAAACATTTTTTTGATTTTTTTTGCACTCAAACAATTTCTCTTTTAAAACTTTTCATATTCTATCTGCTGTTTTCCACTGAACACATCACTCCAGTTAGTTTTACATAGTGAATGTTTTGCTTCCATATAATCTGTAATTAACCTTCTGTGCGTTGGTTTAGATTTCAATTTGGCAGAATTATCTAGGGACAAATTAACCTTATTAACCCCATGATCACTGCATGTCAACGGTGGTAAAACCTGACGAAGTTATAGTAATTCCTTTGGGAACACAAACAATATCTAGTATGTTCCGACCCCTGATGTTTTTTTTTTTTTTTTTTTTACAATCAAAGCAATTGCTGTTCCTGAATATACTCTGTGAATAATTTCCTTACTAACATTGTTAAATCAATATTATTCCAGTCTGTTTCTGGTAAATTTAAGTCCCCAGCTAATATTAGTCTTCCCTCCTGCGTTTTAATACATCAGTAATGGGTTGGAGGATGCCTTGTATACCAGATACAGGTCACCTCTTAGCAGTCTGTAGGATACAGATTATAGTGACAGGGCTTTGAGTCGGACCATGTAGAACATATCATTTAGCCTTGTATCCTTTTAGCAAGGTATCTCTGTGGGCATACCAGTTGTTGCATGTGTATGTATGTATACATAGCACAGTGGGCATTACATTCAATGATTGGCCTAATGAAGGCTAAGTAAAGGGGGAAAAATGACATCCCTAGATCTAGACACAATCCCTTTATTTCTAAGTTGTGCAATACAGAAGGACTTTATTATAACACATGTAGGTAAAAATTTAGGTTACTGTCCACATAAATTCCCAAATCCTGAACAACTGGGTCAACTCATATGACCATATTGTCAATGCGGTAGTTCCCTGGGATAGATGACTTTCCAAAGGATACAATAACGCATTTTTTGGCATTTAGTTTCAGACCACGATTTTGGCACCAGTCATTTATTTGAGACAAACCTTCCTGCTGGATGGCTTAGTCATTTGGGGATTAAATGACTGCTCCTAGCTTTCAGTCATCTACAAAGTTAGTCAGCCAGCACGCTTTGGTATTGACTTTTACTTCATAAAAGTTGATGCCAAACAGGGAAGATCCCAACATGGAACACTGGGGAACACAACTGATAACCGGTTTCTTTGTGAGCATTCCTTCCCCTATTTTGATTATTTATGTCCTATCTGAGAGCCAAATGGCAATCCAGTGGGTGACACAGAGGTTTTTCCCAGTTTATTTAGCTTTCTTATTATGCCTGAGTGGGGAATTTTGTCAAATGCTTTGGTCCGGTCAAGGTATGCTGTGTGTACCATTTTGCCTTCATCCTTTGCTTTGGTGACCTTTTCAATAAAAAATCTACCAGGTTGAGTAAGCATGACCAACCCTTGACAAATCCAAACTGAGACAGGTCTAGTGTTTGGAGGTTCCTATGTCCTGATTGATTAAAACATTGTAAGGTTTTCCATGGCTTTGCATATGAGGCTAGTCAGACTTCTTGGTCTGTGGAAGGTCCTCTCTTATGCAGGGGAATGACTGCAGCTGTACTTCATTCACTTTGTACAAAACCTGTAGAGGCTAAGGCTAAACAGTGTCATTAGGAGTGTGGCTAAATCATGCATCATTCTTCATTAGGAGTGTGGCTAAATCATACATCATTCTATTTAAGATACATTCAGGGAAAGGACCAATCAATGCATTTTTTCAGCATTTGACAGCACTTTTAGGACTTTGTGTTGTCTGATGGCTGGAGGCGAGCCAGTTTCAGGTATATCTTGAGGGGCAGACAGAGGGGAGACAGGGGTAGAGTTAGAGCTAAATTTATTGGCCAGTAGGTTAACTATATCTTCAGTCTCAGTGTAGGTAACATCATTCACCATCAGCTCAAAGCACTGCTGCATTGTCTTTTTGAGATTAAGGACATACTTAAAAATGCCCTGTGAATGTCTTTGGCTTGGGTAGCTATTTATCCTCAAACTTGGCTTTGGTGGATTTTATTAAGCTCCTAAGTTATTTGTTTATTTCAATGACAAGGGCTAACATTGTCGGAATTACTCTCCTTACTTTTGGTCAAAATATTTTCCTTTTATTATAAAGCTTGTTGATTACATAGTTTTACAATTTGGGTTTGTTTCTGAGGTTTGCCCTGCACTTGTTCCTATGAGGTATAGCCACATCTATGCAGCTGTTTACATTCTGGTTTAGTGTGGTGGTGCACATTTCTGCATATTCAGTGGAGTTAACTTTGTTTGGTAGGGATTTGCATCTTGCCAATATATCACTTAGGAGTAGGTAGTTTGTCTTAATGAAATTTCTAAAGGTACCTTGAGTGAAAGGGATCGCTAGTTATTTCAACGGAGACTGCTTTATGGTCAGACATAACAAGTGATAAAGATACACAAGAGATGGTGCAAGATGCTCCCATATTAGAAAGGTCAAGATGCTATTCACCATTTGTATTGACAAAATCCAAGAATCTCTGTGCTTGTGTACTACTGGTGGTGTAGCTTTCCCAGTTTTAGTAGGATAGTTTAGTTCACCTACGAAGATAGTATTGGGTTTAGTACTGAGTGATTCTTGTTCCTGTAGATATGTGCATTTCTTTCTTTTGTCATAGATGGAGTTCTATATCTAGCCAATATATTATATGGTACCTTTCTGATTATTATTTGGATATGAAGAAGCTCTAGTGCATCATGCAGCTTTACCAGCCTTGATGTGAATATCTTCTGAATGTAGATGGATACACCTCCACCTTTTTTCCCTTCTTGCACTGTAGATGGTCTAAACTTGTGGCAGGCATTATATCCCTGCACAGCCGGAGTTCTCCCCTCTATTTTAAACCATGTCTCTGTCTCTACACAGACGTTAATGTCTTTGAGGGTGAGAAGGGCTTGTAGGGAGTGAAGTTACTTTTTCAGGCTCCTAGCATGGATCGATAAACCCTTCATATTTTCCTTTTGCTTGTTTTGTTATGTTGGTAGGTTTATCAGGCTGACATTGCCTAAAAAGGCACTGTGGGGTAGACAATGTCTTTACCAATAACCAAAACTCTAGATTCAAGCTGCTGTATCCAGCTGTCTTCAGAATATTTTTTCCTGGAGGCTCAAAGACATTTTTGGATGCAATACAGGCTAAGAAAGAAATAAAAACTTTTATCCGACAAAAAGAAAGGCAGCAAACAAATGGGGACTCTTTCATTCTTCTGACAATAAAGCTCCTAGAAAAACTGTGCCAATGAAATCTTTTCCAATGTTCCAAAGGAAAGTGCTTAAGCAACAGAAAAAAGTAAAGGAGAAAAAACTAGAGATAACGGCAAACTAGTCTCTTCCTTGTTTATAGGCTTGTCTAAAGCCTTCGATACAGTTTGTCATAGCAAACTTCTACTTTAAATGTCCTCATTAGGTCTCTTTCAGTCCACCCTTCTGTGGTTCAAAAGCTACATGTCCAATAGATTATCAGTCAGTAAAATGGCACTCCATGTTCTCTCCTTACTTCCCAGTCACCACCGGTGTACCACGAGGCTCTATCCTTAGTCCTCTCCTCAATTTTCACAAACACCCTCTATACATCCACACAACAGGCCACCATAATACAATATGCAGATGTTTCCACTCCCATTTGCACATCTAACAACACGGTACATCTCCAAAAATTATTCAAGCTTTAACAACCATTGAAATGTGACTTTATAACTCACAACTCATGCTCAATCCAAAAAAGACCAAATTACTAATTTCCCCCCAAATCCCTGTCTCATGAAAAAACAAAATTTAAAGTCCTCTATCTGGATAATAAAACCAGTGAAGTCACTTCTCATAGTAAATTATTAGGGAAGATAATAGATGGTAAGCTTACATTGGACCTGAATATACAAAACTGCATAAGAAAAATTCATCAAAACTGGGAATGCTTTACAGAGCCAAAATCTCTCTCACTGGCGCAACTAGAACTACATTTGTCATTACTTATCTCCTTCCCACATTTCCTTATGGCACTCATCCTTACTAACCTACAAGCTTCACAAAAAATAAAGCTTAAACAGTGCTATAACAAAGATGCAAAATTTGTATCAAAAACTAATTCAGAACCCACCACTGTATAGCAATAAAAAGCTAAACTGGTTAGCACTGCCTTATAAACTAACATACACACAGCTTCTTACCACCTATAAAATTATCCAGCATCCATCTGTCTGTTCAGCGCTTAAAACAATTCTGTATAACAGTGGTGCACAACCTTTTTGTGGGAAGGGCCACTACATGAATTCTTAAAGCATCTGTGGACCACCTCAAAACATAGTAAGTCGTTACGAGTTAAGAAAAGGTACAGGTGGCTGGCATTTTTACTTTAGACAGCAGTCATGAAATTTCCTGTTTTCTACATCAACTTTGCATTTAACTTTATTCTGGCTTGCAGTCATGACTTTATTATAAACTCTTGTAGAAAGTTGCTACTGTTTACAGACTACAAGTTATAAACAAAGAATTGTTACTTCCCCCGGCTAAAATTAGAGGTGTGCGCAACTGGCCTTTTGGGTAGGGTCTAGAAGGTAGGGAAAAACAGACTCCTAAAGTAGAGAGAGTTTTTCTTTTCTGTTCACACCTGGTTAAGTGTGTCTTTGACTTTAGGCAGAAATAAGGACAAGCCATCGAAGGGGGCATTAACAAAATAAGACTTAAAAGTTTCCGCAAAGTTACACAGGTGCAGCCAGGAATGCCTCCTTTGGGAAATTCCTGAACCCACTGCCCTCCTCTCTCCATCAGCTGCATAGAAAATGAGTCTCATGGAGGAGCTTACCACTGAATTCAAGGTGGAGATCTGGGAGGAAACTTTATCGGATACCCCCGCAGCTACTGAACCTTGGAGAGTATCTCCTAGCTTCTTCAGGAGATCTCTCTGTAACTTGGTAAAATGTGTGAGATAATTCAGGGACCTGAGTGTAAAGGTCGTTGGAGAAAGTGCGCTTTCCGTATCTGTCCATCATATGAGATTCTTTGTTCAGAGGATAGACAGAAGAGGACATCTCCCACAGTTCCTTTTTGGTGGCCACCGCCACCACCATAGCATCTACCAGGACACCATTCATAAGAAAAGTTTTATTTTCCGGCCATGTGATAAATTTATTTAGCCGAGGGACAGGCTCCACTGAGTCTGGAGTCTCCCACACCTTTCAAGACACTAGCTCCATAAGTTAATTGAAAGGCTGAGATACCCAAGTGGCAGAAGGCTGTGACCCAAAGGCCTTCAGGTAGACAGACTCCTCCTCAGAAGGGCTGATGCTTCCAGCCACCTCTCTGCTTAAGAATTTCTAGGATGTCTGCAAAGGAGACCTCCTTGGAGGGTGACCGTGGAGACCCGTCTGACTCA
The DNA here is from genome assembly GCF_019279795.1 of Protopterus annectens. NCBI lineage: Eukaryota > Metazoa > Chordata > Ceratodontiformes > Protopteridae > Protopterus > Protopterus annectens. The sequence goes on from NC_056729.1 coordinate 1,120,479,597, forward strand.
TCGAGGTCTGTGTCAGATGTGACGGACTCCTCTGGGGAGTCCAGATGCTTACTCTTGCATAACCTCTTGTGAGGGACCTCTTCAGAAGGGTATTCTGGAGAGGTTTCGTAAGCGAGGGGTTCAACCAATGGGGCATCCTGAGGCCTTGGGTCTCCACGTCTGTGTGGACAAGATTGTGCCGAGACAGACAACGGTGTCTTTAGGAAAGGAATGACTGGATCTGAGAGTGGAGCTGCCAGAGGGGACAGCGCTCTCCTCAACACCTCGAAGGCCCCCTGCCTATGATCCAAGGAAGCTCCCAGCTCCAAAGAACAGTCATCCCTGGCACCAAAGGGGCTGGCTCCGAGGCAGATGTAGGAGCTAAGCTCACCCGTGCCGAAGACCTGAGAGGCAAGTTCGGATCCAATAAATGTCTGACCCGACTGTCCTCTCCGGACCAAACTGGAGAACTTCAGCTCCTAGACTCCTTGAGCTCAGATGAAGTAGGAGCAGTAGTCGGGGGCAAATATCCTGGAACAGGTCTCAGCTCCGACAGTTCCACTACTATCAGCTCCATGCATTCCAGCTCCCAGGCCTCTAGTTGGGTCAAAGAAGGAACCAATGGTGAAAGGGCAGGTCTAGTTGGTTCCAAAACCCGCTGGGTTGGCTCCGACAAATGTTTGGCTAGCGCCGGTGTCCTCAGAAGTCTCTGCCCCAAGCAATCCACGTTGTCATCTGAAAGGCTCCTGGAGGATCGATAGGAAGGAGATCTTGAAACTTGCAAGATTGGTGATCCTAATGTCAAAAGAAACGGGCTCCAATTCTGGGGACCGGCTCTGAGCTTGAAACACCAACAGTTCTGATACAGAAGGAGCCAAGGTGGATGGTTTCTCGGGCCTGACAGATTTTGGGTCAGATGAGGACATTTTTGTCAATTTCTTCGTTGGTTCGCAGTGATCTGAAGGAGATCTTTTTCCATATTTCTCAGATTTAGTAGAAGGTGAAGGGGTCTGCTTTGTAGGACTAACCTCCTCCTACGGCTTCTGAAAAAGAAATCTTCAATAACCCCTTAAATATTAACTTGTTCTTCCTTTCAAGAAGGACCCCGAGCTGAATGAATGACAAATAGAACAAGACTCTTGTAAATGTACGTGTAAGTGCTCCAAGGCAGTACACACACACAGTATGACCATCAGTTATAAACATTTTCTGAGTGCACTTTAACTCTGCTTAAACCCTGAGGGTTTAGTATCTTTTTGTTTAGACAAGTCAGTAGAAAAAACAACTTGCACTACAACTACTATGTAAATATGAAAACAACACTCTTAAGGGAGAAGCCCTCTAATTCAAATGGGCTAAGCAGCCCTCTAACTGAAACGAGTTAGCTTGGTGGATAAGGGAAACATCAGAAAAAACAAACAGCTTTTCTTCTTCTTCTTTTTTTTACAAGCTTGACAAGCTTATCAGATAGAATATATAACACACTCACTCAGAAAAAGAAGCCCTCTAACTAAAATGGGCTGAGAAGCTCTCTAACCTAAATGAGCTAGCTTAAACCAATTTACTTAAGTAAAATACACAGAAATGGTAGAAAAAAGAAGTTATGTACTCACCATAACGTTCCATCTGAGTAGCTGTACTTCCATTTGTCTTCAACCTGTGGGTTATGGATCCGTATCGGATCCAAGCTGGCAACTTTTACTAGCATCAGCTCCAAGCTCCAAACTCCTCTCCTTACCCATAATACACCTCCATTGCCTTCCATCCCCAGATCAAGTTTTCCGAACTTTATACTGAGAGCCCAACCTGAAAAGTTTACTTGTGACCTATACTGCAGCCCATAGGCTGATCATATGCCAAGGTCCGGGGGAAGGAGGGAGGGATGGTTGAAGACAAATGAAGTACAACTACTCAGATGGAACGTTATGGTGAGTACATAACTTCTTTATCTGAAGTAGTTTACTTCATTTCGTCTTCAACCTGTGGGACAGAGTCCCCAGCTACTAAACCTCCTGGAAGGCCCTCATGGAAGGATATTTCGGAGCACAGTGGAACCAAATGATGCTCTTCTTCTGGAAGTCAAATCCAATTTGTAATGAGAAATAAATGTACGAGATGAGGACCAAGTAGCTGCAGAACAGATATCATCCAAAGACACACTAGACCAAAAGGCTGCAGACGTAGCCATGGACCTAGTGGAATGAGCTTTCACCTGACCTGGAGGAGACATGCCTCTGTCCTTATAGACCTCTGTCCTTATAGGATGCATGAAGATATCCATCTAGCTATAGTGACCTTGGAGAGAGGTTTCCCCAAAAAGGGTTTACAGAAGGATGCAAACAATTGATCAGATTTATGGAAATTTTTTGTCCTGTATAAATAGAATCATAACTATCTATGAACATCCAACATGTGGAGTTTGTATTCCATCTTGTTAGTAAAATTAGGAATAAACACAGGCAAATTGGTGGTCTGATTGATATTGACTGGTGATGCTATCTTCGGAAGAAAGGATGGATTGGTTCGAAGGTAAACCCTATCTTTCTGAAAAATCATGTAAGGAATTTTGATGGACAAGGCCTATAATTCTGAAACCCTTTTTGCAGAGGTAATAGCCATCAGAAAAGCTGTTTTCCAAGATAAAAATTTCAGATCTGCAGTTGCGGTAGGCTCGAAAGGCGAAGCGACCAAAGCCTGAAGAACCGTAGTAAGGTCCCATGGGGGAACAGGATCTTTGACTGGGGGGGGGGGGTAACAAAAAGGTGCCTTTGATAAAGGATTTACACAGTCTGGAAAAGGCTAAAGAGGCCAAATTCTCACCCACATGAAAGTGAGAAATGGCAGCCAATTGAACTTTAACAGTAGAAGAACTAGCTCAGTGTAGAAAAATATCAGCTAGAAAATCATGAATGGCGGAAATAGGAGCCGTGAAAGGGTCGAAACTCCTTTGAGAGGCCCAAAAGGAAAAATATTTCCACTTGCTGAGATAAACCTTCCTGGTCGAAGACTTATGAGCAGCTACCAAAATAGATCTAACTGCGGAGGATAGTCCAGGAGTCCTAGCAATCAGGGGAATTGGAGCAGCCAAACTGTGAGCTTCAGGCTGTCCAGATTCGGATGAGGCACCCGCGAAGGGTGTGAAATTAGATCCTGAATGGGATCTAGGATCCAAGGTGGAGCAAAAGGTGAGACCAAAGGAAGGAAAACCATACCTGGCAAGGCCAGAATGGGGCAATGAGGATCACTTTGCTCCCCAGTCGACGAGCTTTCTGTAGAAATCTCAGAATGAGAGGTACTGGCGGGTAAACATACAGAAGACCGGGAGGCCAAGCATGAACCAGAGTGTCTCTGGGGGACTCCCCCAGCAGGGGGTTCAGAGCTTAAAACTTGCTGCACTTCGCACTGGAAGGAGACGCAAAGAGATTGCAACAAGGTTGACCCCACTTGCTTAAGATCTGTTCTGCTGCTGATAGATTCAGAGACCACTTGTAAGGCAACAGAATGGACAGACGTAGCCTGTCCGCTAGGATGTTGGACCATCCCGGAATGTGCATTACGATGAGAAAGCAACCGGTGGAGATTGCCCATTCCCACATTCTCATGGCCTCACGACAAAGGGGGTAAAATCTGGTTCCTCCCTGTTTGTTGATATACCAGACCACTGACATGTTGTCTGACTAAATAGCAATCATCCCCAGAGGAAGAAAGGCATGAAGGGCCTGCAACACTAGAAGGACCCCCCTCATCTCTAGGGCATTTATATGCAAGCTGGTCTCTAAGGGGGACCACAGGCCTTGGACTGTCCTGCCCGAACAATGTCCTCCACCCGAGTTGGGAGGCATCCGTGGTCACTGTGGTTTGGGCTGGGGCTGGAACAAAGGATCATCCCTCCAAGATGTCCAGAGAGCTCATCCACCATATGAGGGATGACCGACAGACTCGACTGAGTTGAATTGGATATGTCAATGGCAGTTCCAACAGGGACCACTGTACAATTAGAGTCCACTGTAGAATTCTCATGTGTAACCGAGCACATGGGAGAAGAGCTATGGTCGCTGCCATCGAGCCTAAGGCCCTCAACAAAGATTCTGCCTTTGAAAGATGAGAACGGTAGATCAGGGAGACATGCATCCTCAGGTTTTGAGCTCTCTCTGAGGTCAGGAAAGTTTTGCACTGAAGAGTATCTATCCTGGCACCAATGTAGTCTATCACCTGTACAGGATCTAGGAAAGATTTGGATGGGTTGATTGTGATCATCCAAATGCAGGGCAAGAGTCAGAAAATAATCCCTGGTTTGGGAAAGTAGACACCTGGTGGGAGCAATAAGGAGCCAGTCATCCAGATACGGATAGACTTGAATCCCCTGAAGCCTCTGTTGAGACGCTACCACCACCATCACTTTGGTGAACACCTTGGGGGCTGTGGTGAGACCAAAGGGTAGGGCTCAAAATTGGTAATAATGGATTCCTAGCCAGAAGCGGAGGAACCTTCTGGAGCTTCTGTGCATTTTTATGTGATGGTAAGCATCCTGGAGGTTTAATGAGCAGATCCAGTTGCTCTCTTGCAAGTACAGCATGATGGACTGTAAGGTGACCATTCAGAACTTCTCTTTGGCAACTGCCAGGTTCAGGGTAGGGAGGTCCAGATTGGGCCTTAAGTCCCCTGTTTTCTTTGGCACCAAAAAGAACCTGGAGTAGAAGCCCAATCCGGACTGATCTGGGGGGATGGTTTTGATGGCTGGTTTTTCTAGCAGCTTGGAAATTTCCTGTGCTGCCTCCCTATGCGTGGGTTGTACATCTGGGAGGTGTCTGGGAGATTTGGGGGAACCCACAAAGGGGATAGAATATCCTCTGGATATGATTTGAAGCACCTAGCTGTCAGTTGTTATGGACTCCCATGCCACTGGGTGCAAGGGCAATCATCCCCCGACTGCCTCCAGAGTAGTGCAGTCAGGCAACCCCTCAGGGTTGCTGCCCGGGTCTGAGAAAGGCTCTCAAGACCCAAAGTTCCATGGACCCCCCTCTGCCTCTGGGCCGGCGTCCATTCGATCCCCCTCTGCCTCTGGGGGAAGAAAAGCCCCGAGTGTTCCGGGAATACTGTGACTTCCAGAAACGCATCTTCTTTTGCCCTCTCTGGTTCCGGGAAAAGGACCTTTGAGGGTTAGAGAAGTGGTTCCCAACGGCAGACAGTGTCTCCCCATCCTTCTCACTCTGGACTAATGTCTCCTTGACAGTCTTACCAAAGAGTGTAGAGTCATCATAAGGGACACTGGAAAAAGACACCTTGAAGGGTTCAGAAAATTGACATAACTTGAGCCAGGCGCTACATCTCATGGACACACTGGACCCAGCCTCCCTAGCCACTCCTTCCATTGCATGGGAGAGGAGTTGCATGAACGTGTTAGATACTGCTTTTAAAGTGGCCATCCTCGTGGAGAATGAAGCCTTGTCCTCCTGGACTTGGGGGGGGGGGGGACTCCTCCAGCTCCTTTACCAGATCAAGCTGGAGTCTGGTGACATTGGCCAAGTAGTTAAGCGCCCTATTTGAAAAGGTAACTGAAGCGTACACCCACTTCCCTAGGCGGTCCATCACCCGCAACTCTCAGTCAGGAGGGTGGTCCAAGGAACTCTCCTGGGCAAGTTTTTTCTTAGTGGTTGCTGCTACCACCATGGCATCTATGGGGGAGCCCTTATTCCAAGCTGGCCTATTTATGGGGGGGGGGGGGCTGAGAATCTTATCAAGTCATTTTGGGATAGGTTCCATGGTGTCCGGTTCCTTCCATGTCCACGAGGTGACCAGATCCACCAAAGGATTCACAGGAGGGGACACTCACTATGGGCCCGTGCCAAAAGCCTCCAGGAACACAGACTCATCAGAAGAAGGTTTTGGGGCAGACCAACCTCCCAGCTGGTGCAGGATCTCCATGATGTCTCCGTGCCAAAAGCCTCCAGGAACACAGACTCATCAGAAGAAGGCTTTGGGGCAGACCAACCTCCCAGCTGGTGCAGGATCTCCATGATGTCTCCAAGGAGACATCATTGGGAGGTGACCATGGGGAACCCCCTCTCCATCATCTAAGTCCGTGTCCTTGGTGAGGGACTCGGGGAAGTCCAAGTGCCTCCTCTTGCACATATGCTTGCGAGGCATATCTTCGGTGGGGGTTCTCCGGGGTGGGGGTGCTCACAAGCCATTTGTTCCTCGAGGGGAACCATCTGGGGCTCTTTGAAAACGGACTGTCCCTCTGGTAAAACGATGGGGACCGTAGACCGAGCCGAGGGGGTCTAAGAAAAGTTCGAGGGGGCAGTAAGGGGGTCTCAATCCGACGGAGAGAACCCTTTCTACCATGTTGAATGCCGAAGGAGAGCGAACCTCCTGAAAAAACAATAAGGAGGGTCCTGCAAGAAAATTGGAGCTGGGCCTGAGGTGGATGGAGCTCTGAGGGAGGGAACCTGGCCTGGCAAAGTCAGAGCCGATGAAAAAAGTTCCACTCCCTCAGATCCAACACCCAAGCTCCGGCTCAAAGAGTGGCTCGGATCCAAGTTGGTTGGATCTGAAATGCTCCAGGCAGCTGTCGGCGTCAAGGAAGCAGGTACGATCAGCACCGACCCCTGACCAAAGCCAATCTCTGATCAGAGTACGCTGAACCCAAAGGTCGGATTGGAAAAGGAGATATAGGTTGAAAAAAATGAACATGAGCTCCCCCCTCCTGAGGGAGGGGGGGCTGGCAAGACCTCCATCTGGATCTGTGTACAGATAAATCGCCTCATCATTTTATCCAGATCCATATCTGACAAGTAGCGGGTGGACCATGACAAGGTCACGGACTCCGACCTGGCGGGTCGGGGTACTGAGGCCAGAGAGGCTGGACATGTCTCCTCTGGCTCCGCAGAGAACCTCAGAGATTGGAGCCGGGGATAGTCGCAGATCCATGGTGTCTTAGAGAGGTGAGGTCCTGAGACCTCTTTCTCTTTTTCCCTCATCTTCAACTCTCTCTCCCTCTCTCTACTTCTTTTCTGCTCCACTACCACAGGCTTTGGTAAAGGAGGTCGAGTCCCAGCCTGGGAGGGAGGAGAAGCCAGAGAAAGAGAGGAGGGCGAGGTGGCCACAGCAGCTGCTGTGACTGAAGCTGGAGATGAGGAAACAGAGTCGGAAGGAAGAAGAAAACCTTGGAGGGCCAACTTGGCCTTCCTATCCTTTAGGACGCAGGGGTTGAATCCTGCATTCAAGTGGGCCATGCCCAATCACAAAACACACAGAGTGGGGCCATCCGCTCGAGATACCTTATGGCCACACTCTGTGCAGCGCTTGAAAACAAAGCCTTACAAAAAACAGGCAAGTTCTTTTCTAATTAATAAACACACACACACCCACTCACTACCTACAACACAGAACAAACTACTCTAACTAACCTAAAACACTAACACTCAACGCACCAAGTGAGGGGAGGAGAAAGGGGAACTATACTAACACTAACTGACAGAAAAAGAGAAAAATATTTACTCACAAAAGGTTTTAAACCCACTGACTAGTTGGAGCTCAAAAGACACAATGCTGAAGCAACTCATGGCAAACAAGAACTGGGGCTGGAAGGCAGTGGAGGTGTATTGTGGGTAAGGGGAGGAGTTTGGAGCTCAGAGCTGATGCTAGTAAAAGTTGCCGGCTCAGATGATCAGTTTACATAAAACAGGGCCAGAACAAAAACCCTTCTAAGTTAAATATATATGTTTAACTAACTATCAATACTCCAAATTTTAACAGCTCAAAAAACAATGAGCATAAAGAAAAAACATAATTATTCAAAAACAGTTATTTAAAGCACACAGAGAAAGGCCGGGATAGGGAAGGAAAAAAATAGGTCTTGAGATTACTGAAGGCCACAATAAACAGCAAGGTAATGAACACAGTCAAAAAAGTGTTAAAGAGTGAAGTAATTAAACTAAGCTAAACTACTATTTTTATCTCAAAACAGGAAGGAGACTTAAATTTAAAAGGAATTAAACAATTTTTTTAAAAAATCACTTAGCCAGAGCCAGTATGAAGCACTCGAGCTGTTTAATGGCAAACGAGATCTGGGGAGTTCCATAGGGCATCATGGGATAGGGTGTAAGCCACAAACTAGTTGAAGACCTTGAGCATTTGTAAATGGCTGAGTCAGAACAGAGAATCAGTTCCGAACCCAACCAGTACAGAATGAAGGCGAGATAGGACAACATCACGTTGTATGTTTTAATAGTAGAAGCTGGAATATACAGAGTTAACTTGCAAGGCTTCAAGAAAATAAGTTGGAATCAGAATGTTTTACGACTGTGTTATCTCTCAGCAAGCAGACACAATGTCTAGAGCTAGAGGTTTTCCTATTGTCTGGAAACAGAAATAATTACTAGGCTTGAAATGTAAAAGTGTTAATTGTTTTACGACTACCAGTTCTAGGCAAACAACTGAGAGATATGTATTTTACACAGAGAAATGTTAAATTTTGTTAAGTTTCTGTTAGCCTAGGAATTAAAGGTAGGTGACAAAGAGTGATGTCATCCAAGCTAACCCAGCAGTAATGTTGATTATTAATTTAAGAACTCTCTCAGAGAAAGTCTGTGCATTTTGTATCTCGTCTTGGGCCTGGAAACATCCAATCAGCACTTTTGCCTGCATGTTGCTCTGTAAGCAAGATTTAGACATAATATTTCCTTACAGATAGGAATATAGTAATGATTAGTTTAGATGTTTTCTGTATTCATTTGAGACTGTCCTGCAATGTTGTTTTAAGATATTTCCTGTGATTCTGAACTGTGTAGTTACTGTGTTGTTTGAGTATTGTCTTGTTATTTTATTATTTATTATTAAATATATTTAAAGCTTTTAATTGTGGCTGGATTGTTTAGAGATATTTAAGCTCAGAGTACTTACATATGTATTTGTTGACACTGTATAGGCTACTCTAAAATAGCCTTAGTCTTGATCACGCTTGCCATTTGGATAATAGTAACACTACCCAGTAGGATTGGGCACCCTTTATAAGGGCTTTAGAGTAGCTGATAAGTAGTGATTGCTGGCAGTGATAACTACCTTTTACTCTGGGCAGAAGGAGGCATAGCTAGTAAACCTGTGCCAGCCTTCTCCAGGAGTGTCTGTGTGTTTGTATACAAATCAAATCTCAAAGGGTGTGTGTGTGTGTGTGTGTGTGTGTGTGTGTGTGTGTCAGCTACTTGGGCAGGGACAAGAAGCACTGTTTGGACAGAGAGGGTGCTGGAGGTTTTGGCTTGACCATTCGGCTGAGATCTCAACCCTATAGCTGTGTCAGTGGGAAGTCTTATTGGGGATCTGGAGAAACAGGGAGAAACCAGCCACAGACTGACTGTGAACTATGTATGCTCTTAAGGGAAATTGTACTTTACTGTGTGTGTTTACTTGTCATACTCTCAATGTGCACGTGCCTCACTGGTGCTAGTGATGAGGATTAAGGATCCTTGATTACTGGGCCAGTGCGGGGGCATCACACCATGAACAATTCTAAGTTTCCTACATCTGCAACGATATTAGCTTGTTTTTTTCCAATTAGCAAATGTAGAGCAGAGTCATTCTGAGTGGAATTGACAAAGATTCATTGCTAATTAGTTGTATGTGGAGACAAGCTGTCTGCAGGTGCAAAGAATTAACTTTGAGGATTCTGAGCATTGTTCAATAAGGAAAATTCAAAATTTAAGGGTAGAATTTCAAACAATTAAGTGGAAAATAAAGTGTGAAATTATGAGATGTGAATAAGAGAAAGCAGCCTTAATGCTTTATTGCATTCAATCAAACTGCATATAATTTAGTTTTATTTAAAGATAGCCACTGCATATTTTCTTTGGGCTAAATGTTAATGTTTTCTGAAAGGAAACTAGCTGTTTTTCACACCTGTGAGGAAAATAGAGCAAAGAAAAAAACAAACCGAAATCAGTGCAAGTGAGAACATAGGCTGTAGCATGCACATTAGCATGGATAACCTTAAATTTAGGTTAGGTAATGATTTTGGGTGTAGCTGATGAGGCAATTGTACCTATCTGGAGGGCTAAACTTCACTTTTTGAAGATATGCACAGGCTTTTGTATTTGTTCAAAGTTAATAAGGGGTAGAGGTGTTGTAAAAATGCATTTAGTTCTTTGTTTGAGGGTTGCCATTAAAACAAAAAAAAAGTCGTGAAGAATGTGACATAGGTTCAAAAGGAGATAAGAAACAACAGTATAAAAGATCAGCCTGCCATACATTAGCATCTGCATGTAACACAACAGTTGGAAATACACATTCAAAAAAAACCATCTTGTATAATAAGTGGGAACAATAGCATTTTATGATAATAGCCATGGTATCCATATTACATTGGAATGTAAATTCCATTCCAAGTATAAACAAAAGGAAAGTGTATTGAATTATACCACGAAATGCAGAGTGCAAATAAAGTTGCAAGAGACACATTTGAAAAAAATGAACAAGTGAATTTACAATGAAAGTATTTCAGCATGGCTATTCAGCAGAATATCAGGTTCAAAGGAAAAGGGAATTGATTACATTAGTTGCTAGAGGGGCTCCAAAAGTGATAGAAGAGGAAAAAATAAAACAACGGTAGATTTCTGGTAGTAAAGAGCTACTGACAATGGAGGAAGATTACATTGCCATGTAACTATATTCCACCAAAAACTGCTGTTATTGAACTTAAAAAAATTATGGAAGAAATAATCAGCTTACAGCATGGAAAAAGAACTAATGTACTCATGATAATATTCCATCTATGTTGTCCATCTTCATTCTTCCTCAACAATTGGGTTCAGATCTGACTCAGTCATTTTCAGCTTGTAGCCACTGGCAAACTCTCTAGCTCCTCCCTTATCCATAATTAGCTATCCCCTGACATACCTCAGATCTTGCTTGCTGGCTTATAGTATCAAAAGAAATATTAGCATTCTGGTAACAGAAATGCATGTCTGGAGCTCAACACAAGGAAAAGTTGTTCCTTCACAAGGTCTCACTTTTACAGCAATCACTAGTTCAAAGGCGAGGGGGTTGGTGGGACGGGAGCTGAGGAAGAATGAAAATGGACAGCACAGATGGAATGTTATGGTGAGTACATAACTTCTTTATTTGATGTTCTCAATTTTCGTTCATTACTCAACAATTGGCACAGAGTCCCCAGCCACCTGAAATCCTGGGGGGACTCTAAGGAAGGATATTCCCGAGCACAGCTGAGCCGAAAGTTGCTCTTTCTCTCGAGACCAGATCCAATTTGTAATGAGTAATAAAGGTGTGAGAATTAGCCCAAGTTGCAACTGTACATATATCATCTATGGAAGCCCTGGATAAAAATACTGATGTTGCATGGATCTAGTTGAATGGGCTTTCAAAGGTTTGGAAAGGCCCAATATGCTATAAACAAAGGATATACAATTGGTTAGTCATTTAGCCAAAGTTACCTTCTTGAGCAGCTTGCCTACTTTGGAACTTGCAAAGGAAACAAACAATTGATCTGTTTTTCCTGAAATTTCTTGTTCTATGTAAGTAAAAACACAGTTGCGTATGAACGTCCCATAAATGCAACATATATTCACCTTTGGTTGTAAAATTTGGAAAGAAAACTGGAAAATTAACAGATTAGTTGAGGTTCGATTCTGACACCATCTTAGGAAGGAAGGAAGGACTGGTTCGTACAGCCACCCTTTCTTTATGAAATAGTAAGTAAGGAAGTTTAAAGGACAATGCTTGAAGTTCTGACAGTCTTCTAGCAGAAGTGACAGTTACCAAAAATATAGTTTTCCAGGTCATAAATTTTAGCTCACATTTAGCTGCATGTTTGAAAGGGGAATTAATTAAGGCCTGTAAAACCAAATTTAAGTCCTATGGTGGATTGGGGGGGGGGTCTCAAAAGAAGGGTAACTCTCCAAAAGGCCTTATGAAGCTTAGATGAAGCCAAGAAGGAGTTTTCAGTTCCAGTGTGAAAATTAGAAATGACAGCTAGTTGTACCCTAATAGTTGAAGAGCTAGCTACTTAACTGAAATCCATTGGTGCTGAAAAAGGGTCAATATGTTTCTGCTGCACCCAAAAAAATCTCTTCCATTTACTTCTTTAAAATTTCCTTGTGGAAGCTTTGTGAGAAGACAAAAATATGTGATGAACAAGAGAAGAGAGCATATGTTGTCTGGCTATCAACAGAAGTGGAGAAAGCATGCAGTCAGTTTTAGGTTTAAGATATTTGGGTGATATTACCCATTGTTAAACTCTGAGAACTTACTGACACAATGGGTAAGATCTTTTTCCTACTGGTTTGTTGATGTACCAAACCACAGACATATTGTCTGTCTGAAATGCAATTTTCCTGAAAGGGAGAGAGTCTTGGAAAGCCTGCAACGCTAAGATCACTGCTCTCATTTCCGGGACATTGATATGCATATTGGCCTCTTTGGGGTACATTGTGCCTTGGACTCCTTTTTTCCAGGAAGTGCCTCTCCCAGCCAATCTGTGATGTGTCCGTGGTCACTATGGCCTTGGTTTATAGTTTGGTACTAGGTTATCGGCCCTAGGGCTTATACAAGCCTAGCCATAACAATTCCCTGGCTAGTTCTTCCCACACTATTTACTTCCTGGGAACCCTCTCTAGCAGGGCAACTGATGTGATCCCTGGGGTGAATTTCCTTTCTCCCATTCAATCGTCAAGGTTCCATTTGAAGAGGGCCAAAGAGGCGCTCTGCTTGACATGTATGGGCAGTCTATTCCAGAGTCTGGGGAGCCTATGAGTCAGGAACCTATCCCTCCAGCATGTTTTTTTATTGTGATGACAAGGTTTAGATCCCTGGAGCGTGTGGCTCTGAGGGATTGGGATTTCTGTAAGTGTAGCATGTCCAACAGCTCTGGGTTTGACATGGCCTTGTACAATAAGCAGAGATCACCTCTGAGTAGATGATATGTGACAAGAGTATAGCTGGAGTTTTTTTTGAGGCGGTCAGCATAGGGCACCTGCTTTAGGCTTGTGATTCTTTTAGTGAAGTATTTCTGCAGCCTTTCCAGTTGTTGCAGACGTCTTGAAAAGTACATATCAAATGGGGCATTGTATTCTTTAATGGGTCTAATGAGGGATGAGTACAGTGGAACAATGACCTCCTTTTTTCTGGATGAAAAGCCATTAGTGATGCTGTGTGCCATATAGAAGGATTTCCTGACTGTTGTGGCGATGTGATTATTGAAAGTGAGACCACTGTCCACCTGTGTCTCTAAGTCTCTTATCACACTTTCAGTGTTTAGTGTACTGGCACCTATGTGATAATTCACGGGTACATGTTTTTTTCCCAAAGGGGATAACTATACATTTCTTGGCATTGAGCTTCAGCCAATGGCTCTGGCACCAAGCATCTGTTTCTGTAAGACCCTTTTGTAGAGTATCCACATCATTTGGGGATACAATAATGGCTCCCAGTTTGCAGTCATCTGCGAACTTTGTTAGCCAGAGTCCCTTAGTGTTGGCCTGTACTTCAGAGAAGTAGATGCCAAACAAGAGCGGACCCAGGACTGAACCCTGAGGTACTCCACTTGTCTGGAGCTGGATTTGGCATCAGCTACTTTTACAGTGTGGGTTCTGTCAGTAAGCCAGTTGGCAACCCATCGAGTGATGTAGGGATTAATGCCCAACTTAGTAAGTTTATCTATGATTTCAGAGTGGGGGATGGTGTCAAAGGCCTTGGCGAGGTCCAGATAGGCTGTGTGGACTGCCTTACCTCATCCACGGCTCTGGAGACTAATTTGAAGAAATCAGTCAGGTTCAGGAGACAAAATTGGCTGGTCACAAACCCAAATTGGGTGGGGTCCAGGGATTGAAAGTTGCCAATGTCTTTGTTTATAACTTCCATGATAATACGTTCCATGGCCTCATAGATCAGGCTCGTCAGACTGATGGGGTGGTAGTTCCCGGGATCCAAGGTGGATCCCCCCTTATGGAGTGGGATAACTGTAGCTGTGTGCCACTCAGTGGGCATGAAGCCCGAGGTGAGGGTATGATTAAACATGACGCTTAGGTGAGGTGCCAGTTCATTTTGTAGTTCATGTAGTACATATTTGGTCCCATGGATAATGTATTCTTAGCTTTGGAGAGTGCGTGTTTTACCTGTGTGGCCATTATTTCCAGAATTTGTCAATCTTCCGGTATTGAGATGGGCCGTTTAGGGGGTGAGAGGGGGGTGAAGGTTGCCCTGAATCGATCTGCCAGGATATTGGCAATATTCTTGGGATCAGTATATTTAATGCTATTCTGTTGTAGCTCAGAGCAGATCTGAGAATTGCCATTTAAATTTTTGACAGTTATAGAATGCCTTGTGGTTGTCTTTGGAATCTTTGGCAATTTTATTTTCGTAACTAGCTTTGGAGGATTTTATGAGAGATCTCAGCTTACTACTGAGGCTGGTAAGGGAGTTTCTGCATCCATGGATTTTCCTCTTTTCTGCAACAGTTTCTTCCTTTTGTTGTAAAGTTTGTTTATGGCAGGGGACCACCAGATTGGCTTCCTTTTTTTGGAGAAGAGCATTTTGGTTCTATATGGGATGGCACAATTCATGCATGAGTGGATGTGCTCGTACAGTGCCTTAGTGTAGGACTCAGCAGTCGAACTTTCTGTTCCCATCTGCATGGGTGTCATGAAGTAGCAGTCAAACTTTCTGTTCCCATCTGCATGGGTGTCATGAAGTTAGTCACTTCTGACTTGAGTAGCATGAAGTTGCAGAAGTTTTTTTATGGAGGTTTCCTTACTGGGGGTGGGGGTGGGATGTGAATGTTAAGGGTGATTAGCTTATGGTCTGACCTGACCAACGAGGGGGGTGACCATAGGTGTGGACCATCGATTTCCTATGCTGGTAATGACCAGGTCTAGGATATTGGAGCCCCTGGTGGGACTATGGATTAGTTGATCCAGGGCGTTGGAATTTATGAATTCCAATAACTGTTGGGCAAAGGTGTTGGTACACAAGTAGTTTTCCCAGTTAATGGCATGGTAGTTGAAATCACCCAGTATTAGGGTGTTTGGTTATATCTTAATATTTTCCATTATGTTTAGAAAGGTGTAGTGAGAATCTTGGGGCATGGCGGGGGATCTGTAGCAAGCTACAATTTGGATTGCAGTCTTACCTAGTGTTAGTTGCACCTGGAAAATTTCAGATGCATTGTGTTGGGCAACTAGCCTGGTGGTGTGAATATCCTTGGTGAATATGGACACTCCCTCCATCTTTAGTGTTTCGATCCTGGTTTGGTGGCCGAAAAGTGTGGTAAGAGTTGTAGCGTGGTATTGAAGGGATACTCTCTGGAGCCTTGAACCAGGTCTCAGTTACTGCACAGATATCGATGTTCTCCATTTTTAGGAGTGCCTCGAGAAAGTGCATTTTGAGGTTTAGACTTCTAGCATTGAGTAGCATTACCTTTAGATTCTGCATGCTTGTACCTGGAAAGGCCGCAGAAATACCTCACTAAAAGAATCATAGGCCTAACGCAGATGTCCTATGCGGACCACCTTAAAAAAATCCAGCTATACTCAGTCGCATATAGTCTACTCTGAGGTGATCTCTGCTTAACATACAAGGCCATGTCAAACCCAGAGCTGTTGGACATGCTACACTTAAAGAAATCCCAATCCCTCAGAGCCATACGCTCCAGGGATCTAAACCTTGTCATCACAATAAACAAAACATGCTGGAGGGATAGGTTCCTGACCCAGAGACTCCCCAGACTCTGGAATAGACTGCCCATACATGTCAAGCAGAGCACCTCTTTGGCCCTCTTCAAAAGGAACCGTGATGATTTGATGGGAGAAAGGAAATTCACCCTAGGGATCATGTCAGCTGCCCTGCTAGACAGGGGGTCCAGGGAAGTAAATAAAAATAGCCAGGGAATTGTTATGGCTAGGCTTGTATAGGCCCTAGGGCCGATAGCCTAGTACCAACCAATTAACCTATGTTACGGTGGTGGTTTTGTTCTTTGAACTTTGCCTAAAAAAACACTATAGGGTTGGCAAGAGCCTTAGCCAGTAACTTGAATCCCAGGTGCGACAGGAGCAGACCATCTCTGGCAAAGCATCGCGGTATGTCGATCATGTTATCCAGGGAGACAGATACTGTATCCCCTTTGAATGAGAACCAGAAGCTTAGCCAATTGTTGAAGTCAATCATTTTGTCCTTATATTGTGGCATCATTTTGGATGAAGGCAGGATGCTACTCAGGGCTAGGGTCATACCTGCCTGGGCCACATGATCCGAGAGCTCTTCCATGTCTCTTTTCATATAGTCCAGGGAGGTACGTCTCAAGTCATTCACTCCAACATGGACAATGACAGCGTCATACTTGTACTTGTTGTGGAGTGACTTGAGTGCATGCATTATGTAGCGGATCCTGGCATCCAACAGGCAGCTGACTGTAATTTTCTCCATGTTCAGCCTGGTGAGTGGGACATCAGTGTGCCTGACTATAGAGTCACCTATGACTAAAGTGTTAGCTACGTTGTCTTGCCTTAGGGGCTGTTGCTGGGTGGCACACTGGTGTTGTCAGTTATGTGACAATTTGGTTGTGATTGGTGTCTGTTTGCATTTCAGCTTCGGAGGTCCTTGCTGCTTGGGCAGGTTACAGTTAAGGGCCTCCGCATATGTGGATGTAGTGTTGCTATGTGTGAGTGTTGGTGGTGTGAGTTTAGACGGGCTATGTGTTGCTTGAGGTGTAGTGTGGGTGCTAACCTTCTCCTCTTGACTGTCTAGCACAATCTTGGGTGGAGAGAACTTTGCTTCCAGTTTGGCTATGTAAGTGCATCTCTCACAAGTTGTAGTGTTGGGTGGTAGGAGGAGAGGGTTTTCTGTGTACATGAGGCTTTTTCTGCATTGCCCCAGTATGCCCAGATTCACCAGGTAAACCGGAGAAATCACCGGAAGCTGACCCTTGAATATACCTGGTTTGGTGTTTTTTTTTGTAAAGTACAGGAGCCGTTTTCCTTTACCTTAGCAAGGTACTTTGCAATTAAAGGCTGTTTAGTGCCTATGATTAATTTCTCCTCATTAACAAGGAAAGGTGAGTGCTTTTAGATGTTTAAGGCTTCATAGTGCTTTCCAGCAGGTATTAGAGCAAGTACTAATCATAGGGATGCTTAAAGGTAAAATGAAAAAAAAAAGGTTTATCCTAAACCCTGCAGTGTGCACTAGAGATGTTGGATGTGAAAGAAGGTAACTTAAGTTTTGTCTGTCTAAAAAGTAAAGTCTTAGTGGAGAGTCACTATTTTTAAAACAGCAAGACAGATTGAAAGGGGGGGTGGTCACTTTCATATTCTGGTACTATGAAATACAGTAGGATGGCCAATAAATTTAAATAGTTGAAGGGGAGTGATTTCACAAAATGATAATTTTGTGCTTACTCACACAAGCCAGTGAAAGCAGAGAGGAAATGAGATATCTGGTCAAATTAACATAAGAGGAAGGCAACTAAAAAGACAGTAGTATTTAAGAACACAACAGTAACAGGGTGGGAATTTTTTTTGCCTGACTCACAAGAGAAAGAGCTGTGGTCTCTTTTGAAGTTTTAATATGCAGTTAAAAGCAGAATACAAGTAAAACACAAGGTAAAAAAAAAGATCACAGTATTCAAAATATAAAAAGGTAATAAAGTAATACAAAATACAACAAATAAAAAACAAACTACATTTCCTTCACAGCAAAGTGCAGCAGAGTCTGGGTGAGCATTTCTAGTAATGCTCTGAAATGTTTTATTTTACCCCTTAAATAGAAGTTGAGTTCCTAGCTCAAACCCCTCAGTTCACAAATGATTAACCTTAATTGACCTCTTCAATCTTATGTATGAGTCCTTAATTGATCAGTTCTAATTCCTGCATGACTCACAAGAGACAGAGCTGTGGCCTATTTTGTAGTTTTAATATGCAGTTAAAAGCAGAATACAAGTAAACACACAGTAAAGAAAAGAAATCACAGTATTCAAAATATAAAAAGGCAATAAAGTAATACAAAATACAACAAATAAAAAACAAACTAACCTTTCCTTCACAGCAAAGCAGCAGAGTGCGGGTGAGCCTTTCTAGTAAAGCTCTAAAATGTTTTATTTTACCCCTAAGATAGAAGGTTGGGTACCTAGCTCCACCCCCTCAGTTCACAAATGATTAACCTTAAGTGACCTCTTCAATCTTATGTACGAGTCCTTAATTGATCAGTTCTAATTTCTGCCTGACTCACAACAGACAGAGCTGTGGTCTCTTTTGAAGTTTTAATATGCAGTTAAAAAGAGAATACAAGTAAAACACGAGGTAAACAAAACAAGCGCAGTATTCAAAATATATAAAAAAATAAAGTAATACAAAATACAACAAATCAAAAGCAAACTAACATTTCCTTCACAGCAAAGTGTAGCAGAGTCTGAGTGAGCCTTTCTATTAAAGCTCTGAAATGTAGCAGAGTCTGAGTGAGCCTTTCTATTAAAGCTCTGAAATGTTTTATTTTACCCCTTAAATAGAAGGTTTAGTTCCTAGCTCCACCCCCAGTTCACAAATGATTAACCTTAAGTGACCTCTTCTATCTTATGTATGAGTCCTTAATTGATCAGTTCTACCTTCTGCCTGACTCAAGAGACAGAGCTGTAGTCTCTTTTGAAGTCTTGATATGCAGTTAAAAGCAGAATACAAGTAAAATACAAGGTAAAGAAAACAAATCACAATGTTCAAAATATAAAAAGGCAATAAAGTAATACAAAATAAACAAATAAAAAGCAAAAAGCAAACTAACCTTCCCTTCACAGCAAAGTGTTGCAGAGTCTGTGTGAGCGAGCCTTTTTAGTAAAGCTCTGAAATGTTTTATTTAACCCCTAAAATAGAAGGTTTAGTTCCTAGCTCCACTCCCTCAGTTCACAAATGATTAACCTTAAGTGGCCTCTTCTTAGTCCTTAATTGATCAGTTCTAATTTCTGCCCGACTCACAACAGACAGAGCTGTGGTCTCTTTTGAAGTTTTAATATGCAGTTAAAAGCAGAATACAAGTAAAACACAAGGTAAAGAAAACAAATCACAGTATTCAAAATATAAAAAGGCAAAAAAGTAATAGGAAATACAACAAATAAAAAGCAAACTAACCTTTCCTTCACAGCAAAGTGTAGCAAAGTCTGGATGAGCCTTTCTAGTAAAGGAGAAATGAAGGGACAGCGTTGTAGAACCTGATCTAAATGGATCCACTACCAAAGATATATTTTGCATGCTTGGGTAATCCTTATCTGAGTGGATATATGCTGATGAAGACTGGATCACTGAATTGCTAACATCCACTGAAGAATTCTCATATGAAATCTTACTAGGGAACTAGAACTATCAACACAGACATTGATCTCAAGGCTTGTATAATCAATCAGGCTGAAATTGTGGAATTTTGAATTACTTGTCTGATCTGGAATTGGACAGTCTGTACTCTTGGAATAGGAAGACAGGTTGTCACTGATATTGTGTTGAAAATCACTCCTACGAATTCCAATGCGCGAGATGGCTCTGAGATGTGTTGTAATTTATGGTAGTCCACAGAAGGGAGCAAGTCTGGTGTACCTGATCTTGAATTTTTATCAGTAGATTCCTGGTTGGAGTGATTAAGAGCCAGTCGTCCAAGCATAGAAACACTCAAAATTCTTGTGATCTCAAGTGAACTCCTACCACTGCCATGCATGTGGTGAACAGCCTGTTGGCTGTGGTAAAGCCAAAGGGCAGTGCTCTGATCTGGTAATGACTGGCTCCCAGCTGGAAGCATTAGTACCTTCTGGATTGTCTGTTCATTTTTATGTGGTAGTACACATCCTGAAGGTCTATCCAGCACATTCAGTCATCCTTGCACAAAAAAGGCAGAAAGGACTGAAACATGAGCATCAGGAACTTTCTGTGCTGAACTGAACTATTCAGGCTGCTGAGATCCAGGATTGGTCTCCAGTCCCCTGTTTTCTTTGCCACTAAAAAGAATCTTGAGTAAGTTCTGGATTCTATCTGGTCTGGTGGGATCTCTTGGAGGACTCTTTCTTCTAGCAGCTTTTCTACCTCTACTGCTGCTGCTTTCCTCTGACTGGGTGGAACACTGGGAATTTTGCATACAGTTGAAGATGGTAGGGAAAGGGAATTATATAACCTTTCATTAACCCTTTTTAAGCACAACCTGGATAACTGGATGGGGAACAGAAAATACACCCTTGGGATTCCACCTCTGTCCCTGTTGGACAGGGGCATCAGGTGCTGACTTGTCGGAAAATTGGCTAAATTCTTGGTTAGGCTTGTAAGGGCCAATAGCCTAGTAACTTCTTGTGATACTATGCATCTTTCATAATGTCCAGCCAGGCTCTCTGATGCAGGTATAAATGATCCCTGACGACAATCAGGCCTCCTTTCAGGAGTACTGATAGGGTCTATCAGAGAAGGAATCTCTGGACCCCTGTTTCTGCGGGCCTCCTCTGCTGCATGGGCAGCATCTTCCATTTGAATTCCCCCTCTACCCCTGGGGGAAATATCTCCACATGGTTCCTGGGACTTCCTAAACCTCCTCGCTGATTCCTGGAAAAGGCCCTTTGAGGAGTCAAAAAATACTCCCACTGCAGAGAGGGTCTTTCCAGCTTGTTCACACCTTAGGGCCAAACAAACGTGTTCCGTCAAAAGGTGCATTGACAAAGGAAGACATGAAGGGCTCTGCAAAGTCACACAGGCACATCCAGGCATGCCTCCTAATGGAAATGGCTGAACCCGCTGCCCTTGTGGTACCTTCAGCTGCATGTGAAATGAGACTCATGGAAGAATTAGCAATTGACTGTAGGGTAGCCAAATGCGAGGCCAGAGAAGTCTGAGCCTCAGAAGTATTGGTCGCGGTGAGGGATTTGGAGAGTTCTTAATCAAATCCCTCTGCAAACTAGTGAAGTGCGCCAAATAATTCAGCGATCTGAGTGCAAATGTCAGTGAAGAATAATCTAAATCTGTCCAGTGCCCTTTGACTCCCTGTTAGAGGGCTGGACAGTAGAACTCTGTTGCACAAGTTCCTTCTTGGTGGCTGTAGCCACAACCATGGCATCTACTGGTACTCCTTTGTTCCAAAATTTCTTGCCTTGAGGTGGTGCCAAAATCCAGTCTGGTCTCTTGGGGATCATCTCAGCCTTGTCTGGTTCCTTCCATGCCCACCTAGAGATCAAGTCAATGAGCTCATGAACAGGTAAACCACCCAGGAAGTAGACAGTCCAGACCCAAATTCCTCCAGTAATACTGATTCCTCTTGGGAATGGTTACCAGTAGACCAGCCACCCCTCTGCTTAAGTATCTCTAAAATATCTCCAAATGAGATGTCATTGGGTGGTGATCTTGGGGACCATCCCCCTCATCAAAATCTCTATCTTCAGTGACTGACTCCTGGGGGAGGCCAAGTGCTTTGCTCTTCCTAGGGACTTCTTTTGTGGGGGTGCTCCGGAGAAATATCGGATGAAATAGTAATACCCTGCTGGGTAGCCTGGAGACTTTGAGCTGGCTGTCCCTGTGGAGTAGAGTTTTGAGGCTCAAGATGCAGAGACACATGGGATCCTGAGGGGAGATCCAACGAGAAAACAAACATCTATCCTGAAGATGTAGAAAACACACTCTCCATTACCTCAAACGTGAAGTGCCCTGGGGAGAAGGAAGTAAACACAGCAGAGAAGCCAAGCTTACTCCCCCATCGGCTCCCCCTGCCCTGAAGGCAGTCCAAACATGGCAAAGGTGGGAGCTGAGCTATTCAATGCCAAAGCTCTGAGGGTCAGAGATGGCTCTGAAAACTTCGGAGCCGACTCCAACACCTCAGATCCAACAGGGGTGATTCAGCTCCTAGAGTTGTCCAGCTCCAATGCACTTGGAGCTGGTGCACTCAAAGAAGGTCTTGGAGACAAAGATATTGTGATGTTTGTATTTGACCAAGACAGTTCCGGAATACTCAGATTCAAGGTCTCTTAAACCACTAGTTGGATTGGACAAGGAGTCGACATCGGAGGTGTAGAACTATGGAGGACTTCCTGACCTAAAGAGGTAGGAGCTGGAAGAACTCCCATCTGAATCTGCACCAAGAGAAACGTCCTCATTATTCTATACATATCAGCCTTGGTCAGACATCTGGAAGAATGAGATGCCACACAAGGAGACCTTTAGCATGGTGGGATTCCAAAAACGGAGATGGTACCCGAGAGGGTACCTGATCTATGGTGGGGGAGTAATGGGTTTAGGCAATGACTTTGGATCCAATAAGACAGGATCCAGTGAAGCAGATTTACTTTCCAATGCCTGCTTCAGTGAAGGACTGGGCTTCAGATCCAATTTATTCTGCTTCTTAGGCAGTTCCATCACTGGATCCGAGGATGGGGTTGAGGATCCAGACGGACCTGAATTCTTTTCATAAAGCTCCTTTTGCTTAAATTTGGGGGGTTGAGCCCCAGGTAGAGCTTCAGAGAAAGAGTAAGGTAGCAAGTCTTTTAGAATTAGCTTGTTTTTCTGGTCAGCGATGGCCTGAGGAGTAAATGACTTGCAAATTTTGCAATCCACTTGAAGATGTTCTGGGCCTAGGCAATAGACGCATAAAGTGTGGGCATCTGAGAGCAGTCATTTGTGACTGCATTTCTTGCATTTTTTAAATCCCAAAGGCTTCTCAGACATATTGATAACAAAAAAAATCAGAAAAAAAAAAACTTTTTTTGATATTCAGTAAAGAAAAATTGGAGCGATACCAACAATGATATCAAAAATACACTCAATGTGTTGAAAAGGGGAAGAAAATGTTTCCAACAATGGTAACAAGAACTACACAAAAGTGTAAGAAAGGGAGGTAAAGCAGAAACTGCAATAAGAGAAGTAATGTATAAGAAAATATATAACAATAGAAGGATATAAATACAATAAGAATTGACTTATATCTGAAATAACTAACACTAAGCTCAAGAACTTACAGCAACCATGCCTGAATGCAAATGCGGCAAAAGATCTGAGGTATGTTAGGGGATACAGCATTATGGGTAAGGGAGAAGCTCGAGAGTTTGCTAGTGGCCATGAGCTGAAAATAAAGTCCCAGTCGTATTCGGGGCTTGGATCTGAACCCAATTGTTGAGGAATGAATGAAAATTGACAACATAAGATTACTACTTATGGGTGGGGACTGGAATTTGATTTACAATATAGGGGATATATCACAGGGACCTAGAAGGGAAAATATAACAAAAGAGGCTAGACTTCTGAAGAAATTTATGAAAATGTTTGGTATAGAACATGTGAATTCACTAGAAGTAACTCGCACAGAATTTACATATTATTCCCCAAGGTATAATAACTGGGCTAGACTAGACAGAAATTATATTTCACAGGAACATTTACATTTAATTGAAAGCTTTAACATATTTTCTATCACTATTTCAGATTATGCACCAATAAGATTAAGATAAAATTCAGGATAACGAAGTAAAAGTGAGACACTGGTAGTTTCCCAACTATCTGTTAAAAAAAGAGGAATTAGGAGTTATTAGGGAGGATAGAAATTGCTTCAGAAGTTATAGCTAGTGAGCATGATAAAATGAAAATGGAGTTTAAAAACAGGTTAGAAATGAAAGAGAAAGAGATCTGATAGGAATTACTTATAGGGGCTGACAGAGGATAAAATATTGCAGAATCTATTATTATTATTACTATTATATTGGAGAATCTCATGTAACAAGAAGGGGTGCAAATGCAGAGTACTACAGAAAATAAGGGAGTATCTGGATAATGTGCATGAGTTTAGAAAGATTGCTGTTAAGCAACTATTTCTGATAACTCCAGAGCACAAAATGTTTTAGTGGAATGACTATCTAACATAAAGTAGAAAGAGTTTTTATCAAACTTAAGTAGCCTATAAAAAGAAAAGTAAACAGTAATGATGCAGAGGTATTAGAGATTTTCCAGAAATGTTATGAAAATTTGTATAAAGCACAGAAATATGGAAATCAAGAAAGAGCACAAATGGAAATATTTATTGAAGTCTTAACTATACTATGGTAAAAGGTAGATGGCGCTCAACCACTAATAGTTAAGATAACAGGAAATGAGATAAAAGCAGTAATGTAAAATCAATTCTCAGGAAAGGCTCCAGGAACAAATGGTATTCCTGCAGAGGTTTGGAAGTAAGGAATGGAAGAAAGTGTTAAAGATCTGGAAGATTTTTAAATGGAGGGGAAGCACCAACATCTATGAAGAAAGCTGTCTACCACATAAGGAGTGGTTCTGGCCCAGAAAATGTAATTATTGGCCGTTTGGGCAATCTCTTCCATCTCTCTCAACTTTCTGATTTGAAAGCCTGCATTTGCACTTGTTTCTGTCCGGTAACTCGTCTAGAGCAGATACAGATTCTTAGTTTTAGCACTTAAATTTGCTTATTCATGCTCAGCACTTGTTCAGAACTTGTAAGCACTAAATAACCTACTAATTACTATAGCACTCAATTTTCCTCATTACCTAGAGGAAAACAGTTTTTGTACTTACTTTTCTCACTTGCTTAGAGAAAAACAGCTCTTGTACTCACTTTTCTGACTTATCTAGAGGAATTTTTTTTTTTTATTCAGGCATGTCCAAGGGTCAGCTCCCAGTGTTCTCTCCTGTCTATCTGATAATTTGGGCATCTTGAGGCAATGTAGAAATTACCTCATGTACACAGAAAACCCTCTCCTCCTATCACCCAACACTACAACCTGTGAGAGATGCACTTATCTAGCCAAACTCGAGGTAAAGCTCTCTCCAACCAAAACTGAACTTGACAGTCATGAGGAGAAGGTAAACATTTGCACCACACCACACTCTTCACATAGTCTCACTAAATCTATACCACCAAAATCCATACATAGTAACACAAAAACATTCGTGGAGGCTCTCAATAATAATCTGTCTAAGCAACAGAGACCTCCAAAGCAGAAACACAAGCAACTTCCATCCTCCAACACAACCCAAATGACACATAGCCCACAGACTCAGTGTGCCACTCAACCACAGTCAATAAGGCAAAACAACGTACCCAACACACTATTCCTAGGTGACTCTATAGTAAGGCACACTGATGTCCCACTCACCAGGCTAAACAAGGAGAAGGTCACTGTCAGGTGCCAGGATCCGCCACATAACCCACGCACTCAGGTCATTCCACAACAAGTACAAATATGACTCTGTCATTGTCCATGTTGGTGTGAATGACCTGAGACGTACCTCCCTGGACTACATGAAAAAAGACATGGAAGAGCTCTCAGATCTTGTAGCCCAGGCAGGTATGACCCTAGCCCTGAGTAGCATTCTGCCACTGCCCAAAATGATACCGCAGTTCAAGGACAAAATGATTGACTTCAACAATTGGCTAAGCTTCTGGTGTCATTCTAAGGGGATCCAGTATCTGTCTGCTTGGTATGACATGGTCGACAGACCCCGATGCTTTGCCATAGATGGCCTGCACCTGTCGCCCCTGGGATTCTGCATACTGGCTAAGGCTCTTGCTGCACCTAAAGTGCCTTTTTTAGGCAAGGTTCAAATAACAAATTTACCACCATAACAGGAACAGGCAAGCAAAAACTGAGGGTAATGCTACTCAATGCTAGAAGTCTAAATCTCAAAATGCACTCACTCGAGGCACTCCTTAAAATGGAGAACATCGATATCTGTGCAGTGACTGAGACCTGGTTTAAGGCTCCAGAGACCACCCCTGCACTACCGGGCTATAACTCATGCCACACTTTTCGGCCATGTAACTTGGACCGAAACACCAAAGGTGGAGGTGTGTCCATGTTCATTAAGGATATCCACACCTTCAGGCTAGTTGCTCAGCATAATGCTTCCGAGGTTATCCAAGTGCAACTAACTCTGGGCAAAGCTGCAATCCAAACTGTAGCTTGCTACATATCCCCCACCATGTCCCAGGATTCCCACTCCTCTTTTCTTGATGTACTGGAAAATATTAGGGTTCAACCAAACAACCTAATAATGGGTGACTTCAACTACCCCACCATTACCTGGGAAAACTACTCGTGTACCATCTCCTTAGCTCAACGCTTTCTGGAATTCATAAACTCCAATGCCCTGGATCAGCTTATCCACACCCCCACCAGGGGCAACAGTATCCTAGACCTAGTCATTACCAACATGCATGACCGGTGTTCCACACCTGAAGTCAACTCTTCATTGGTCCGATCTGACCATAAGCTAATCACCCTTGATATCCACATCCTGCCCCCACCCCTCATTAAGGAAACCACAGTAAAAAATTTCTCCAAAGCCAACTTCATGCTTCTTAAGACAGAAGTGGTGAACTTCATGACACCCATGCAGATGGACAATCCAATTACAACTGCTGAATCCTATACAAATGCACTCTATAAGCACTTACACAAGTGCATGGATCGTGCTATCCCAAACAGGACCAAGACGCTATTCTCCAAAAAAAGGAAGCCAATCTGATGGTCCCCTGCCATAAACAAACAGTACAACAGAAGGAAGAAACTGTTCCAAAAGAGAGTAAAATCCCATGAGTGGAGGTGCTCCCTGATCAGCCTCAGTAAAAAGCCGAGATCCCTTGTCCTCCAAAGCTAGCTATGAAAAAAAAATTGCCTCTATTTCCAAGGACAACCACAAAGCATTCTATAGCTATGTCAAGAAGCTCTATGGCAACACCCAAATCTGCTCTGAGTTACAGCACAAAGGCAAGAAAATTACTAAACCAACTGATATTGCCAACATCCTGGCAGATAGATTCAGTGCTAACTTTACCCCCCCTCTCACCCCCTAAAGGGCCCATATCTATACAGGAAGAATGCAGTGTCCCTGTAATCACAACTACGCAGGTAAAAGCTACACTCTCTAAAGCCAAAAACACAGCATCCATGGGACCGGACAACATCCCAGGCTGCATTTTATACGAATTTCAGAACGAACTGGCTCTCCACTTAAGCACCATGTTCAATAATAGCCTCACATCAGGCTTTGTGCCCACTGAATGGCGCACAGCAACAGTTCTCACTCCACAACGGGGGAGCCACCACTGATCCCGGGAACTATCAATCTATTAGCCTGAAGAGCCTGGTCTGCAAGGCCATGGAACGTATCATGGAACTCATAAACAAAGACATTGGTAACCTCCAAATTCTGGATCCCATCCAGTTCGGGTTTGTGAAAGGCAGATCATGCCTCCTGAACCTGATCGACTTCTTTGAGGCAGTTAGCAAAGCCGTAGATGAGGGTAAGGTGGTTCATACAGCCTATCTTGACCTCGCCAAGGTTTTCAACACCATCCCCCATTCTAGAATTATAGCTAAACACACTGAACTAGGTATAAATCCCTACGTCACAAGATGGGTTGCCAACTGGCTCACTGACAGAACCCACACTGTAAAAGATGCAGACTCCAAATCTGACCTCAAAGCAGTGACAAGTGGAGTACCACAGGGTTCCGTCCTAGGACCTCTCCTGTTTGGTATCTACATCTCTGAAGTACAGGCTAACACAGAAAGCCTCTGGCTAATGAAGTTCGCAGATGACTGCAAACTAGGATCCGTAGTCAAGTCCCCAAATGATGTGGACATCCTACAGAAGGGCCTCGCTGAGACAGATGCCTGGTGTCAGAGCTATGGCCTCAAGCTCAATGCCAAAAAGTGCAGCGTCATCCCCTTTGGTAAAAACTCTGTACCCATAAACTACCACATAGGCAGCAATCTACTTAACACTGAATGCGTGATAACAGACCTTGGGACCCAGGTGGACAGTAGTCTCTCCTTTGATAGTCACATCGTCACAGTAGTCAGGAAGTCCTTCTACATGGCACACATCATCATAAAAAGGTTCTCTTCCAGGAAAAAAAAAGAAGTCATTGTTCCCCTCTAGTCGACACTCATTAGACCCCATTATAGAGTACAACACCCCTTTTGGAATGTACCTTACAAGACATCTGCAGCAGCAGGAAAGGCCACAGAAGTACATTGCAAAGAGGATTGCTGGCCTCAAACAAATGCCCTACACTGACCGCCTCAAAAAACTCCAGCTTTACTCCATAGCATATCGCCTACTCAGAGGTGATCTCTGCCCAACATATAAAGCTATGTCAAACCCAGAGCTGTTGGACATGCTACACCTAAAAAAAATCCCAATCCCTCCGAGCTACACGCTCTAGAGACCTAAACCTTGTCACCACAATAAACAGGACATGCTGAAAAGATAGAGACTTCCCATACTCTGGAACAGGCTACCCATCTATGTCAAGCAAAGTTCTTCATTAGCACTCTTCAAGAAAAATCTTGTGTGGATGGGAAATAGGAAATACACCCCGGGGATCACTTCTGTGTCTCTGCTCGACTATGGCACGGGAAAATAACTTTCTTGGGTGGCGTAAGCCAGGGAACCTTGCTGGCTAGGCTTACGTAGGCCCTTGGGCTGATAGCCTAGTACCTACCTATGAACCTATGGTGGCTGTATTACTTACAGATGGTAAAGACCCACTAGATCCAGCTTCATGTAGACCCATTTCAATTTTAAACCATGATTATAAGGTGTTTATGTCTATACTAGGTAAAAGAATGGCTAAGGTGTTGGCAAAATGTGTAGCTATGAATCAGTGTGGTTTTGTGGAGGGGAGGCAAACATATGACAACATTAGTACATCAGTGATGATCCAGAGGTAAGCAGAACATAAGAAAATTGCAGTTTTGGTGGTTCTTGATACAAAGAAAACATTTGACAGAGTAAGCAGGGATTTATGAGTAGGACAATGGAAGAATTTGCATTCCCTAATACAATAAAAAGGATAATTAGGAGGATGTATGAAAGACAGAAGGCAAGAGTTAAAGTAGGAAGATTCCTCTCTCTTTCCCCTTTGCTCTATACTTTATATTTTGAGCCACTGGCAAAGAAAATAAGGGACCCAGAAACTTAAGGATATAATTGGTATGGTTATGGTAATCAGTAGCAGGGATAGCCATCTGGTGATGTAAACCTTCGCTCCAGATGATTGCGACTGTTGAAGTGACACTCCGACCCCATGTTTAAAAATGGGAAAAAGGGGTTGTGGATGGATGGATGGATGGATGGAATGGAATTGGTATGGTAATGAAGAAAAGATGGCTTTATTTGCAGATGATATTATTTTGTGCCTGATGCATCCAGAAAACGATATCTCAATGTTGTGGAACATCTTGAGACAGTTTCAAAATTTGTCAGGGTATAAAACTAATGAAGATAAAACAAAGGCTGCAGCATAAATTATGTACCCACACATGAATTGGTTCAGCAATATCCATATTTACGGGGATACAATAAGATGAAGTATTTAGGAGTATGGATTAAAAAGGCTTCTGTTATGGCAGCTAAGGATAAGTAGTAAGAGACTAACAAAAGTTATATACTTACCATAACAACAGATCCATGCTGTTGGATCTGACCAGATCCAACCTCAACACCTATCTTGTAGATTTTCAGTTCCAGGGCTCGGACTCCTCCTCTATCTATAATTCCATGGTCTCCACCCTATGACCTCAGATCGAGTTTGCCGCCTAATAAACAACTTATTAAAACACAAGCAAATAACCTTACTCTAGAGAAAAAAGTCTTATTCTGGCTCAGCTCTATGTGGTATGAAAAAGGCCGTGACATGGTTATAGAATGCTAGGGGTGATAACTGCTTACTGACAGGGAATGACAAGGTTGAATGGTCCTTAGAGTCTCATTAATGACAATTTGGTAGGGGGCAGAGCGGTGGGATGTTGAACTGAAAAAAAAATCAGACATAGAACTATTGTTATGGTAAGTACATAAAACTTTTGTATCTAATGTTGCAATTTTCATCCAGTTCAACTATGGGACAGATTCCGAAGCATACAGTCCCAGGTGGTATCAAGGAAGGACATTCCTAAGAATGGTGGAACCAATGGGTGAATGAGAACTGGATTGTTCATCCAATTTGTAATGCGACACAACTGTATGAATTGTTGACCAAGTACCAGCTGCACAGATATCGTCAATAGGAAGTCTGCTGGCAAAGAATGTAGAAGTGGCCACAACACTTGTGGAATGACCTTTATACTTCGATTGTAAGGATAAACCCTTTTTATTGTACACAAATGTAATACAATCAGATAACCATCTAGACAAAGTAACCTTAACCACTACCTTTCCCCATTTTTGTCTGGAAAATAACACAAAAAGCTTCCTGAAAGGCTTAGTTCTGTAAAGATAAAACCTGAGTTGGTGATGGATAATCCAGCATATGAAGCATGTTTTGAATCTTTAGTAGAAAACCATGGAAAAAAGACTGGTAGATGTATTGCTTTATTTAAATTAGTTTTGGATGCCACCTTAGGAAGGAAAGCAGCATTGGTTCTCAGTTAAACACTATCCTTATGGAAAAAAATAAATAAGGAGGTCTGCAGGCAAGTGCTTGCATATCTGACACAGGCTTAGCTCACGTAACAGCCATGAGAAAAATTGTTTTCCAAGAAAGGAATTTCAAATCCACTGATGCTGCTGGCTCAAATGGTGGCTGATTCAATGCTTGCAGCATGATAGTAATGTCCCAAGGAGGAGCCAGATTTCTGACTTGGAACCAAAGTAGAAAAGGTCTCTTTAAAAATGGTTTGGAAATCTTCAACACAGCTATAAAAGAGTTGTTCTGGCCTATGTGAAAACAAGAGATGGCTGTCATCTGCATCTTGGTGTGGACTGGATAGACCCTCTGGGACCACTGCACTGCTAAAGTCCATTGGATAACCCTCAAAAAAATCTGGCAAACAAGACTATAATGATTATGAATACCATAAGACCAAATAGGTGAAGTATCAACCTCATTGGTGGACAGAGATAATGAAGAACTTGAGTGACAGTAAAACAATAGTTGAGTTCCTAGATCTCTTATTTAAAAGCTCTGATAAAAACTCTAAAATGGAGGGACGAGGAGCTGAAAAGTGGTCTAGACCTTTGCATGATGCCCATATAGAAAATATTTTCTATTTACTGCTGCACCCTTGGTTGTGGCATGTTTTTGAGAGACAGATACGATTTTAACAACCGACGAGGAAAACCTGGCCTCTCTGCTAATGTTAGAATTGGAGGAACCAAGCA
This sequence comes from Protopterus annectens, assembly GCF_019279795.1. Taxonomy (NCBI): domain Eukaryota; kingdom Metazoa; phylum Chordata; order Ceratodontiformes; family Protopteridae; genus Protopterus; species Protopterus annectens. The sequence continues at coordinate 1,120,510,691 of NC_056729.1, forward strand.
GTGAATGTCACAGTTTTCTTATATGGAGGAGTTAATACAGATGGATGAGAGAAAGATCTGAATACTGACCAAGTTTCCAGGGAGGATATACTAGAAGAGGCCACATGAATGGAAACCATGTCTGCCGAGGCCAGAAAGGGGCAATGAGGGCTCCTTGGGCCTGCACATTCTTGCTTTCTGTATAAATGTGTTCATTACAGGCAATGGGGAAAGGCATAAAGTAGATCCGGGGTCCAATTCTAGACCAGATCATCCCTCAGTGACTGCCCCTGTGGAAGGATCTGGGCAAAGTAATGCATTTATGATTTAGATTGGACACAGAAAGATTGCAGCAAGGCTGGACCCGGTGACTGAAGATGAAGTTGGTCACTGTTGGATTGAGGGACCACTCTAGGCATTAGGACACATCTGCTCAGATTGTCCGTCAGAACATTGGACAACTCAGGGATATGCGTTGTTAATGGAAAGCGGCATGAAGAAATCACTCATTTCCATACTCTCATGGCTTCATGGCATAAGGGGTAAGAATGGATTCCTCTCTGTTTATTGATGTTCCAGACTACTGACATGTTGTCTGTCCATGCTCAAATCACACCTCTGGGGAGACTGTCCTGAAAGGCCTGCAACAACATAAGGAGGACAGCCTTCATCTCCCCTAGAAGGGAAGCAACCGTTGTCACAACCACCACCTGGGGGGGGGGGGTTAGTTTGGAATTGCTGTCCATCTATCACTGATGGAGACGTTATCCATCAAAATATGTGCTGTCTGCAGATCTGAGTTAGTTTTATTTTGGTGTGCAGTGGATGCACCCTTTGGACCACTGTACTGCTAATGTCCATTGAAGAACCCTCAAGAAAAAGAAAAAAAAGGCAAACAGGACCATGAGGATGGTGGAACTGTGGACACCATAAGACCCAATAGGTGATAGATCAACCTCACTAATGGACAAGAGAAAGAGACAAGTAACCAAACAGCTGCAAAACAATGCGAAACAAGTCCAAACCACTCAGGAACTGAAAAATAGTTGCTAACGTATTTTATTAAGACCGTTTTCGCTTCTCAAAAACAAGAAGCTTCTTCAGACATAGTAAAAGGCGCCAAAGCAGCTTTTTAAATACAGCAGCTTTTGTTTTCGTGATGTCATATCCTTGGCAACCAATATATTCAACAATACACCTTTTGGTATACAAGTGTATTACAATCAACCTAAACCAACATTCGCATCAAAAACACAAATCATTCAAACATCTAAAATGTTTTTAACTTTTTAAAGTTATGACTTCCTTACATTAAAAATTTAAAAACTTAAACTTATACAAGAAGTATAATAACTATAATAAAACACATATGGTCCTTGAGAGAGTTATCAAATAAAATGTTAGTTAAACACCTATTTATCTACAAGTTATATCTAACAATAATGTTACCAGGTGTATATAACTAAAGTGGTACATTGTAAACTGTTTGGAGTCTGCAAATTAATATAAAAATCAAACAGTACGCGACTCCGTTAGTTTTTGGACACAATGATTTGAAATGGGTAATCAACTACCTAATTCCTTAAATAACTTTTATATTTTAAAATCACAGAGATGTTACAGAATTCGGGGGGGGGAAGCATTTAATAATAACTGCCATTCTAGCTCTTTGATTTCAAGAAGGAGGGCCTGAGGACCCCCCCTAATTCCAACTTTAACCAAGTCGATCCCCATAAAACAAAAGCTATGTCCAGCATGATCAAGGACGTGCTTTGAAAGGGCATTATCAGTTTTCTTGTTTTTAATGGCGTAATTATGCTGGTAAACCCGGTCCCGCAACCTACGGTCCGTCTTACCAACATAAAACGCCGCACAACAGTTACAAAGTGCAATATAAACAATTGACTTGGTATCACAACAAATCTTGTGTTTGATGTAAAACTTTTCATTTCTTATAACAAAGGAGCTTCCTGTTTTTAGTAATCTACACCAATTGCAAAACCCACAGCAAAAAGTCCCAATTTGTCTAGGTGGAAGAGCACTAGAGTCACCTGTTTGCAACAGTTCTTTTAAATTTTTACCTCTCCTAAATACAAAGCAGGGGAATGAACCTAAGATTTCAAGTAAATGGGCATTATTTAAAATAAAATGCCAATTCTTCTTAATAATTGAACACATACTATCAATATGTTTGTTGTGTGTGATGACTAAACTGATCTTGAAATCATGAGTTAAAAGAACCTTATCGTAGTCACTGTTATTTTCCTGCAAAATAAGGTTAGGTTCACTACTAACAGTAGATGTTACCAAGGCTTCGGTGACAGGAAGGTTGCACGGTTTAGTGCATTGGAGGAGTGGTTGGTAAAACCCCGAGGCTCTTTTAAAGGAGACTTCATCAATTAAGCTGTCCAGAAGTTCGCAAGGGTAACCCCTATTCAAAAACATGCTCCTAAGTGTGGAACATTCATTTTCAAAGGCAGTTAGGGTGTTACACATGCGTGTAGCTCTCACTAACTGACCCTTGACAATGGACATTTTCTGCTTCCATGGGTGGTTGCTGGAAAAGTGTAAAAAGGCGTTGCAATAAGTGTGTTTTCTAAAAATACTGGAAAGGATTCGATTATTATGGAAATCTTTAACTAGTTTAACATCCAGATAGTCAATCTCACTAACTGAGAAGTGGTGAGTGAATGTTAAAAAAGTGCATGATGCATTCATTTTCCCCATTAAGCTTGTGACAATGTCCAAGTCCCCCTGTATGAGAATAAACACGTCATCTAAGAAACGTGTGTAAAATTTATTTACCTCTTTAAACTGGGGGTCCTTAAACAAGAATGTCTTTTCCCAATAAGCGACCACTAAATTAGCCACGCTCCCTCCACATGGGGAGCCCATGGCTATACCCCTTTTCTGCAAATAATAGCAATTGTTAAAAATAAAAAAGTTTGACGATAGAATGATGTCAAGGAGAATAGTAACCACATCTATCTCATCTTTCGGAGCTCCTAAATCAATTAACATCAATTCAACCCATTCCACAGCTTCTTGGTGTGGTATACAGGTGTATAAATCCACTACATCGATTGTTAAGAAGTTGTGGGAAGGGTTGAAGGGAATGCTGTTGATGGACCCCAAAAAAGACCAGGAGTCTTTACAAATTTGGGGTAGTAGCTTAAGATATTTATTAAGGATGTAGTCAACAACCTTAGCACAAGGGTGAATAATACAACATCTCCCATCCACTACAGCACGCATAGGCGGGTCCACCAGATTTTTATGAATTTTGGGGATCCCGAACATGACTGGTACTCTAGGGAAAGAGATGTTGATAAAATTGAAGGTGTCGATATCAATCCTCCCTTCGATAAATAAGTCCCTAAAATACCCTTTAATTTGATTGTATTGACCTGAAGTCTCATTAAGGGACGAAATTTCATAGGCTGAAGAGTTTAGTACCTTCGACATTCTTGAATTGTAATCACTCTTATCAAAAATGACTAAACCCCCACCTTTGTCTGGTTTGATCACCCTAATGGGTAAATTACCTAGATTTTTCAAGCTTGCTCTTTGTTCAGGTGAAATATTACTCTTATTTTCAAACCATTTGATGTTCTCAAATAATTGTCTAAAATCAATTTCACAAGCATATTCAAATGTTTGCAAGATAGGATGTAGGGGGGGATTAAAGGTACTTAACATTTTGAAGGGATGTTTATCCATGTTAGAATCACTAATCACTAATGGACAAGGATGGTGAAGATGGTGAAACAAAGAAAAAAAAACCTGGACGTTGGAAGATTGGCAATCTGCAAGACTGTGTTCAGGTGGTATCCAATAAATTCTATCTGTTGAGAAAGCATAACCTGGCTCTAGGAAATGCTGAATGTGATGCCCAGATCCTGCAAAAGGTCTTGGTGATGCGATAAGAAATTGTTGTTTGTTGCTTTGAGAAGCCAATCATCAAGGCATGTGAAGTTCTGGATCCATAGTAGGTGCAAATGCACTGCTACCACTGACACAACTTTGGTGAACACCTGGGGGGGGGGGGCGTGGTAAGCCCAAAGAGCAGAGCTCTGAACTGACAATGATTGGCTCCCAGTTGGAAATGGAGAAAACTTATCAACTTCTTCTCTATCATCACATAATAGTCATGTATCATTGAGGTCTGTTGAGCACATCTAATTGCCCGGCATTAATAGAGGCAAAATAGGCTGCTGTGTGACCATCTAGAATTTTGTCTGTTTGACATACTGATTATAATGACTCAAGTCAAGAATGGGTCTGAGGTCCCTTGTTTTCCTGGGTATTAAAAAGAACCACGAGCAGATTCTGGATTCTATGTGGTCTGTGGGGACTGGCTGGATGACTCTTTTTCTAGCAGTTTGGAAACCTCTGCTGCTACAAGTTCCCACTGACTGGGTCGAATGGAACTGCAGGGTGGAGAATCTGTTTGAAAGGGGGAAGGAAAAATGGCACATAATAACCTCTGGAGATTATGTTTACACCAACAAACCTGGCAAAACATAACCATAGATTCATGGGTGCTAAAGATAAGTGCCCCCCAACTGCCACCAGAGTGCAGCATTCAGGCAACCCTTCAGGAATGCTGCAGATGCTTTTCGGAGAATAGTCCACAAAAGCCCTGATTATGCAATCCACCCTACCTCTGGGGCAACATCCATTATTACCTCCTCCTCTCCCGTGAGAAGGTCTATCAGCAGAAGTCTCCTGATAAGAGCTCTAGGATTTCCTGAACCACATCTTCTTTCCAGCCTGCTGATTTCTAGAGTAAATCTCTGGGGTATGGAGAAGTGGATGCCTACTGCAGACAGAGTATTACAGTTTTGCTGATTCCTGGCGAGTGTCACTTTTAACTTTAGGTTCGAACAGAACTTCAACTGACTCAGAGTGGATGATAGGATCTTAATTCCTTTTAGGCACCTCTTTACTAAGGACATGCAGCAGGTACTAATGTAAACATGAAAACCAGCTCCCAGAAAATCATATATTAACAAATGGAAAAGGTTTTCTAGATGGTGCCACAACATAAACATAGCCATTCAGGGTTAGTTATTCTCTGGTTTTAAACTGTTTGTTACTATCCTATGGCCTTTCTTACTCCTCTATCAAGGTTCATTTGTTAGCCATTTCAGCATGTCTTCCTGTGGATCCTCCTTTTTCAATGCTGTCTTATATCAAAATGTTTTGGAAGGGTGTTTTGCATAAGAGGCCTCCAATAAAACTGATGACCCATCTTTAGGAATCTTACTTTTGTGTTAAAGTTAATAATCGCTCTGAACCAGCTAACCTGGCTGTCTTGAGGTTCTTGACATGGAAAATCATTTCACTGATTGCTCTGACCTCTGTCAGAAGAGTATCTTGAGATGCAAGCTGTTCTGATGGGTCAGCTCTACTCCATTTTCCACAGGGAAGGAGCATCTTTGAGAACTAATGCTTCTTTTATGCTTAAAGTGGTATCTGAGACTACTTTAAGCCAAACTATTCATCTGTTCATTTTCTTTCCTGACCCCAAAAATGAGGAGGAAAGGATGCATCATATCTTGGATGTCTACAGACAACTCCGATACTATTCTGACAGAACTAAATCTTTCTGATATTTGGAGCAATTGTTTGTTTCTTGTAAAGATAAGAAAAAGGGACAACCTGGGTCAAGACAGACTATTTCCAAATAGTTGTCTAAGGCTAATACCTTTTGTTATATTCAACACAGCAAAACTATTCAAGGCAGGTTGAATGCCCACTTTACCATGGACTGGATTGTGGAAGTGTTGCAGAAGCAGTAACTTGGCCTTCTATACATACTTTTACAAAGCACTATAAGCTTGATTCCTTCTCTTGGTCTAGGTCAGGCTTTGCAAGGACCACTCTGCAGGGGCTCCTGGACTCTTCTCTTTCCACCTCCCAAATTTAGTAAGCTACGGTAATCTACCACATAGCTAAGGCTACTGCAGCAGTAAACAATATGATGAATATGGTAAAGTTGTGTAAATAAACTTAGCATAACAGTAGATGTTACTGCTGCAGTAGCAGCTCCACCCCCTTGTTTTTTGGTGAGTTGTGTATGCCAGGATGTCATTATTTATTTTTCATTCTTCCTAGCATTGTCTTTTTAAGGCTCAGCCTCCCTCTCTCTGTTGGCAAGAAATCTCTCCAAGGCTTAGTGCCTACATTTCTCTTTTAATCAGCTCTCCTTGAGCTGCCTGACAGTTTGAGCACGTATAAGGTGCCCTGAAGCTTTGGATGCTGGCTGACTGTTATATGTTTGGCAAGAAATACCCCATATTGCTAAGGCTGCTACAGTATTATCATTTGAATATTTACTGTTATGGTATACAGCTATACTTTTTATGTACTTTTCAGGTTACTCAACATGCTGTAACTGTGGCTTGTGCTCTTATTTGCCTCACCGATTCTTACAGACCTAAATACTGCACCTAAAGATAAACTCTCCACGTATTACAGTAAAGCAGCTAAAGTTGCTGTAAGCCTGACATATAGGACTTGGCATTTCAGAACCCTAAAACACTTAAACAAGCTTGAGTTTCCCAACTATTTAATATATTCACAACTTATTACCATACACAATCTTACAATTGTACCAGAAAAATGTGCAGCGCTAAAATATACCCTATAGCACTACTCTCCAGGTAGAGATCTTTGCTCAACCAGTAAACTGTTCACAATTACAACAATGTAGTACAAGAAACACTGACAGATTCAGCACCCAGAAAGCAAGGACCACTTCAATATTCCATAAACAAACTCTTTATTTGGTAAAAATACGAACAGACAAGCGCTTTCACGCACCTAAGTGCGCTTCCTCAGATCTTCACATTTGAACAACATTTTCCAAGGAGTATATATACCCAGTAAAATTTAATTAAATCAAATTGAATTCAATTAATCATTCACTTAGTCTAAATGGATGAATAGTGCTGTCAGTTGTATACATAAAGAAACAGTGCAAACAAATTCAAGTAACATTTCCGCATGGACATTCGAGACTTGAAGTTTCATCAATAAACATAGTGGTACATATTTGAAATGTATTTCTCAAAGACATTAACATATTAAAACCATTTAATATATAATAAATCAATAGTGCTCATATAGAAAATGTTTGTAATAAATGCATAGAGAATTCTAAATGAAGCTCAAAGCTCTCAAGGAACATATATATATAAAATATTCTAATATATTTTAAAACATATATAAAATATATATAAAATTAAATTAAAAAGCGGGG